>NW_006786690.1:1730830-1737734 GCF_000442215.2 Lipotes vexillifer
GGACTCTCAACCACTGCGCCACCAGGGAAGCCCTTCATGTATTTTTGTTATTTGATGATCATACCAGCCCTGTGAGGTGAATACACTTTACAGACAAGGAAACTGAACCTCAAGAGAGGTGAGGAGACTTGCCCATCACAGCACCGGGAAGTGGCCTTGAACCTGGATCTCTGAGCTCTCGGCTGACTGCTGTGTCCACTCCCACACCACCCTGCTCCTGGTTCAAAGGAGGGTTCTCTGGCCCTCTGAGCCCAGTGCCGGGGCTGGCATCTGTACCTATGGTAGAAGGCAGCTGAGGTGAGAACCATGGAGAATTCGTTGGTCCTCTTGGCAGTATAGCCCCAGCCACCACGGGCTTCATCCCAGAAGTGGCTCCACGTCAGAAAGCCGACCATCCGCTCTGGGAAGTTCTGCCACACCACAAAAGCGAAGTCCACCTGGGGAGATATTTAAGTATGGTGTGAGGAAGGACTTCCTGCCCAGCCAGGAGCCTCCCGAGACATGGAGGCAAGGCCAGCCTGGCTGAGGGGACTCAGGGGAGAGGAGAAGGGAGCTAGAAAATTTCCAGGGGATGCTTAGGGGAACTTTCCCAACTGGGAGCTAGAAACAGTGCTTTTGCAGCTAGGAGCTGAAAACTCCTGAAGCAGGAGGCTGGACTTCTTGATCTCTGGTCATCCCAGCTCCTGGGGTCTGAGGGACTGCCAGGGCTCCTCTTGGGAGTCCTCACCTCACTTGTGGAAAGACTGCTATGGGCATCCAGGCTGAGGATGGCATCGGTGCTGATGGCACTGTACGGGAAGAAGCGGTCACTGACCTGCAGGGGGAGGGAGCGGAGGGCAACTCAGCCGTAGGACCCCTCCCCAGGCTCCCATGATGAGTATCTGCATATCTGCTAAGCAGGAGCCCCTGCAGACATGGTGTAGAAGGAAGAGCAGTGAAAACAGCAAGTCTGCCCGCAACTCGGACCTGAGGACCTCATTTTCCCTCTCTGGACCTCAGTTTGCCCTTTGGTGAAATGGGGCCATTGGTGTCTAGGGCCCTTGCAGTTTTGACATTTCAGGATTCCTCTATTGTCACATTAGATGTTCACCTCGACCCTGGAAGGGTTGTCAAACATCCTTCGTTTGAAAGAAACAGGTCTGGAAAGATGAAGGGACTTTCCCAGAACGGCACAGGCAAGCAGGTATGTCACACCAACCCAGGTTCTTGGAAGCCACCCCTTCACCCCCACCCAAAATGCTGCCACCTGCCCAGGTTTCCCCCCTATCCGTTACCTGAGACAGCAATGTACTCTCTCTGCCTTCCCTCATCACACAAAACCCCAGTTCTCTGGAAGCACAATTCACAAGGGCCAGGGATGGAAGAGAATCATTTCTATTAGGCCTGCAGCTGAAACCCATGGTCTGATTTCTCCAGGCCCAACTTGAAGTCCAGCTTTGGCTCAGGCCCAAGCAAATCACACTGTGTATGTCCTCCCCAGATCTCAGGTTTCCGGGGGTGAGCCCACCCTTCCACATCCCTCCCCATCTCTCACCTTCCTGTGCCCATCAATGACTGTCAAGGGCACTGCTGTCTTGGGCCACCTGGTTGGGGGTGGCTTCTCACTGTTCCAGAGAACCAAGATCTGGAAGGAAAGGGGGATGTTCCTGAAGTCTGGGTCAGAAGGCCAGGGTGTGTGTGGGGTGTCCCGGGAGTAATCTTTCTCAGGGTGGAAGCAGGTTGGAAGAGCAGCTGTATATCTGAGTTTGGGAGGAGTTTAGTTAGAGCAAAGGTCCTTTCATGACTGCCCTGTTTTTGCCTCTGAGCTTCCGGAAGGCATGAATTCCAGTGACACGAAGGTAGCTACCTGTAGCATTAGAACTCAAGTCGCACCTAGCCTGGGCCCTGACCCCATGCCCCATCCCCATCTTCTCTCAAAGGTTTTCATTCTCTTCCTCCTGCTCCTTTATCATTCCCAGCCCAGTTCAAATGTCCCATCTTTGAAGCTGATCCGTCTGCACCCTGGCTGAGCTAACTGCTTGTCTCCTTTCCAAGTACTCTCAAGAGCCTATCTGGCTTCTCTGGAAATGATATTTGACAGTCTGTGTGCTAGGAAGTGCTAACTGAATATGAATCTGGGGCAGAATCCTTTCCTACTTGTTCTCTGCATCCTCAGCATCAAGCCCAGGGTGCTCAGAAAAGGCTGGATGAATAAAAACAATGCATGTATGTTTACTTCAACCTCCACAAGAGGCACCTGTTTTTCAGGTGGCTTTGTCAGTTTCCATGAGGGAAGGGGGGGTAGAGGTGGGGGAAAGGAACTAGAAACTTGGGACTGAAAGAGGAAGGCAGCAGTGGTACTTGAAAATCCTTCCCGTGCCTCCCTGCAAAATGTGTGGTTATCCTTGGCATCCAGATGTCTTCAAGGGCTCTGCCCTGTCTCGCCCCCATCCTGGATCCCGGCACCCCAGCTGGCAAGGGGGCAGACCTGGGCACAGTGCTGGGAGCTTGCCACAGCCTGGATGAGCTTCAGGGGGGGCTGGCTTGGAGCCCCCCCCCAAATCAGGGCGCTGAACCTGCCCAGAGGACGAGAGCCTGGAGGAATGAGACACAGGCTATTAGGGCGGGAGGGGACAGAACCCACCGAGAATGACCTGAGTTGGGGACTTGGGGAGCCAGAAAAGATGTGGGAGATTTGGGGAGGGGCTTGGTGGGGCTCTATGGTTGAGGCTGGGGCACAGACTTGGGGAGAGTTGATGAGGGGATTTCAAGTTGTCCCATCCCTAGGGCATACCCTGTTGTAGGTGGTAGAAGGGGAAGTCCGAGGGGCTTGGGGAGAAAGTGGGCAGGGCCAGGATTGCCCCTGGGGGGCTGTTCCACAGTAGCGAGGTGTGAGCAGAGGCTCCAAAGATCCGGTCCTGAATAATCTGTGAAATGAGAGAAGGCTGTGCAGAGGGAGCGGCCAGTGTGGCCATGGGCAGGGTCTGAGGAAGTGAGGACCTGGTGCAGCCGCATACCTCCCGCTTCAGGAATCTGGGGAGGGCAGCATCGGCAACACCAGATCGCTGGGGACAGAAAGGTTCAGAAGTCCAGGGTAGGGGGTCACTCAGCGATGCTGTCTTCACTCATGGCAGATGCCACTAACAGGTCATGACATTTTTTCTGGACCCAGAATCCCTCCCAACATATGCCCCAGGCAACCAATGCCCATCAGCTGGAGTTGGCACATGCTTTGAAATCTGTCTACAGATGGGGAAACTGAGGCCAAGGCTGGAGAAGGAACTCATCCAAGAGCTCTGAGCCAAGTCTCTGATTCATCCCAGAAGCATCCTCAAGGGGGAAGCCCAAACACCAGGGCAGAGGAGGAGTCCGAAGAGAGGGGCATGGAGAGGGGCAGGGATGAGGCAGAGCCAAACGCCAGAGCCCCCATCAGGTGAATCCCCCTCACCTCCAGAGTGGCGTGGATGATCTTCTCTACCGAGGAGAAATAGGCATCCCATAGAAACTGGGTCTGCTGACGCAGGGCGAGGACCCGTGCGAGGGGCATCTCCTGGAGGGCAGTCAGGACCTGGGGCACAGAGGGAGCAAAGGAGAAGGCATGGGGCCCTGGCAGGCCCTGACTCACCATGGGGTGGGGACAGCCTAGGTTGGAGGTCTGGGAAGCAGAAGCCCGCTCCCCACATTTCTCCAGGTGGGTTGGCAGCTGCCAGCCTCGGCAAAATCCTAGGTAACTTAGCAATTAAGAGTTCAAGGGTCACACAGAGCTGAGTTTAAATGCCACTTAGTAACTGTGTGACTGTGGATGAGCCACTTAATCCGTCTGAGTCTGTTTCCTCATCTGTGAAGTGGGAACAATAATGGTACTTGCCTTGTAGGGTGGTTGTGAGGATTAAATTAGATGATACATATTAAGGGCTTAGCACATTGTAGAGGCTCAGTGAATGGAGGCTATTCCTGTTAACTTCTTACACCATTCTCACCTCTCAGGGGATTCAAGGCTCATGCGTATGTTTTTCAGAGCTGGGCAAAATGAGTTTCATCAGAGGGAAAAGTCACTCTGCATTTTGCTTCCCCACCCCAAGCTCCATGTAGGCACTCAGATTTTGGATTTTTTGTGGCTTTCCTTTAAACTATGTATTTAATCAGTCATGGACCAGTGGGGTTGAGCCCATGGAGATCATCTGGTCTAACTTACCCCGTTGTACAGATGGGGAAACTGAGGCTGAAAGAGGCTGAGTTCTTGCTCTCAGAACCCCAGAGGCTTGGGGCTGGGCGCAAAATCATCAATATACACAGATGGGGGATAAGAATGAGGACCGAGACCAGCCTGGGGGCCGGGATCCCGAGGTCCTCCCATGTCCCGGGTCTAGTCCCCACCCCATTGGTAGGGCCCTGAGCTACCTGAAGCGGGAGCCTCTCGTCAGCTACAATGGCCGCCTTGGTCCAATCGATGACCTCAGAGAAGGGCAGCTCCCAGCGAGGGCTGAGAAGCACAGGGATGCAGCCAGCCTGGGGGGTAGGGAGGTCACTGGGAGCCCAGTCCCACCCTGCACACACACACCCCTCCTCCCTTTTCCAAGCCAGCAACTTCTGCATTGGGGGCAAGGGGTACAGAGGAGAGAAAAGTGGGGTTTTTTTTTGGGGGGGTGTTCTGCAGAGGGTGCAGTGAATATGGCTGTGGGCACGTGGGCACATCTGAGTCCCAGAGTAAAGGAGTGGGCAGCTCACCGGCCCTAACCACTGGCCTGGGCCCAGACTGCCCTTCCAGCTCAGGAGTGTAGGGGGACAGGGATGGGGGATGCCCAAGTCGGGGTTGTTGTACCTGCAGAGCTTGAAGGAAGTGTAAGACATCAGGACTGCGGCCAGGGATGAGGCAGAAGGTGGCGTTAGGTAGCATTGCCCCAGGGTAGGTCCTAAGGAGCACAGGAGGGGGCCCTGCACCCAGGAGACCTGAGACAGCTGCCCCTCAGCCCCCTGACTCCCCTGATGGCCCCCCAGCCCTCCACACTAACAATCCCAAATTCACAATGTACAAACCCACCACCATGTTCTCATATGTTAACAGACACTCTTGCACACGCCCAGCCATACACTGCCCCTCGCCCACAGCTGGGGTAGCAGCTCTAGCTCTGCTGCTGCCCTTGGTGGTATTAGACACCTCCCTTTTCTTCTTAGGACCTTGGTTCCCTCGTTTGCAAAATGGGAGGTGGTGGGAGCTGACGTTTCCAAGGCTGGTCTGACTTGGGCAAGCACGCGTTTGCCCTCCCACCTCTTGGCCTCATGCAGACTTCTGGGCGGCCCTCACCTGAGTGGCCTCCATGCCCTGCCCTCTCCCCATCCTCAGAGCCCAGGCCCGTGAAAGGCTCTTCTGTCAGGAGGTGGGCTGGGCCCCCAGCCTGGAACCACACAGGAAGCCGCTGCCCAGAGGCCCCCTTGCCCAGAGGACAGGCCTCCTCTGTTCCTCCCACCTCCCCCCACCAGCCCCAGGGCCACACTCAGGCTGTGTGTGCCTGTTGGGGGGAGGGGTAGGAGTCACAGCCTCCTCAGAGCCACCACCCTGGAGCTGCCCAGCCAGGGAAGGAACGCCCATGACCTGGCTACGGGGTGTGTGTGTGTGCAGGACTCCAGGGCTCACAGGCCTGCTTAGAGTGGGACTGTTGAATAGGGCCTAGAGGGTCCCAGGACCCTCCTCAGCTACAGCCTATCTGGTCCTGAGTCTGAACCTTCAAGAAGCAATCCTAGGAGTACTTAGCCTCTGGACCAACCCTCATTGAACAGATGGGGAGACTGAGTCTCAGGGAGACCCGAGGACTGGCTCAGGGTCTCAGAAAGGGCTGGGGCAGAGCTGGAACTAGAACAAAGGTGTGCTAACTCCTGGCCCCAGGTTATCTGAACCACCCCAGACCTGCTGCCCAGGGGTCTCCCAGAGGACCCTGCCTCCTTTGCCCGACGCTCAGGTGTCCCGCCAGGCTTCTTCTGGAAGAAACTACAGGTTAAAAACAGGACACCCTCCACCTCGCTGAGAGCCACAGCGCTCTCCTCCTCCCCCAGGAAAGCCCTGAGGGACTGAAAGCCCTAAAGTTTAAGGCTTCAGAGAACCCAGAGCCAGAGAGCCTGCTGAATAAACTATCAGTCAGTCCTCGTTAACGTCTACTGTTCCCTCTGTGTCTTTGTACCTCCTGTCTCAGCCTGGAGCGACCCTTCCTGAAGCCTGAAGAATTCCTCCTACTTGGTCTTAATGTATAAAGTTCAAATATCACCTCCTCTGGGAAGCTTTCCTTGGTCTCTCCAGAGATGGCTCCCTCCTCTCTGCTCCCACAGCCCTTACGTGCACTGCAGTAGTAATGAGCCAAGCTAATCTTTACTGAGCATGTCCTTTGTTCTAGGTGCTTTACATGCATTGACTCACTTCATTCTCACAGCAACCCTATGAGATGGGAGGTATGTGCTGTTAATATTCCATTTTATGGATGAGGAAACTGAGGCCTAAAGAGGTCACACAGCTCTGAAGTAGAGAAGCCGGGCAGGCAGCTTGCCCACCCTCTCTCTGCTTAACAATGTGTATCACACCAGTGACTTGTCTGTCTCTCTAATAAGACTAAGCTACTTGAGGGCTGGGGCTGTGCCTCCCTCATCCAGTATCCACAGGGCCTAGCAGGGCACCTGGCAGAGTATGGGCACTCAGTGGGGGCTAAATGAATGAATGCTCAGTGTGCAACAGAGGAGAGACCCAGGACCAATGGACTAAATGTCTGAAAGGTCAGTTTCGGCACAAATTCTAGTAATGGAGCTGGCTGAGAATAGCCAGTGGGTGGCCTTGGGAGATGGTGAGTTCCCCATCAGAGGCTAGACGAGCACCTCTGTGTGTGTGTGTGTGTGTGTGTGTGTGTGTGTGTGTGTGTGTGTGTGTGGTGTAGAAGGGATG
>NW_006786690.1:1738782-1745121 GCF_000442215.2 Lipotes vexillifer
TGTGTGTGTGTGTGTGTGTGTGTGTGTGTGTGTGTGTGTGTGTGTGTGTTGTAGAAGGGATGGATCTCGTCGTGATTGCTGATGATCTGTGACCCTGTAAAGTGCTTGGCATGGACTTGGGGCCTCAGTGTCCAAGGCTGCTGTCAAGGTGACCCCACCCATGGCCACAGGCAGGGCTGCATTGCGACTTCCAGTGCCCTGCATACTTTGGCCTTTGCAATCCCTCAGCCATAAAAATATTATAAAAATTATATTCAATAACTATTGGTATAAAAACGAACATACTAATATTATATATGAAAGCATTTTCTTCTATTTAGAAGTTCACTTTTTTCTTCTGATTTTCAAAGAAATGAGAACATTTTCATGGGCCCCTAAATTATCATGGGCTCTAGGCACTGCACCTCGTGTGCTCAGTGGCGACAGGCCAGGGGACCTTAAAACATGCATTAAATTTATGTAAAAAAAACCCCAAAGCAGGGGAGAGCATATACACATGTTTATATACACCCAGAGTACTTCAGAAAAGACACAAGAGAAACTAGAAAGGGTATTTGGCTCCAGGAGGGAAAACTGGGTGGCTGGAGACAGGGGTGGGAGGGAGTTTTTACTGTATACTCTTTTGTGCCTTTGGAATTTTGTACCATGTGAATGAATTCCCTATTCATAAAAATAACTAACAATTTAAATGGGTGGAGGCTTATTCTAAAGCAATATGAGACTGTTCAGCGAAGGTGGAAAAATATGGGCTTTGGAGCCAGAAGCGTGGTTTAAT
The DNA here is from genome assembly GCF_000442215.2 of Lipotes vexillifer. Taxonomy (NCBI): domain Eukaryota; kingdom Metazoa; phylum Chordata; class Mammalia; order Artiodactyla; family Lipotidae; genus Lipotes; species Lipotes vexillifer. The sequence continues at coordinate 1,739,558 of NW_006786690.1, forward strand.
CCCAGCTCTGCTGCTTCTGAGCACCTGATCGGAGCAGTGAGGGAGGCTGTGGTGAACCGCAGAGCTTGTCACCGAGGCCCTTGGCTGGCTGCCTCCACGTCTCAGCCTCAGTTTCCTGTTCCCTGAAATGGGGATCATAACACCTCCCTTGAAGGGTGCTCGAGAGGATTAGCCATGAATTATGTAAAGCGGCAGAGCAGGCTCTCCCCAGATGCCCACTTTCTCTCCTCCCCCCTTCCCCCAGCGGAGTGAATGTGGGACGGTGGCAGGGACCTGAATCGCCTCTTTCTCTGGCCAGCACTTGTTTATTCAGGCCACCTTCCGGGCGCTGGCCTGTGGCTGTGGGCCTCCCTCTCTCTCTGTCCCTATACTTGACTGGCTGCTCAGGCAGCTGCCTGGCACGTCAGGGAAACTGAGGCTCCAGCTACTCCAGAGATTACAAGTCCTGTTGCCTGCAGGTGGGTTGAGGCCAAAGCCAGAAAAGCTTGAAATTCAGAGGACACTTAGAGGCTGTCAGGCATCACACCTTGAAAATACACTTATCAAAAATGCTACTCAGAGGGTGGCCCACGCCTATTAGAAAACGTTGGCCAGTTCTGGCCAATTTGGATTCAATCAGTAAACATTTAGTGAGCACCTACCTATTGTGTGCACTCCCCAGGTTTCAGTTTCTCAAAGAAGTTCAGGCTAAAATAACTTTCATATTCACCAGTAACCGACTGCATTTAGCTGTAACTAAAGTCAGCTGAAAGAAGAACTTCCTGAAACCAAGAATGGCTAAGTGCCTAATCAGAAGTAAGGCCAGGCAAAGTGAGCGGAGAACCTTGTCACCAAAGGTGAGCTCTGTCTGAGTTTGGAGTTTGAGGTACCTGACGGGATCCGCAGCTTTTCGGGTGATTGCCGAGGATCCTAGCAGAAGGGCCATGGGGACTGAGGGGCCGTTCTGCTCTTACCCCTGGCTGCGGGGCTCCCTGGAGGCCATGTGCCTTCAGAAGGTAGAGAGATTCCATTCCCATAAGAGCCCTGTGGCTGAGAAAAGCCCCAGAAGCCCCAAGCAGAGGCAAAAATGGAGCTTGGCCACGTGAAGAGTTCCTGGGAGGGAAGTGGAGCTCAGAATAAGCCATGTTGTTCTAGCAAAGAATAGGGAGATAACCTGAGACAGGGGACAAGGGAAGGATTCTAGAGTGACAGGTTCCACCTCCAGTCTGCCCAGCCAGACTTTGGATACTGCTGGCTTCCTGGGGGGTGCAGAGGGGTTAGGGTGCTTAGGCGTTAACTGCTTTACCACCTGAGGTGTGTCACCACAACTAGCCCAGGCAGAGAGAAGTTTCTAAGTGAGCTCTCCATGTCCCCATGGGTCCCCATGCCTCTTGTATATATTCAGGCACTCTCACGGGTAGGAATTCTTCTGTAGGTCTGACTTAATTCATATTTGCTATAACCAAAGCCTGTTACCTTGAGAGGTTAATCCCGGAAACTAGACATAGGAGCAGCTTCCATCTGTGACCATGGCTCTGAGGCATTTGACAGGATTGATCATATACTCTTGCTTAAAACCCAGAATTCTAAGGCTGAAGGCTTTGGAGCCAGGCAATCCTGGATTAAAATACTGGCTGTGCTCTTTCTGGCTGGGTGGCCTCAGACAAGTTACTCAGCCTCTCTGAGCTTTAGTGTCTGGTACACCAACACTTCAAAGATAAAGATTAGTATTATTTTATTATAATTATTTATAAAAAGTGCTTAGCACATAGTAAACACTATAGAGTTGTATGTTAAATAAAATATTAGGGAAGGAAGGATTGGAATAAAAGAAGAATAGGAGTGAGTCATGTTTTATGCTTTTAAAGATCCCCAAGGAAGAATTCCAAAACCTTCCTTGGACACCTCTTGCGGCAAATCACCATCTCGGTGGTAGTGTTCTCTGCTGTCTAGCCTGATTCCCTCCTGCTGCAGCTGAGGCCTAAGTTTGCCCATCTCAATCCTGCCCTCTACCCTGGCCCCTGGGCTCGCTCCCATCACATACCCTTCCCATCCAGCCCCCAAGGGGGAAAGCTCCACTTACTGCTTGGGTCCACGGTCCCGTTCACAGCGCCCATCCCAGGGGCAGGCAGAGAAGTCGGTGCCTGCCACGTGCCACCTGCCCCCGTCCTCTGCCAGGGCTAGCAGGGCCACCCCGGGGCGGGGGCTGTGTTGCCGCAGCTGGCCAGGTGCCCCACCTCGCAACGGGTGGGCTTCAGGGAGAAGCGGGAGGGCCACGTCAAAGCCGGGCCGGAATGTGTCCACTGTGGGACTGGCCTCGGCCACCATCGCCTGTCCCAGCTGGAAGGTCCGGGGGCAAGGGGCTGGGTGGAGACTGAGGACCAGGTGGTTCCTGCCCCCATCCCACTGCGGGGGCACCGGGTCGCACTCTCCAGTGGGGGTGTCCGGGCTGAGGAGGAGGAGGAGGCAGGCCTCAGCAGCGTTGAGCGTGTGGTAGCGGGAGCCCTCCACGGAAGCCAGGATCCTGTGGCGAGTCTCAGAGACGGGTCCAGCCGCTGGGTACACGAATACCTTGAGGCCACCACCTCTGCATTTCGAGGTGTCAAAGCAAGCTCCCCAGTTGCAGCTGCCACCACGGAGGGCTTGAGGAGGTTGAGGGCCATCTTCCAGGAGCTCCCCAGGCTTGGCGAAACTCTGCAGGAGCTCTGCGTCCAGCCAGCGGGGCCAGCCTTGGGGGGCTCCTGCCCGGGGGCTGGTGGGCACTGCCAGGCGGAGAAGGGGGAAGAGTCCCAGCAGGACGAGGAGCCAGGAGGCCAACAGTGCCAGCCAAAGGGACCTCCGTCTCCATGACTGCATGTGGCCACCCACAGCCAGGGCTGCAGGAGGCAGGAGAAGCAGGGGCCTGAGTGTAGGCCTCTGGGACTGGGATCCACCTTCTAGGTCAGCACCCTCATCATACAGATGGGAAGACTGAGGCCCATCGAGGGCAGGCTGCCTGTGTAAGATCAAACAGCAAGTCACAGGCCAGGCACCGGGAGGCCAGGTAGGACCCAGCTCTCTGGCCCTGCCTTCCTGTGGTCAGGACTCTGCTTCCTCGGCCTTTGGACAACCAAGCCAGCCTTTGCCCTCCCAGCAGGGCCCCCTTCCCCTGGCGCTGCTCAGGCTGATGCAACCCCTGTCCAGACTGTAAGGCAGTGTCCTTCTGCCCTCCTGGCTGCACCCCCTGACCTTGGCCTCAATGGAGAGGAGGGCTGTCTGCCAGGCCATGGGGGACCCATGAGGGTTCCCACAGCAGGCGGCTTGGCCGGGGTGCAGGGCTGGGTGGAAGCAGGGCTGGTCTCCCCAATCCTCCCCCTGCCTGAGCAGCCCCAGAGCAGCCTGGCCACACCTGTGCCCACTGGCAGGCACTCCCGGGCTGTGGACCCTGCAGCTGGTGCTTAAATTAGACCCTGCATCCCATGTGGGCTCTCAGAGTCAGCTGAGGTCAAGGCCTGAGTGCAGCCAGTGGCCCCTACCTGGGGGGCTGGGAGGGCTCTGGGTCCTGGTCCTCTCCCACCCTCCCACTGTCTTGGCTTAGGTGGCTCGGCCCCTCCTCCCTCCAACGCTAGTAGCTGGTCCTGCACCCTCTGGCTTGGAGCTATCAGGGTGCAGAGGCCAGGGACCCCATGCCAAGCCCCTGCCCCATGGTCCCCAAGCCCCGCTGATATCTTGCGTCCCCTCTCAGGGCAGCATCTGGCCAGTCTAGACCTCTTTCCTAGCGGCAGCCTGGCTCCTCCCCTGCCAGCCCTGATTCGCTCCTGGCTGGGAGGCAAGGTCTCCACTTAACCCCTTCCAAACCCGTTTTCTGGATTGCTATTAATAATAACCCCCAGGGCCCACACCTCACAGTTGACCTTGAGCTCTCACAACCTCTGTCTCTGAATTCTCACATCAACCTTCCAAGGCCAAAGTTTATCACTGTTGTGTTTTCTATGGATGAGGAAAGTGAAGCTCAGAGAGGGGATGGTATCTTATAAGGTGACCCAGCTAAGGAGTGGCAGGGTGGGGATTTGAACAGGAGCTCCTGACCTGAGTCCTTAGAGCTTCCCACTGGTCACCACAGATGGGGGATTCGCTCCTGGCTGGTAGGCAGGCTCTCCACTTAACCCCTTCCATCAACAGATGAGATAAGTGAGGTGTCAAGGGGCTGGGGGGCTGGTACTGGGCAAGGTGCTCCCAGCTATTCCCAGGATTGGTCCCCCTTCCTTCAGCTACCCCGCCCTCACCCTCCACCAGTCCTATCCAGCTCCAGCTCCAGCTCCAACTTTTTCAGGCCCGTTCGTGGAACCTTACACTCAAGCGCACAGGTCAGCCCTTGCCTGGAGCTCTGTGGGAAGGGTCTGTAGGACCGGATGCTTACTCCAGTTCATATGGGGAGTTCCTTCTGAGGGTGAACTGACTCTCCATTAGTCCACACCCCACTGAGGGTTTCCCCCCGTTCAGTTCTTGGGTCTGTGCTCTACGAGGGAAGTCAGGAATGGGTGATGTCACCCACTGAGGAATCGCTGAAATGATGAGAGAGAGAGAGACTCTGGCTGCCAGAAGCCCCAGTCTGACGAGGGCAGCCACAGGGAGCCCGGCAGACCTGGAGTGGACTCTGCTTCTATCTCTTACTGGCTGGATGATGTTGGGCCTCTGCCCCCTCTTCTCTAGGAAGGCAATAATAATATCTGCCATGAGACAGTAGCCTGGTCAAAGCTAGGTCTACCCTCTGGGTGTCCCTCAACAAGTGGCAGCCTCCTGCTTCCTTGCCTTCTCTGATCTCAGAGAGCCGCTGATCTGATGAGGGAGCCACCATGGGAATGTTATCCCCTCAGTGGGCAGCCAGTCTGGGGTGGGGCACAGTTCATACACCCAAGAAAGTCCTCAAAATGGCCAACAGACGGGGAATCTGACCTCTTTGCACTACAGGGTCAGTCACTAGGTGAGGGGCTGACTTTCCTGTGTGCATCGGGTTCTCTCCCGCGAAGAGGGGCCGTTGCACATGCTGCTCCTGCCTTTCACCTTCCTCTGCTAACTCCTCCTCACCCTACGGGGATCAGCCCAGGGCTCCCTTCCTGTAGGAAGTTTCCCTAACTATCCTCTGGCTGCGTTACAGAGCTCCTCTAAGTTCTCATGCCATTTCTTCAACCTCTGTGCCTGTACTCATTCATTCATTCATCCAGCAAATACTTAATGAGCACTAAATATGGGCCAGGTTTTGTGCCAGGCACTGCGGATGCAATATTGAATAACGATAATAGCTAACATTCATATTATACTTAGTATGTGCCACGCATGGCTCTGAGTGCCAGTGCATTAGCTTATTTAATCCTCTCTTGTGAGGGCTTTGAGGGAGATACTATTATTATCCCCATTTTCCAGATGAGGAAATGGAGGCCCAGGGAGCTTAGGTAACTTGATTCAATTCCCCCCACACCTCAGCCTGGATTTGGACCCAGGCCATCCATTCCTTTAACTTCTGCACCATTCCACCTCCTGAGCTAGAGGCATGGCCCCGTCCTCCCAGGCTCACTGTCCCAGGGAAAGAGAGACCAGTAACCAAG
>NW_006786690.1:1745453-1753698 GCF_000442215.2 Lipotes vexillifer
GGAAAGAGAGACCAGTAACCAAGCAATTACAGGAGGAGGGAAGGGGGACTGTCGGAGTGCCCAGAGGGGCTGCCTAACCCAGGGGGCCATAAAAGGCATCTGAGGCAATGACATCACTGCAGCTGCCTGTGTGGGGACAGACAGGAAATGGCAGAAGTGGAGGCAGGGTCAGCTTTTCCTACGGGTGACCCCACAAGTCACTTTTTCACTCATTCCACAGCTACTTAACAAGCCACTACTGTGGGCCAGCCGGGTCCTCAGGGAGTGATCCAAGCAGACAAAATCTTGCTCTGGTGGCGCTTACTTTCCTGAGAGAGAAGATCAGCAATAAACAAAACAGATAAGTCAAATATCTCACGTGATATTTGGCAATGATGCTCTGGAGAAGGGGAGGGCCTGCAGTGTTAGCTGTTAGAGGCAGGCCTCCCTGAAAAGCTGACCTTTGAGGTGAGGGAGTGAGTGGAGGATGTTTCTAGGGGACGGTCATTCCGCCAGGGCACAGGTTCTGCGTGGGGAGTCTGCCTGCCTTGTGCAAGGCCTGATCTAACCTTGTTTCCACAGCACCGCTTGGACTCCAGCTGAGAGGCTGACACAGCAGCAGAGACGGAAGCAGAGAGCCCCATTGGACCAGGTGAGTCATGCAGGTGAGCCCTGATGGTGGTTTGGACCATGGGTGAAAGGGGTGAGAAGTAATTATATTCTGGATATATTTTGAGCCGGGGAAAAACAACAGATTTGCTGTTGGATTGGATGTGAGGTTTGGCGTGAGCCACAGGCAAGATGGAGCACCCGTCAACTGAGAGGAACTGAGCGGGGAGCCGATTTGGGGAGGAAGGTCAGGACTTCGGTTCTGAGGCTAGGAGTTGTGTTCCATTCATCTTTTTCTTTTTAAAAAATAATTAATTAATTAATTAATTAAATTTTGGCTGCATTGGGTCTTCGTTGCTGCATACGGGCTTTCTCTACTTGCGGCGAGCAGGGGTTACTCTTTACTGCGGTGTGCAGCTTCTCACTGTGGTGGCTTCTCTTGTTGTGGAGAACAGGCTCTAGGCACGCGGGCTTCAGTAGATGTGGCTCGCGGGCTCTAGAGCGCAGGCTCAGTAGTTGTGGCACACGGGCTTAGTTGCTCTGTGTCATGTGGGATCTTCGCGGACCAGGGCTTGAACCCATGTCCCCTGCATTGGCAGGCAGATTCTTAGCCACTGCGCCACCAGGGAAGCCCCCATTCATACTTTTAATTCCAGCGTTTGTATAACAAATGGCCAACAAATGCTTGTTGAATGAGTGAATAAATGGATGATGGACAAATTTGGGAGGGTAGGAGGCCAAGGCCAGCTGGTGAGGGGCTTGCGGGGACCCTGATACTGTTCCAGCTCTCCCACCGCCAGCCCTGAACACCCTGGTTGGCTCGTGTGCACACCCACACTTGCATCTCTACACAAGGCCTCTCCTACTTTCATGTCTGCAGGGGGCCAGCCGGGGCCTAGGCTTGTCCAAAAGCAAGTCACAGAGTTGCCCTGGGCCTTGGATGGAGGAAGAGGAGGCAGGGCATCCTGGCAGGCAGGACTGAACTGGGCTCATCCTAAAAGTACATCTCTGGGCTCTGCCAAGGGCTCCAGGGCCTCCATCAGGCTCTTTAGGGCTCATCAAAGCCTCCAGGAGTTCCCGTCCCATACTTGGCCTCTGATCAATGGGACAGAAGCCAACACTTTGGGGAGAGGGGAGCGGGAAGGGCAGGAAGGAGAGGACAGCAGTGAATAGGAGGAGGAGGAAGAGAAGGCCTGGCACCTGGTTCAGAGGCTTCTGGGATGAGGCAGAAGCCTTGCTTCCTGCAGGGCAAGGTTGAACAAGGCCTTTATGTGGATTTGAGGATAAGGAGGTGCTCTGGATGGCATCCCGGAGCTCTGAGCACTACAGTGTTTGTTTCATTGCCATGGTGGCGTCACGCTGCCTGGGGGCTGCCTGAGCATGGGGTTTCTTCCTGCCTGAAGTGCCAGGTGTCATGCGGGCCAAGGTGCCCAGGTAGAAAATGGGCGCTAGCATCACTGTTTGATCTGAAGTGTTCCCTCTTTGCACCCTGAGTCTGCCTCCCTCCTGGCCTTCTTCCTCTGGGTTGGGCCTGAAATCTCCAGAAGGACTATATCTAGTCTCCCAGGAGGAAGGGGCCTGGAGCCCTGTATAGTGCTGTGGTTAAGGGCACTTAGCAAGCTTGTGTTCCCCTGCGAGCGACTTTACCTCTCTGTGCTTCTGCTTCTTCATCTGTAAATGGTGGTAACAGCTCCTTCCTCAAAGGCTCACTGGGAAGAGGATTAGTGAGATCTTGAATGTTTGGCATTCAAAACACCATGCCTGGGGGGCTTCCCTGGTGGCGCAGTGGTTGAGAATCCGCCTGCCAATGCAGGAGACATGGGTTTGAGCCCTGGTCCGGGAAGATCCCACATGCCGCGGAGTAACTAAGCCCCTGTGTCACAGCTACTGAGCCGGCGTGCCTAGAGCCCGTGAGCCACAACTACTGAAGCCCGCGTGCCTTGTGCTCCGCAACGAGAAGCCACCGCAATGAGAAGCCTGTGCACCTCAACGAAGAGTAGCCCCTGCTCGCTGCAACTAGAGAAAGCCTGTGCACAGCAACGAAGACCCAGTGCAGCCAAAAATAAATAAGATAAATTAAAAAACAAACTAACAAACAAAAAACACCATGCCTGACCCTCAGGCACCTAACAAATGATGTCCTCTCTCCCACCTCAGGCCCCAGGGCAGTGAGATGACTTGCACAAGGGGCATCAAGCTGTCCATCTGGGTAGGTTGGGACCAGGACTTGGGTTTTCCTTCCTGTGCCTGTGTTCTTCCTGCTGCATCCCCATCTCTGTTCTGGAAGAAAGAAGATACTCGGAGCTCCAGGACGCAATCACCGTGGAAACCCATCTGCTTCGTCTTATCTGCTGCTGTTTTTTCCTCCCTCTCTGAGCCATCTGGGTGTCTCACTACAGAATTAGCAAGAGCGGGGGCTGGAGGCTGCGGGAGACTCTGGGATTTCAGCTCTCACTTGCTGGAGCACAGATAACTCCAAACTGTGGTGAATCCCCACAGGGCCCTGCAGTATCGGTCCAGCTCCAGCTAAAGTGAGTCTGCCACTCTAGGCACCACCAGGATGCAGAGCGGACAGATGTAGGATGCAGTTGTCTGCCCACAGCGCCAACTCACACCTGGACCCCACTTGGGGGAGGGCCAGAGGAGCAGCCCAGGGGACCTGGGGAAGGGAGTTGGGGAAAGCAGGTCTGGCCTTTGCTTCTCCCCTAGGCACAGCTTGTGACCTTGGACAAGTCACATCCTTTTTTCTGGGCCTTCAATTTCTCAATTTCAGCCTAACATGGTAGCAGGACTAGGCTTTCCAGAGCAAAAAGGTCTGGAATTCTTACTCAGAAGTAATCCTGATATAGGTTGCAGGTCAATCCTTCCCTTTCCCACCATGTCAAGACTTGGCTTTGTTAAGGAAAAGTATACAAACTTGGAAGTGAGGCAATGGGGCAACTGCTTGACCTTCATCAGTCCATTGGGGCATCTTCTAGCAAGCCCCCGAGGGTCATGTGACTCCCTATGTATTAGGATCCAGGTATTTTATAAGCCTGAGAACTAAGATGCTAACTTGTAGAAAACAGATAAGATACAAAGGATTTTTGTCCAATAGTGATACAAATGATTTCTGACCAGTAGAGATCACCCCGCAGATTATAGTCATGCACTATAGGGCATTTGCCAGCTGGGAATCTGACTAGCAATCTTATTTCAGCCTTCTCTGTGCTTTGCTGACTATTATCAATGAGTCCTCTGAACCAGCTTTGTCATCCTGAGAGTTTCCTCATGAATGAGTGAAATACCACTTTGACGGGTGCTCACTACGCATTTGTAGAATAATTTTTTTTTTTTTTAATATTTAGAAGACTAAGAGTTGACAGCTCACTGAGCCTCATTTTCCTCTTCTGTAAAATGAGGAATTCGAGGGAGCGGCTTACAGATTTGCTGACCACGTGCCAGGCACTGTTGAGCTCTTTATTTATTTATTTTTGGCTGCGTTGGGTCTTTGTTGCTGCGTGGGGGCTTTCTCTAGTTGCGGCGAATGGGGGCTACTCTTCCTTGTGGTGCGCAGGCTTCTCATTGCGGTGGCTTCTCATTGCGGTATCTTCTCTTGTTGCCGAGCATGGGCTCTAGGTGCTTGGGCTTCAGTAGTTGTGGCGCATGGGCTCAGTAGTTGTGGTGCACGGGCTTAGTTGCTCCGTGGCATGTGGGATCTTCCCGGACCAGGGATCGAACCCGTGTCCCCTGTGTTGGCAGGTGGATTCTTAACCACTGTGCCACCAGGGAAGTCCCTGTTGAGCTCTTTATATCCATGATTTCATTTAAGCCTCACAGCAAAACTGCCAGGGCAGGTATTCACCCCCTTTCACAGGTGAGGTTAATGATGTTCAGAGAGGTGAAGTGATTGCTCCAAGCCTTCACAGCCAGGGAGTAACAGAACCTGGATTTGAACCAATGCATCACAGGTTGGAGGGACGCACTATTTCCTGATTCACAGGTTTATTGTGGAGCTCCTTGAATGAGACAACACGTGAGAAAGTGCTTGCCAAACTCTATAGGTATGCACACATGTGAATAATTATAGTCAGCCCTAGGTTGTCTTCTGACCAGCCACACCTAGACCTGGCCCAGAGTCTGGGCTCCCCTTCCCTGGGAGGCAGGCCTCTGCTTCCCGCAGGGTGGGTTTCTGTTATCCGGAGAAAGCCAGAGGAGACTGAGGTGAGCAGGCATCTCTGTTCCAGCCCCTCACAAACAGGACACCTGCTGGAAACCACAGGCTGAGCTCTGAGCTCTGGCTGTTCCTTTGGGGCCTGTATTCCTGGGGCAAGGGTCCAGGGTAGGGGCTAGGGGACAGCAGATTTGGACAGGCCAAGTAAAGTCGATTTCTAACCCTAGTTCTGAAGTCATTCTGTTCCATCCTCCTGAATATTTCACCTGAATTAGACCCTCTCTGAAGTCTCCAGAAGCCATGCCCAGTCTCCCCTAGTTTCTGGAGCCTCCCAGAGCTGCCCATACCTGGACACGTCCACCTCAGCCCTGGGTGCCAAGTGGTTAATCATTGGGGCCAGCTTGGCAAATGTTTACCTAGCAGGCAGGCTGCTTGGAACCCCAGGTAATTGACAGCCTGCTTTCCAAAGCCAAGGCAGGAAGATTTATTCGTCCTCTCCTTCCTCCCCAGGGATGCTGCTTGGCAGAGTAAACAGCTTTCAGCTGGCTCTTTGAGGAGATGCTCAGCAGAGGGGTGGGAGCTGGGGGCAGGGATCAGGCCCAGAGGTGGGCCCCGAGGAGACATTGAAGGGGCCTCGGACCCATTTTTCTGGAGTCTGGGCCCCACCTTGGGAGCCTGGCTTAGACTGACATTCCATAATACGTGATAATTATTGCTGTAATTGATGGAACCCCTGACATACATTGCCTCATTTAATTCTTACAAGCACCGAAGAGCGAGGGACTCTTATCTCTGCTTCCAGACTAGGGAAGGGGGATGCAGAGGTGAAATCACTTGTCTAAGGCCACCCCGCTAATGACTGATAGAGCTGGGACCAAACTGCAGTCTGTTTGACATCAGATCTGCTGGGCTTTCTACGTTCCCTCAAGGAAGAAAAGGCTATTAATTTGTTGAGGACTTACTATGTGCCAGGCACTATGTTGGACACTTTATTTCAATCTCTAATCCAGAAGTATTTCCTAGAATCCCTTTACTATGCCATTAACATCAAAAGAGTGAGATAGTACAGTTCATAACTGGGGAAGGAAACACAGGCGTGAACCCCAGAAATAAAAGCAGGATGGGCTTCGATTGCCTCTTGTAACCTAAAGGCATCCTCATTGGATGTCTATCAGGTCCTGCATCCCCGCCTCCATACAGACCCTGATGTTAGCAGGCTCCCACCTCCCCTGCACCCTCCAAAGTCCAGGCCACCATCATTTTGCACCTGGGTCATTGTACTGGCCTCTGGTCTCTGCTTTCCTCTTGTCTCACTAAAACACTGTCTCCTCACAGCAGCCAGAGGATCTGTTAAAATGTAAACCCCATCTCCCCTTGGCTGTAACTCTGTATTAGCCATGTCTTTTTAGTTTCTGTGTTTTGATGTTTGGCACCAGGGCCTTGCTGACCCTGGAGGGACTGCCCCTCCCAGGGTAGCCAATTCCTATAGATAGTAAACAACTCATCCTTGAGCTTGCCTTTCAAATGCAAACTACCCAATCCAGAGCTTACACCCCATCACCTCCTCTACTGGGCTCTCACACTCAGGGCCACTACTCCCCTGACTTATGCATCACAGGGTCAGGTACCAGGCAACTGGAGACAGCCTCATGCCCAGAGCCCACTGAAATTATTCATCCAGCCAATTCTAAGACTGCTTGCGGCCTCACGCACTCCTCCCATGGAAACCACAATCAAGACCCTTGCCTGTGTTTTCCCCTCCCTCCCTCTGCCTCCTGACCAACCCTGGTGCTTCCCCATGTGCCCCCCCTCACCGCCCCGCCCCAGTGGCATGGTGAGCCGCCTCCTCTTGGGTTCTGTGAGTATAATGAACTGTCTTTCCAATGGCAGTTGTCTCCTGGTCTGTTGGTCTCACTGTACCTAAATAATAATAAAACCTATATTTTGAAACAAACTCCCCCAGTGGCTTCCATCACACAAGAACAAAATCCAGGCTTCTTTCCACAGCTTAGAAGGCCCTCCAGGATCTGGGCCCTGCCTGCTCTCAAGACATTGTCTCCTGCCCCCCTCCCCAGACACTGTGCTCCAGACCCAGCAAAGCCATTTCCACCTTAGGACCTTTCACCTGGCTGTCCCCTCTGCCTGGAACTTTCTTCTCTCAGAGCTCATCATGGGTGGCTCCTTATCGACATGCAGGGCTCAGTTTACATGTCACCTCCTCAGGGAGGCCTTCTCTGAGCACTCACCATCAAGGAATAGTGATAGCTAGCACTTCTTGGGTGTTTTCTATGTGCCAGGCACCATTTTATGTCCTTTTCATGTATTCACTCTTTGAATCCTCACAACAACCCTATAAGGTAGGTATTATTATTATTTCCATTTTGCAAGTGAGGAAACTGAGGCTCAGAGAGTTCAGGGACATGACCAAAGTCTCACAGCTAACAGGCAGGAGAGCTGGGATTCAAATCCAGCAGCCCATTTCCAGAGCCTATACTCTGAACCACTGCATCTTATCTCCTGGTGCAGAGTAAGTTTACAATAACTATTATTATTACTATTGTTTTGAATAGAGGCCAGGTTTTACCCACTTGTGTTCTTTAATCAAATTTGAATTCCTTTGGGCGAGCCAATCACTGTCCAGTTTGCCACAGTCCCTCCTGCTCCCTACTGTCGTATACCAATTTACCTGATTTGCTTGGACCCTGAAGGCATTCATGTTTGCAGCCTCCGCTCTGGATGCCTCTTATTCGCTCATTCTTTTAACCAACACCCACTGTGGCAGGTGCTGTGCTAGGCCCACAGAGATGAATAAGATGGCATCCATGCCCTCAAGGAGCCATGGTCCTGTTCAGAGGAGACAGGCACACAGGTCACTTCACTGCATTGTTATGTGTGCTGCTACGGGGACACCAGTGAGTGTTAGGGAAGCACAGGGGGATTCAGCCAGGAAGGATTTCCCAAAGAAAGTGACATCTCTGCTGTGTTTGAAAGATTGGACAGAGAGCAGACCAGAAAGATGCAGTATAAGCAAAATGGAAAAAGCACAAACAAATGCATGGAGGTGGCTGAGTGCATGGCTGTCTAGGGACGAGCTTGTCACTTTGGATGAGAAGGAGGAGTGAATCTGACAGGCTGAAGGAAGTTGGTCCAGACCTTGAAGGTCTTCTGCACTTCTGGAAGGACTGCAGCTTTTGTTGTGGAGCCTGACAGCAGTCCGAGGAGGATTTTAAGCAGGGAATGACATGGCATTGTTGATAAGGGTTCCACCCCACCCCACCACCATTTTCCCCAACCTTCCTTGAGAACTTGGTACCCACCTAGCCAGTTCGTGTTCTGCAGGCTGGTGGGCCTTTACCAGGCATTTGATGGGCTTGTTGATAACAAGACTGAGGGCCTAGAAGGGAAGATTAAGAGTGGAAATTCAGGCCTCCCTTGGCTTCTTGGTGTCCCAGAACTGGCCTAGCCTCCGAGAATCTTTTTTTTTTTTTTTTTTTTTTTTGGTTT
>NW_006786690.1:1753708-1785519 GCF_000442215.2 Lipotes vexillifer
CTCTCACTGTTGTGGCTTCTCCCGTTGCAGAGCACAGGCTCCGAATGCGCAGGCTCAGTGGCCATGGCTCACGGTCCTAGCCGCTCCACGGCATGTGCGATCTTCCCGGACCGGGGCACGAACCCGTGTTCCCTGCATCGGCAGGCGGATTCTCAACCACTGCGCCACCAGGGAAGCTGCCGAGAATCATTTTTGATGAGAGATTCTGAGAAGCAGGCCATTGCCAAGGCCAAGTAAACTCCCAAAGCCATGGAAGGAGCCAGAAAATAGAAAGAGTAATGCCTTCATCAGTTTTCCCCTCCCAGGGGCAGGTGGGCAGGATGTTCAGTCTCTTTGTTTGTAGGAAGCCCCCTCAACCTGGCCTCCTTCCTCTGGGCTCCATAGTCTCTGCTCCTCCCAGCTGAGGCTCTGGTGACTACCTCGGGGTCGGGGTGGGGGGGCATCCCTCAGCTGTTTATTTAGGCCCCTCTCTGAGAGGGGAAATGCTGGAACAACTCTAGAGACCCCGATTCCTATCCTTTCTCTCCAGCCAAGGGTTAAGGCAGTAGATCTGCATTTTGGTCCTGGATTTAAAATTTTTGTTTATTAATTTTTCAGCCATGCTGTGTGGCTTGTGGGATCCTAGCTCCCCAGCCAGGGATCGAACCTGTGCCCCCTGCAGTGGAAGTGCGGAGTCCTAACCACTGGACTTCCAGGGAATTCCCTTTGGCTTGGCTTTGCCAGTTTTTAACTATAAAACTTGGGTAGGTCTCCTGGCTTCTGTGAATCTGTTTCCTGACCCGCAAATCAGGAATGGTACTACCGATGTCTCAGAATCTCTGTGTCAACTGAGCAAGATAGGGTTTGCCAAGCACTTGGCACAAACGTGATTCTTACCAGTGCTGGACACTAGCAGCTGGAGTTCATCAGGTGGAGGGTAGCAGGGATGGAGTGTCATGGACATTGGATGGACCGCAACGGATTCAACACATGTTTCGGCAAAGGAGACAGCAGTTGCAAAGGCATAGAGGGTGACAGGGCGTGGCACAGTTCGAGAATGTTATGTCCCCAAGCACTTTTCTGTGCTTGGAGCAAGGGGGTGGCTTGAGTTCCCCCAAAAGCAGACCCTGAGACTTGGGTGCTCGTAGTCTATTTGGGAGGTGATTTCAAGAAGCAGAAGTTATAGCATGGAGAAGACACAGGGAGGGGAGCATTAATGTGCAGCTTGCTGCTGTGAGTAGCTGGGTTCAACTCCCCATGGAAACTCAAGAGACAGTGTGAAATGCACCTCAGAATCATCCTATCTAAGGATGGGGAGTCATCAACTTCCATGATGGCCGAAGGTTGCCCTTGGGGTGGGTAGCACATGCCTCTCCCTTCCTGGTTCATAGATGCCTAAGACAGCCCTTGGGCAAGGAAGCAGACACAAGCAGGGCTTTGAGTACAGAGGCTCTCAGTTGCTGGAAACCACCACACCGGGGGCTCAGAGAAGGGATGAGGGGCTATGAGGCTGGTATCCACATTGTCTGCCACTACCTCTTTGAGCCTCTGTTTTCTTGTCTGAAAAATAGAAAGAATATGACATACTTCCCAGGAGGACTAAATGAGGTAAAGGATTTGGAAGTTCCTAATGACATGTCTGATACATAGTAGATAATCAAGAAATGGGAGGTATTTGGGCAGCTGAGCCCAGTGGTAGATTGGGCTCAGCTCAGATGCCAGCTCCTCAGAGAATCCTTCCCTGGCCATCCTACTGAGAGTAGCTCACTCCTTTTATTCTCCATCAAAGCATCTTATTTCCTTTCGAGCACTTAATGGTATGCAATTATCTTGGTTATATGCTGGCTTATTATGTCTCCCCTCAATAGAATGAAAGTACCATGTGGGTAGGGAATTAATCTCTCTATTCACTGCTTGATTTCTAGCGCTTATTACTGTTATTATAGTAACAATAATAGAGTAGGACAGTTATTGTTCTTGATCTTTATTAAGCATATACACTCTACCTGCTAACAGGATGTTAAAAGAGGATTCACCCACACTCCAACTGGGTCCCAATGAGACGATAGGAAACAAAAAACAGTGGCTCCCTCTGGGGGGGTGAGTGATTGAAAACAGAGAAGAGGCATGAGACAAACTTTTGGGAGCATTGGAAATGTTCTACATTTCAAACTAGGTGATGGCTATATCAAATGTTTTTTTTTTTTAAAAAGGTTGAGCTGGACAGTTAGTATTAGTGCACTTCACACACTTTGTTGTATGCACATTACAGCTTGATTTTAAAAAGTGTCGTCCACCAACTTCAGCATGTAGTGGGGAGAAAAGGAAATCCAAAGCTGGTCACTCATATGCCAACTTAAAGTAACTTAGCAACAAGGTAAAGGCTGGAGTGGGATGGTAGCTAACCAGAAGAGATCCTTGAACTGTTGGAGGATGGGATCTATAATGAAAGCCTGGAAAATCAACCACTTGCTGAAAACTTAAAGCGTTTGGGTTGTTTATCCCCAAAAAGACTAGATTGGAATGAAATGCAATTGAACTCAAGTATTTTATTTTGCAACAGGAGTCTGGGCCCAAGGTAGATCTTCCTAACAGTGACAAAGGAGGTAAAGGAGGCTGTGACATACCTGTCCCTGGGAAGTTTAAAACTTAGCTGGCCAGCAAACATCCCCAGTATGGCCTAGTCTGGGAGTAGGAGACAGAGAAACAAACTCCAGCTGTCCCTCTCAGGACCAGGGACTCTAGTTAGTCCTGGGCATTCTGGGCCAGCTGCAGAGCACTGATTAATTAGCCAGAGAACCATCTCTGATCTGCACTAAGCTTTTTATGTTCTGCCGTCACCACCACCAACCACAGCTTTAATTAAATTTGAGGCTTGATTACCACACGCGGTGCTGCCATCACTCTCTCCTGATGACTTTATCTTGGTTCCTGGAAGGATGGTGGTGGTGACAGTGTCAAGAGGAGAGGAGGGTCTAAAGAAGCCTGAAGCATGGGCTTTCCTGGTGGCGCAGTGGTTGAGAGTCCGCCTGCCGATGCAGGGGACACGGGTTCATGCCGGGTCCAAGAAGATCCCACATGCCGCGGAGCGGCTAGGCCCGTGAGCCATGGCTGCTGAGCCTGTGCTCCGCAACGGGAGAGGCCACGGCAGTGAGAGGCCCGCGTACTGCAAAAAAAATCACGCTTCAAATGTTTTTCAGCCAAATAAAGAGGCCTAATAGCCATCAAAAAAAAAAAAAAAAAGAGTGTGGAGGTAACAATGAGAACCTGCTACATCTTGAGACTGGTGAGGAGGTGACCGTACCTGGGGGCGGGGCAGGGCCGAAGAAAGGCGATTCCTGTCAGAGAACACCAGGAGCAACACTTCAGAGTACGTGGTGGTGATGGGTGGGGGGTGCAGTTTGGGGAGGACGTTGAATGCCAAGCTGAGAAGTTGGGACCTCATTCAGCAGGTAGTAGGAAGCCTTTGAAAGTTTTTTTTGTTGTTGTTGTTGGTACGCGGGCCTCTCACTGTTGCGGCGTCTCCCGCTGCGGAGCACAGGCTCCGGACACGCAGGCTCAGCAGCCGTGGCTCACGGGCCTAGCCGCCCCGCGGCATGTGGGATCCTCCCGGACCGGGGCACGAACCCGTGTCCCCTGCATCGGCAGGCGGCTTCTCAACCACTGCGCCACCAGGGAAGCCCTTTTGAAAGTTTTTGAGCTGCCAGGATGATCCAGTGTTCTTATGGAAGTTTACAAGACTCCTGAGGATGTGGTCCTGCCTCCCTCCTCAGGTGTGCCTCTCTATCCCATCCCTCACACTCTGTGCTCCAGCCAGAGTGTAAAACATTCTTCATACTCCCCGTACTCCTGGCTAAGTCCTATTCCTTCAGTTCTCAATTTTAACATTTCTCTAAGATCTCCAAGAAACCTTGAAGACACCGTCCCATTTCTCCCAAGCCTGGGCAGGTGCTGCCTTTCAAGAAGGCTCCTATAACCCCTCGCGTCTTCCCCATTAGAGCTCGTATCACCGTGTAATTCTTCATCTGTCGGAATCCTCCGCTGGATTGTGAATTCTTTCAAGCTTAGGGACAGTAACTTGTTCACCAGTGTGTCCCTAAGAATCAGCACAGTGTCAGCAAAGTGAGGATGGATGGAGCGGCTGGGGCCGGAGGGGCGGGGAGGAATCTCTCAGGTTCCTCTCAGTTCTTGGCCATGAGTTTCTGAAGGACAATGGAATACCACAAGTGTCAACAGGTAAGGTTGGTGGGAAATGCGCCCTTAATTTGAATGATCAGTCTTATACTCTCACTGGAAGCACAACGTGGAGAACACAAAACAAGCTCCCGGGCTTCCCTGGTGGCGCAGTGGTTGAGAGTCCGCCTGCCGATGCAGGGAACACGGGTTCGTGCCCCAGTCCGGGAAGATCCCACATTCCACGAAGCGGCTGGGCCCGTGAGCCATGGCCTCTGAGCCTGCGCGTCCGGAGCCTGTGCTCCGCAACGGGAGAGGCCACAACAGTGAGAGGCCCGCGTACCGCAAAAAAACCCAACAAAACAAAACCAAACCAAACAAGCTCAGACCTCCTCACGGCCCTGAGAATAAAGCGAAACCCAGTTTATCTCCAGGCACGCCCAGGAATTATTTGGGGAACGGTGAGGCGGAGTGTTACTAACCGGGACTATAAGCAGTAACCCTCCGCTCGGGCTTTGTAATCGTGGTGGCGGCTCCTCGACCACCAGGGGGAGGAATCGGGCCGCATTCCGGGCCTTGGGCGGTTTCACACCAAGACGAAGGGCCTTGTAGAGCTCTGGGAATTGTAGTCCTGGGGGGCGGGTCGTAATGTGCCATCTTGCGCGGTGCACCTCGGAAGTTATAGTTCCGGACAGAGAGGCGGAAAATGGTTTTAAGCGCTAATTTCGAGTTCTGGAAACTACAACTACCAAAGGGCCACTGGCTCCTGGGCAGTTTCTCGTTTCCGTCGAGTTGACCATTTGGGTTGCTTCTGAGAGGTCAACTTGACTGGGTAAGTTTGACTGGAGAAAGCTTCTATTCTGGACTGAGTGGTCTGCAGACTTGTTCACGTTCCAGATCGGTTTGCGGGGGTTTCTCGTCTCAATCCCAGACTAATCCACATTAGTCTTTTATCTTTTCTGTTTCCTACTGAGACACCTCCAATATCCGCCCTCACCCTTTATTCTTCCACTATCATCTTGCGCTTTCACTCCCGGCGCCCCTGGAATTCCACGGTGAGCTCTCTCGTTCGGAGCCCACAGCCCCACCCCGAGCCCACGGCATCACCTCTCTGAAACGTGGCCTTCTTTGTGCTCCACACTTTTTATGTGCTTCACTCTTTTTTTTTTTTTTTTTTGCGGTACGCAGGCCTCTCACTGTTGTGGCCTCTCCAGTTGTGGAGCACAGGTTCTGGACGCGCAAGCTCAGCGGCCGTGGCTCACGGGCCCAGCAGCTCCGTGGCATCTGGGATCCTCCCGGACCGGGGCACAAACCCACGTCCCCTGCATTGGCAGGCGGACTCCCAACCACTGCGCCACCAGGGAAGCCCCGTGGTGGTTCAATCTTTAGTCAGTTATCTGATAACCACAGTCGTCGGGGCACGAACCCGTGTTTCCTGCATCGGCAGGCGGACCCTCAACCACTGCGCCACCAGGGAAGGCCCTATGTGCTTCACTCTTACCCTCAGTTTCCTGGTTTTCATACTAGTGAAAGAAGGGTCGCCATTCCTTCTTCACAATCCACAGAAGTGCCCAGGACTGGAAGTCAGCAGACCTGTGTTTTATTCCAGCTCTGCAGCTCTCTCGCTGTGTGACCCTAGGCAGATCATACAGCCTCTCTGGGACTCACTCTCTTCAGCTACTATTGAGTTGGCCAAAAAGTTCGTTCAGGTTTTCCTTACCATCTTACGGAAAAATCCGAACGAACTTTTTGGCCAACCCATAATTCGAAATGGAGATGACAATTGCTCTCTCCGTCTTAGCTTGAGGCAGTGTTGTGGAGCCAATAAGCTAATACGTGTGAAAGTGCTTTATAAACTGTAAAACCTCCACAAGCGAGAGATTATTTTTACTATAATTATTAATGCTCTGAAAAACTCTTATCTTGGCTCCTTTTATAGCTCTGTCCCCTTGTTGCTCAAACCTGCCCCTTAAGCACTTGGTGTCTCCATTCTCTGAGAGCAGAATGTTAGTTCCTCACTTCCCCAGAGACCACAAACTAATGAGCTTTAAGACTCCAGAGAGCTTTGTCTGGAAGGAAACCCCGGAGAAGTGCTTGTCTTGGACTCTGTCCTGAAATAGCCAGTGATGAAAAGTCCACACAGCTGGCAGAAGGGTGGTCCCTGAACACTGGAAACGGGGCCCCAGCAGGAGATGGACAGCTGCAGTGTAAGCCCTATCCGTTCCCTCTGGGCTCTTCTGGGCCTGTTTAGTAGACGCTGGTTTTGGGAGGGGTGTCTCAGACTCTAAAAGGCCAGGAGGAAAGAAACCATTTTGTCAAAGGGTTTAATCCAGAAAACGACAAAAATCCCAGAAAAAAAAAAAGCTTACCTGGGTATGAGGAAAGAGAAACATAGCATTGTTCATTAATTCCTAGCATTTTATGAGCACTTAAAATGTACCAGGCCTTAGGCAATATCACTTTTCTTATTAATTTTCACTTATGAAGTGTCCTCATTTTACTTATAGGGAACTTAGGCTGAGAGAGGTCATGTAGTTTGTTATGATTATAGTACCTTCTATATGTCAGGGGCTTTACATACATTCATGTAATCCTCATCAGCAGCTTCATGAGTGATTTATTATTTCTATCATGTGGAGAAGTTATCAGAGGCTTAGAATTGAAGGACCTTGCTCAAGGTCACACAGCCAATTAAGTGATGGAGGTGGAGTTCAGACTGTCACCTAAGCCTTTTTTCCCCCCACTATGCCATATAGCCTAATTTTTAGATCAAAAAGACAGAGATTAAAGAATTGAGAGGGTTTAAATCAAAGCCAAATAAAGGAAGCATTTTTGGGGTCCCTACTATGTGGAGAAAGCATGAGGAGACATGGTTTGGACTCCAAAGAAATGTAAAACACAGCCTACCTCTGTAGTATATCTGAAGAGATAAGGCATACATGTGTAAAAAATTAAATAGCATTCATTGGATAAACTGACTGTTGAGACCAGTTATATGCAGGGCACTGCATTAAGCCTAGTAACTGGCAGGAACATGCTTCTAGGTGGCCATGGGGATTAAACCAAGTGGTATCACAGTCATTATCATTTCATTAATATGAAAATGGTGGACTGGAATACTATATACACTCAGTAAATATTTGCTGCATGCACACGTCTGAATAAAAGAAAAATCCTGGGTACCATCTGGACCAGAAGTTCTTGAACCTTGGGGATCAGAAAGCCTGGGAAGCTTTATAAACTAATTGACCTCTGGCAATGGGGGCCCTAAAACCTATAGTTTTGAAAAGTTTTCCAGTTGATTGTGATAATAGATTCAGGAACTTCTGATCTAGATTCTACGTGGACCACTTACTGGAGGCAAGTTACTGATTGAAAACTGCTAGAATACGTACTAATTCAAGAGCTGTCCTGAGACAGCCTGTGATTGGTTATCAGGTGAGGGAGGCAGACAGTACTCAGAGTTGAGGAGGGACGGTTGGAAGGACTTGGAAAGCTTCACAGAGGACCAGAGATTTCACTGGGCTTTGATGCTTGGGACAGGTTTGGATGGGTAGAGAGGCCTTTAGGCAGGCACCACCGCAAATTGTTTAGATAAGGTGAGCCAAAGAAGGTTAGAGACACCTGGGCTGATTTCCTTGGCGAATTCCACGGCATTTATTAGAAATAACTCTGGATGCTCGGTGTGGATGTTTCTTAGGCAAAATTTGCAAGTCAGATTTTCCGATCTTCCCATTCTACTTGTGCATCAGTCAGTATGAGCCCAGGGAATGCAGATTCATTTTCATGTTAGCCTCACTCTGGCCAATTAGCTTCTTTAGTTTTTATTTATTTCCAAATTTAATTTAGTTGATGACCTTCCCAGAAACTTTCCAGGACTGCCAGAGAGTTCTGCTTCCCTTCTGTTTGGTTGTTCTCAAGTGCCCTCATCCTGATTCCTATCTCACGTAGTGTTCTCTGTTCGGGTTAAGACCAACACCTCTTCCTATAAGAAGCTACTATCATTCTGGTCACCCAGTCTTGAAACCTGACTCATCTTCCCTCTCCCATAACTCCCCAGATCCACTTAGTTGCCAGATCCTATTGTTTCTACTTTTCACACAATCAACAAATATTTCCTGGATACCTCCTAAGAGCCAGGTACTACACTAGGTGCTTTAAATGCATTATTTCATTTTTTCTCCATAGCAACCTTATGAGGATGGGTAGCATTCCCATTGTACAGATGGGGAATCAGGCTTAGAGTGATCAGGTAACTTGCCCAAGGTAAGAAAGCTAGGCAGCGAAGGAGCTGGGCCTCAAACTTGGATCTCTCAGAGTTTATATCTCCCATGTCCACGACCTCATTTCCAGAGTAGATTCCAACTCCTTAGCCTAGCACTTGAGGGACTGCTACCCTCCAAATCTGGTCACATCGTCCTTTCTCACCTTGCATCCATCACGAACTTCTCGAGGTTTCTCAAGTGTGCTTTCTCACCTCTGTGCCTTTGCTCACACATTCTTCTACTCGAAAGTCAATCTTCCCATCTTCCCCTGCCCTCCACTTCCAAGCTAAAGGAGCTCTTGCTTCTTGGAACTCCCACAGTATTTTGTCTGACCCGCTTTTATGGCAGTGAGAACTTGCCGCTGCTTCATTGTCATGTGAGTGCTATGTCCTGTGCCCCCTCCCAACCTGCCATGGGTCCTCTGTACATTTGCCCTCAAGGGGAAAAGGTCAGGGTCTGAGACTAAGCAGCACACGTTCAGCTTCCTTTTGGCTGAATAGTCCACTGACTGCATCAGGGGCTTAGCTTCTTTTTAAAATGAATTAGGTTTATTTTAAAATCTGCTTCAGAGAAACAAAATGAAGAAATCTGTAGTAGAAAGAATATCACTTATTATCTTCCAAAGTTTAATAGAATGACATTAGTATTATTGGTTGTCTGGGGTTTTCCATTAGATCAGACAATTGCAAGTTGGCAGTGAGGAGATCTATGTGTTATAATAGTTCTGGTGATCTTGAGCAGCTCACTTAACCTCTTGAGCAGCTCTCATAACCTCTTAACCTTGATGTCTTCATCAGTAAATCTCATTTATATACTGGGCTGAGGGGGGTGGTGGTGCAGAGGATGATTGTGAGGAGAAATGATCTCTAAGTTCTCTTCTTGCCTAGGCATGCTTTGACCTGAACTTTCTGATCCATCCCAGAGCATCTTAAAGAAAGCAGAATAATGTAATGACTGAAAATGTGGCTCAGGACTCAGTGTATCTGTTTAGGTGCTTTTGGTTCAAGCAATAGAATCTAAACCCAGTTGGTTTAAATAAAAAAGGGGATTTATTGGCTCTTGTAACTAGAAGGTCTAGGACTGGGTCAGGTTTCAGGTACAATCTAATCCAGAGGTTCTTAAAGTCTTCACAAATATGACTGTATTTCTTTATGATTCTCTCAGCTCTGCCATCCTCCACAAGTAGCTTCATCCACAAGGTAGTAGAGTGGCTGCAACAGTTCAAGGCTTCATATCCGCACATCACTCTAGCTCAAAACAAGAAAGAACTTTTCCACCCTCAACCATCAAACCAAAGTCCTGGGCTTTACTCTGGTTGGACCAACTTATGTCATGAGCCCACTCTTCATCTGGATACTGATGGGGATACCAAGGGATGATTGGCCCAACTCTAGCAGTTAGTGAGGTATCAGCCCCACCCAAATCACAAGGCTTCTGTGTAGGAGGGCAGGATAGAGTGGATATCAAGAAGTTTGATCACATTCTCCACTGTCACAGCCACACTGCCCATGATCAAATTCTGGCTCTGCTAGCTATATGTTCTTGGGTAAATTACCTAACTTTATTAAGCATCAGTTTCCTTATCTGTAAGATGAGATAATAATACGTATCCCAGAGGATTGTTGTAAGGATTTAATTAAATAATATATGTATGTAAAGCACTTGGTGTAGTTCCTGGCACAGAGTAAGCGTGATGCTGCTGTGATGATGTGATTGAAGAGGGACGGAGAGCAGTGGCACTAACCCCAACTTAAGAAGCAGCCAAGTTACAGGAATGTTTTCTAGGCAGAGCATGCACACCTGCCATGTTGAAGGCTCCTGTTTGATTTCCTGCCCACGTTATACTCTTCCGTATCTCTGCCCCTTTCTGCTCTTACATTATGTCCTTTCTAGAAATGCTTTCCTTCTCCCCTGCCTCTAAAATCTTCCTTACATTTCAAGGCCCAGCATAAGTGCCTTTATAATAATAGCTTCGGTCAGTGATTTTGTATATATGTAACTGAGTCTCCCCATGAACAGGATCAGTGAGGGTTAGGAGCTCAGGTCTGGATTAGACAGACCCGAGTTTGCCACCTAGAAGCAGTGTGACTTGGGGAAGTTATTCAACCTCTTCATGCCTTAGTTTCCTCATCTGTAAAACAGGGTCTAACCCTCAGACAGTTATTGAGAGAATGAAATGACGCAATGTATGTAAAAAGCTTAGTTCAGTGCTGACACAGAGTAAATAATTGATGGTAGTAATTGTTATTCTTAGCTTCATGAGGACAAGGTCTGTGTTATAGTCTATGCAGCAGTTACTGCTGTGCTGGGCACATAATCGGATAAACACTTGTTAGTGGGTTTTGAAGAGTGTGGAGGCTCTCTTTCCTTTTCATGACCATCCCCTTACCTCTCCACCACCAACAACAGAAAAAGCAGCCCCTAAACCTTAGTAAAGGCAGTGTAGCAAAGCGGATGATGTGGAAGATTGACTGAGTCACCGGCGGGAAGGAGGGGTGATAAGGAGGGGTGGATAGGGGTGGCAGATGACACGAATAAGCAACAGGAAGCTGAGAGGAAACCAGCAAGAGGCTGTTCTGTGTTCCACCCTCCAGCCATCAAGTTCAGCCACGGCCCAAGTCGTTGTTCAGTTCAACTGGTGATGAAATGGGGGTCAACCAGTCCGTGGGCTTTCCACCTGTCACGGGATCCCACCTCGTAGGCTGTGGGGATGTGATGGAGGGTCAGAGTCTCCAGGTAAGTGTCTCCAGCACGTCTCCACTGCTTCTGTCTGCACGGGACTTATCGATAGTGAGTCTGATGCTGCAATTCCAGGTCGGGGGAAACTGAGAGCTGGTCTGGATTTGGTTGTAGAGCCCCTAGGTCTCTTTTTCCTGACCTTTTTCTTCCTCTTTCCAATTAGAAGCATCTCAATAGATGAGAGATTATGGGTTCTTTTTCTGGCTCAGAGGAAATGGGGCCTCTAGCTTCAAAGGTAGCTCTCAGATGTCTTGAGAGCAGATGCCTGATCCTGGAAAGGTTTTGGATCTCATCTTAATCTGAGTGTATGAGAGGAAGAGCAGTGGACCATGTGCCATTGACCTTTGACTCCCTGACCCGGGTAGGAAGACAGTCTCCTTTTTCTCCTCTCCTGCCTTCGTCTATTTCCCTCTGGTACTTTGGTTCGGGACTTTCCCTCCATCAGTTCCTAGGTTATTCTCTGCTGGCCCTTGAACTCCCCCCTCCCTTGTGAGAGGCACATACTTCCCGGTAACCTCTCACTTACTCCCATGTAAAATGTGTGTGCTTCCCAGGGGTCAGCCTGGAGGATTGTCCTGGGTGACACACCAATGCCACCCCATTCAGCATGAGGGCTAATCCTTCGCTCCTGGGACTCCTCCAGGCCTGGGCTCAGGGCCAGATTTAAATCTTTTGATATCTCAAGCATTGGGAATATTGTAGTACCCCTCAGATGTAATTCAAAATACAGTTGGCTGTTTGAAATGACATAAGCCTTACATGTATGCTAAACATAAAGTTGCTTCTTTCTGGATTTTCTGAATACAAAATTCAGGTATATGAATTGAAGGTAAAGTTTCCCTGTTTTGGTGCTTTGCTGGTGCCCCAAACACCCGCTGAATGTGTCTGTTGGGAAATCTAGCCGTGCTTGGGCGTCTTGCTCTGAGCAGCTGCTCTCTTTTCTTCCTTACAGGGGAGCTTCTTTCGACTCTTCTACCCCTGCCAAGAGGCAGAAGATACCACAGAGCAGCCCCTGTGGATTCCCCGCTATGAGTACTGCACTGGCCTGGCTGATTACCTGAAGTTTAATAAGCGCTGGGGAGGTTTGCTGTTCAACCTGGTTGTGGGTAAGATTCTCTCCCAGCTGCTTGATTATGTTCCTAGGAGATCCCAAGGCAGGCACAGTACATTACAGTTTGCATTGCCCAGCCCTTTTGTAGTGGGGCATCCATTAGCCATTGTGGTATGGAGAGTTGGAGAGAATTATGTACATAAGAGCTTTGGTTATAGAGTTAGACTGTCTTGGATTCGAATCCAGACTTTATCATTTATTGTGGGGCTTGGGCAAGTTACTTAAAAATGTGTCTGAATATCTGATACTTTTGCAGGGTTATAGTGTGGGACATATGTAAAACATGTACTCTAGTGCAGTGCTTGGGATATAGAATGTGTTCCATGGGTGGTGGCTATTACTCATTTATCCAGCACGTATTAATTCCACTCTGTGCCAGCTATAGTGTAGATCAAAGAAACATTCTTAACTGCCAAGGAGCATACTGTCTCCTGCAGTTGCCTCTCTAGCTCCTCCCTCTTCTGGGTCAGATGACATTGAATCATCCCCTTTCCCCAAAGGCCCCACTGTTAGGAACTCTACCCACTGCCTTGGCATCTCAGGGACTTACTCTGTAAGTTGTTCAGTACCTCCCCTTTGGATTTATCTGCCCATTTTCTGTTGTGTTTATGCTCCCTAGGGGAGAAAAGGGGAAAGAATAGGTGATTGATTGTCCTGGGCTGCTCGGGCAAAAGGTGGTTCTCCTGAAAGGAGGGCCACATGTCCTCATCACACCTGTGCCCAGGCTGCCCTTCGCATTCAGCCAGAGATTCTATAGCCCTTGTCTCTGCTAGGATCTTGTCGCCTGCCTGTTAGCTGGAATGGCCCCTTTAAGACAAAGGACTCTGGATACCCCTTGATCATCTTCTCCCATGGCCTGGGAGCCTTCAGGTAAGAGCTGCTCTGCCCCAGACCTTGTCATATTCCTTGCCTGGTTGCAGCTGCTGAGTCTTAGCTTATTCTCAAAGGGCAGGGAAACGCATATTTCCATTTGTCAGTTTTCTTATCTACCATGTGCTTCATCCCAAGGCACTGGGTCCACCTTCTCTAGAAGGCCTTCCCCCAGGCCCCTTTCACCAGGTGGAGCCTTTTATATCCTTGGCTTCTCATGTGCCAGCATTTATATAAATACTTGCTTTTAGCTTTCTTCCTCTATAACAGCCTAGAAGTACTAGAAGGAGCTTGAGCTTTATGGTCAGAGAGTCATTTATTCAACCTACACTGAGGGCACCTCGGCCTGGGGCACTGGCGTAGTGACGAGGAAGACAGACTCGTTCCTGCTCCCGTGGAACTTGCAGCCTCAGCTGTAAATCTCAACCGTACCACTGCACTCTGTGAGCTCGGGACTGTGGTAGAACTCTCTGAGCCTACATTTCCTCATCTGTCAAATGGAATGCTGCTCCCACAGTGTGGGTTATGAGGACCCAGACAGGCACCTAATAGGTGCACACGCCTGTCAGTTTTCCTCTCTGTCTCTCTACGTGGAGGATCGTGGGGTGATGAACTGTAAGATCTCTTTCACCAGATTTCGGGAAACACTGATCCAAGTTTTACAAGTCAGTATCCATTCAGAACTCTCCCCATGAATTCTGATTTTTACACCTTGGTGTGTTATATACATAGCTTAATAACTGTGGTACATGCGTTCTTATTTAAGCTTGTGAATATTCTCTCTGTATGTTCATTCATCAACGTATAAGTCTAGTTTATGTCCCAGAGTGTTACACAAAGACATCTGTTTTTGCCTTTTCACACCTCCCACCCCCACCCAAACCATTGTCTACACTGTAGCCAGGCAGATCTATTTTAAAACCAAATATGATCTTGTCATTCCAGCACCTAGAACAGTGCCTGGCATATTGTAGATGCGCAATAAATATTTGTTGAATGAATGAATGAATGAATGTCACTTCCCTATCTAGATCTTTTTAATGGCCCTTTGAACTTAATTCAGCTCTTGTCATTGGCTTACCTGAATGCAGGTCCAGGACAAAGTTTCCAGCCTTGTTGCTTGCTACTTGCCCTACTCCAGCTCTCCAGACAAACAGCCCTAAAGGCACTATGTTACTTTCTGCCTCAGGGATTTCATTTGTGCTATGCTTTGTGGCTGTTCCCTTTGCCTGGGATACTTGCTGTTCTCCTTCTCTCTTCCTCTTCCTCCTTTTCGTCTTTTGCCTGGCTAATTCCAAATTACCTTCAGGATCTTAGTTTGGGTGTCACTTTCGTAGGGACACCCATCCTGACCCCTATATTATATTAGGTTAAGTTTTCCCATGGTGTGCTTTCATAAGCACGATACTTAACATAATTGTAATGAATTAATTACTTATGTGATTATTCTTTAATGTCTGTCTTTTTAACTAGATTGTAAGCTCCACAAAGGCAGAGACCATGTCTGTCTTCTATCTTTCCCAGTGCCTAGGGCATTACCTGGAAAATAGTAGTTTCCCAGTGAATATTTATGTTTTGCTAGGTTCCATACATTCAGCAGGTATCTGTTGAGCACCTGCTCTGTGCCAGCTCCTTGGCATGAAAAGAAGGTGGGACATAATAGAGATAAACAAATCAAGGAATTTGCATCCACTAGAGGAGACTGAATATGGATTCACATAACTGTAGCACATGGCAGGAAGTGGAGAGCAGATGTGGAGATGAGGCTAGAAAGGCAGCAAGATGGTTTTCTTTTTTTAATTAATTAATTTTTATTTTTGGCTGCGTTGGGTCTTCATGGCTGCTCACGGGCTTTCTCTAGTTGTGGCGAGCGGGCTTCTCATTGTGGTGGCTTCTCTTGTTGTGGAGTACGGGCTCTAGGTGCATGGGCTTCAGTAGTTGTGGCACATGGGCTCAGCAGTTGTGGCTTGCAGGCTCTAGAGCGCAGGCTCAGTAGTTGTGGCGCACGGACTTAGTTGCTCCGCGGCATGTGGGATCTTCCCAGACCAGGGCTTGAACCCATGACCCCTGCCTTGGCAGGCAGATTCTTAACCACTGCACCACCAGGGAAGTCCAACATGGTTTTCAATGTTGATTTCTTATTCAGTAAATTTAGTACCTGCTGTGTGCTATGCTGGGGTTGGGTTTGTAGTAGTGAATAAAATAGAGACGCTGCTTTCAGATTGTAGTCTAGTGGGGAAAAGAAGCTAAGAAATATTATTTCCTAAGCTGACAGGTATTTTTTAGAGAGAGCGTGTGAACACATGACTTTAGAGTGGTCTTTTTGGACTAAGAGTCTGTATTGAGGCCTCAGATCTCAATAAACTGGGGTGAATCAGTTATAAATACTCTTCATTAACCATAGTGAAATTCCAAGAAAAGGGGCAGGGAGGTAAAGGGACATGGTTTCCTCTTGTTGCATCTGTGGTTAATTCAGGACCTGAAATCCTTCCCATGAGTCACAGACCTCTGGCTTCCCATCCCAAGGAGGAGTATATATATTTAAACATTACCTACACATTTGTAATGTGCCTCTGTCTCCTTTGGTTCCCACACAGTCCTGTGAGGTACTTGGGGAGGGGGATGCATATTTTACAGATGAGCAAACAGGCTCTGAAAGGCAGACTTGTCCAAAGTTACAGTTTAAACTGGGAAGGGATCAGAAATCTCTGGCTCTCAAGTCCAGTTGTTTGCCTCCCTGAGAGAAGTGAGAAGGTGGAAAGAAACCTAAGACACTGACTTTCCGCATCAATTAGGATCTGAGTAAGTTGTATTTCACAGAAAAACCCCAACAATAGTGACCTAAATAACATAAAATTTATTTTTTGCTCACATAAAAAGAAAGCTAGAGGTCGACAGAGCTGATATGATAGCTCTACAAAGCTGTCAGAAAACTAGACGTGTAGCTTCTATTTCTAAGGGTATCTCATGACCCAGGCTGCTTTAGATCTAACCATTACATCCGCAGTCTATGCAATAGGAAGGGAGAACTCTCCTGAAAGTTCTATATAACACAACTGCTTACATCCCATTGACTAGAGCTGCTCTGTCCATTATCGGTAGCTTCTAACCACATGTGCATATTGAACATTTGAAATATGGCTGGTCCAAACTGAGATGTGCTATAAGTATAAAACACACATTGGATTTCAAAGACTTCATATGAAAAAAAAAAGAGAATGTAATAAAATATTTCATTAATTTAAAATTTTTGATTATATGGTCAAATGATGTTTTGGCTATATTGGGTTAAATAATATATATTATTAAAATTAATTCTACCTGTTTCTTTTTACTTTTTAAAATATATCTACTAGAAAGTTTTAAATTACTTAGGAGGATAGCATTATATTTCTATTGCTGGGCTAGAACTTAATCACAAAGATAAACCTGGCTGCAGAGAGGCTGAGAAATGTCATATTTTTTTGCATGACAGTGTCTTCAGCTGAAAATTAGATTCTGTTATTAAGGAGGAAGGGAAAAATAGGTGTTTGGAGTAGGCAATTAGCAATGTCTGTCATATATTTTTCTAGAAAGTTGGAGGACAGACCAAAAAAACCCACATGTTAAATCTCAGATGCATATTTGCATATTAAAGAAATAGCCAGAGTCCCTGTCCTCAAGGAGCTTACCAACTAATTTGGGAGACATACAATATATAGACAATAAGAATGCAATTGTTTGAAGTAGCCAAACTATTGGAGTTGGGGGTGGAGGAGATGCGTCAGTGTATGGGGTTGAAAAACACAGTGGAGTGACTTGCACATGCTCCCTGGAGGAGGACACTGGAGCCTTGGTGAGAGCAGGGGTATGCTGGCTGGAAAAAGCTCCTGGGCAAGGGCTGCTGCAAATGAAACTTCCTCATTCCATCTTTTGAGATGGCTACTAGCAGAGCATGGTTGGACTAGGGGCTAAGGGTAGGCCATTCTTTTGATCACTTCTCTCGGTTCCTTCCTGGATCTTTAGGACACTGTATTCAGCCTTCTGCATGGAGCTGGCCTCCCATGGCTTTGTGGTTGCTGTACCAGAGCACAGGTGAGGGATGACAGTCACAATGAACCATCATGGGTTGGGTGCCTGCAGTGGGCTAGGGTATAGGCTAGTTCCCTATAGATATATTATTTCTAGTCCTCACAACACTATGCAAGGTAGGGGTTATATTCATTTTAAAGGTGAGGAAACCAAGGTTCAAAGATGTTGAATAACTTGCTGAAAGTGACATAGCTGAATTGGGGTTCAAACCCAGGTCAGTCTCCAAAATCCACATTTTTTTTCTACTCTCCTATGTGTGCCCCTGATCTTTTTCCCTATTAGCTAAAGGATAATCTAGAATGTCTTGGCTGAAAAGGAGGATTTGGTAAAGGGGAGAAATGAGTCCAAGTGTCTTCTGGTTTCTGGTGGCACATGTATTGCAGGGATGGGTCAGCTGCAGCAACCTGTTTCTGCAAGCAGTCCCCAGAGGCGAACCAGCCCAACAGCAAGTCACTGGAGGAGGAATGGATACCCCACCGTCAAACTGAGGAAGGGGAGAAGGAATTCCATGTTCGGAATTGCCAGGTAGGCTTATGCCAGTGGGGAGGGAGAGTAACTAAGCCTGTCCTCCCTATAAAACACTCACTAAGAAGACTTTGAACTAACCTCTCTTGAAATCTTGGTCATAGTGGTTCTGAGCTTGTCACATCAGAGAAATGAGGTATTAATCAAGACTCTTAACAATTGCAAGTGACAGAAACCCAACTTAAGCTTGTTAGGCAAAAAGGAGAATTGGTTGGCTTATATAAGCAGACAAGGGAAGGGCAAGACTGCTAGTCCCAAATGCCATTGGGACTTGTTTTTCACTCTTATCTCTGTCCCTCTGCTGGTTGGTCTCATCTGCTAACTGGCTTACCTTATGAGGTTGCACGTGTTTGCCCTCACCATCTGAGAGAATAGGGCTGTTTTGGGGTTGTCCCCAACTTCTACCCCAAGGTGCAAGATGAAAAATCCTGGATAGAGACTCCGAGGCTGGGGAGGAGTACCAAAATACGAAGCTCCCATCCGAAATACATTGCTAAATTTTTTGGGGGGAGGGGCAGTCCTCAAAAGTCAGGGTTAACAGGAGAAGTAAGGGCAGGTGAGTGCTAGGCAGACAAAAACAATAGACGTGTGCTATAAGTGGGCAAGTTGAATCCAGTGCTGGGTTGATGATAGGAACACTTTTTTGTCCTTTTGTTGTCAAAGTGCTTTCATATGGCACACTGTATACCCATATTATAGCCCTGTGTACCATGGGTAGGTAGGGAGAGTCTGAACAGCAGGGCTGACTTCGTTGTGCTCTTAGGTGGTGCTTATGTGTGTGGCTGTGAGGGAGCTAAGCCTTTCTCAGGGTGTGGGGACCACAGTGCTGGATGAGATGTGCGTGGGCACGTCATCTCTGCGTTCTTCCTCGGCTCTGTAGGGGAGCAAGATCCCCGCTGGATGGTTGTGCAGTATTCCAGCTCCCACTGGCACTGTCTATTGCAGGTGCATCAGAGGGTAAGCGAGTGCCTGAGGGTGTTAACTGTCCTGCAAGAGGCCGCTGCTGGGCAGACTGTCCTCAACATCGTGCCTGGCGGGTTGGATCTGATGACCTTGAAGGTATGGCAGCAGTTGGTATGACCTGGAGCACATTTTATTCATCAAGACTTTCTTGCTTGCAAATAACAGAAGCCTAACTCACTAGCTTAAACCAAAAGAGAATTTATTGGCCCAACTAAGTAGGAAGACCAAAACCAGATTGGCTTCAGGCCATTGTATGAGTCCAACCAGCAGTCCATTTCAGGCTGATCCAGGGTCTCAAACATTGTCATCAAAGCTCTGGCACTCTCTCCCTTCTCCTGGCTCAACTCCACTCTGTG
The DNA here is from genome assembly GCF_000442215.2 of Lipotes vexillifer. Taxonomy (NCBI): domain Eukaryota; kingdom Metazoa; phylum Chordata; class Mammalia; order Artiodactyla; family Lipotidae; genus Lipotes; species Lipotes vexillifer. The sequence continues at coordinate 1,772,761 of NW_006786690.1, forward strand.
TATATGGGCTTCATTCTCACCAGACTCTCTCCATTAGGCAAGAAAGGTGGTTGCTGGCATATTCCAAGCCTGCATCTCAACTCAGCTCCAAACCTAAAAGGAAAAGAAACTCTGGTAGCTTTCAGCAATCTGGAAAGGCCATGGCCTGCTTGGGTCACATGCCCCTTCCGGGCCAGTCACTGTGCCTGAGCACCAGGACTGACAGCCCCATGAAGCCGCATGGGTGAGGGAGTGATGGTTTGTTCCGCAAAGGCAGAGCTATGGAGCCCCATACAACATCTGTTGTCTACTGCAGGCTCATTCCTGCCTTTAAAGGAATCCCAAGAACCCCCCAGGAGGAGAGAAACTGTCCCGCTCCATGGAATTTGGTGCCTATGAAGGCACATTTTCCTCCCCTATCCAGTCCTTTCCTCCGTAATTTCAAAAGTAGCTCAGGCTTTATTTAGAGGACCAAGAAATCACACAAAAGCATGAAGGAAAAAGAAACGGAATTTTTGGATGTTTTGATGTTTGTCCTTCCAGTTCTTTTAAGATGCATTTCTTTAAAAATAATAATGTTGGGCTTCCCTGGTGGCACAGTAGTTGAGAGTCCGCCTGCCGATGCAGGGGACACGGGTTCGTGCCCCGGTCCGGGAAGATCCCACATGCCGCAGAGCGGCTGGGCCCGTGAGCCATGGCCGCTGAGCCTGCGCATCCGGAGCCTGTGCTCCGCAACAGGAGAAGCCACAACAGTGAGAGGCCCGCATACCGCAAAGAAAACCCCAAAAAACAAAAAACCAATAATGTTACTATTTAATACAAGCTGTTTTGTGGCCTTATTCTTCATTTAGCAAAACAGTATGAATGTCACAGTATGAATGTCTTCTTATTCCAGTTAATATTTTTCTATGGCATGATTTTTTTTTTAGGAGTTTATTAATTAATTAATTTATTTTTGCTGTGTTGGGTCTTTGTTTCTGTGCGAGGGCTTTCTCTAGTTGTGGCAAGCAGGGGCCACTCTTCATCGCGGTGCACGGGCCTCTCACTATTGTGGCCTCTCTTGTTGTGGAGCACAGGCTCCAGACGCACAGGCTCAGTAGTTGTGGCTCATGGGCCTAGTTGCTCTGCGGCATGTGGGATCCTCCCAGACCAGAGCTCAAACCCGTGTCCCCTGCATTAGCAGGCAGATTCTCAACCACTGTGCCACCAGGGAAGCCCCTATGGCATGATTTTTAATAGCCATATAATATTCCATTGTATGAGTGAGAATGGTATATACATATATATATATAAATATATAATAATTACTCCTTTATGAGGACTTCCTATGATAAGAGCTCTTTTCACAAACATATAGATTGTTATCTCTTTACATAGAAAGAAACCAAGGATCTAAGAGGCTAAGTATCTGCCCAAGATTACACAGCTAAGCAAGTGGTAGAGTCAAACTTTAATTTGGGGCTTTTTGCCTATGCAGTGTGCCCCAAAGCCTCTTTAGAAAATATCTTTTAAAGGCTCTGGAAAAGTCTTCCAGGAAGAAACATCAGCCTGAATGGCCAAGAGGTAAGGCAGGACCTGAAATCTAGAGAGCTTTGCCTGCTATATGGTGTATGTCATCAGTCCCCACCGGATAAGCGGGGCCAGGCACCACAGTTCAGGCCTGTGGGCCTGTGGGCCTGAGACAGACATCGGGGGATGGCGGGCTATGTGTAGTTGGATTAGTTAAGAGGCAGCCTTTTGGAGAAATACAGAATGAAAAAGGCTAAGTGAATTTTCATCTATCAGATTGAGCAAGATCCAAAAATTGACTACTCACCCTGTCGGCACAGCTGTGGGGAAATAGCCTCTGCGCCGTTGCCAGTGTGAGTGCACATGGCCCCACGCAGGGCAGTTTGGCAATAGCTCGCAACGGCACGGGTGCACATAGTGTTTGACCCAGCAATGTCCAATTCCGGGAATTTATTTTACACATCCCTACACACATGTAACATGATGTATGTACAAGGTTATTCATCCCAGTGTTGTTGTTTGTAATAACAAAAGATTGATAGTATCCTAAATGTTCACCCATAAGTGACCACAGCTGGTTTAATAGATTATGGAACAATGGATGTATTATTTTGGATAATACTAATTGCTATAACACGTAAGCCCCAAATCTCAGTGGCTTAACAAAGAGAAATTTATTTCTCTCCCACATGAAGTCCAAAATGGGTGCTTCTGTGCAAGGGCTGACTCAGGGATCCAGGCCCCCTTCTTCTAATCGCTCTACCCTCTTCCACCTGTGAAACCCAACTTTACCGTGTACGTTAAGCCAGGTGTGGGAAAGGGCATGGAGGTTTGTATGGAAGAGTTTTTATAGACCATGCCTGTAAATGGAGATAATCACTTTCATATTCTATCACAAGACCACTGTCACTCACATCAAGTCACAAGGCCACATCTAACTGCTGGGAAATAGAGTCTAGCTGTGTGTCCAGGAAGAAGAACCGTTTTGGTGATCACTAGCTGTCGGTACCATGGTGAAATCAAATGTAGCTGTAAAAAAGAATAAGGAAGCTCTTTATGTACTAATATTATTATGTAAAAAAAGTAAGTTACAATATCACTTGTGTAAAAAGGGAGAAAGTATATATTCATGTTTACCTGTGTAGGCATAAGTAAGCTCTGCAAAGACACAAGCAACTTACCTGTCTGGGTAGGGAGTGGGCAACTGTGTGGACAGGGAATAGGGTAGGTAGGAGACTTCTCTATATACTCCTGATTTTAGAGTTATGTAGATATATTTACTTATTAAAAAAGCTGAAGAGGCCTTGACCAATCCAAAGGTACTGAGCAAAGAGGGGAGGATTTAGATACAAAAACTTGGGATAGAAGTTGGGAAGAGCAAAGGAGAGCATGGGTTCAGGGCAGAGGCTGGACAGCAAATCCTGGAGAGATTTTTTGAGCCCCTTAGGAGGCAGCTGCAGTGGTTTTTTATATAACCATGTCCTGAAGGCTTCTGGGGACAACCAGAAATAGATGCTTGCAGAGCACGTTAGAGCGAGCAGGCTCACTTTGCTAGATAAAAGTCAGGACAGATGTCAGAGCAAGTAGAACCTGAGTTGGTTTTGGTACAAGCATTCCTTGCTTCAGAGCAAAGTGGAGGGGCAGTAGGAGCGCCCCCATTCTGTCCTTGACTTGGAGCACGTGTCATCCATCCGTCTGGTTGGATTGGTTATAAGGCAAGGATCTAAATAAAGTGAGTTCTTAGTCTTTTTTTTTTTTTTTTTTGGCTGCACCATGCGGCTTGCGGGATTTTAGTTTCCTGACCAGGAATCAAACCCTGTCCACCACAGTGAAAGTGCTGAGTCCTGATCACTGAACCGCCAGGGAATTCCTGAGAGTTCTTATTCTTAACGTGCTCTTATACTGATAGGTCATTTAATTTCTGTTTATTCATAGATATTTGAATGTCTACCTCGTCCAGACATTATAGGCGGCAAGATTATTAAAATAAAGATGAAAAATGTGGTTTTCAGAATTCCTGCCTACAGAAGGCTGTTCAGTCCAGGGATGGCCTGACCTGTTGCTCTCCAGTGGGCAAGAGGCGCTTAATACCGTGGTTTTGGAGGTCTCGCCCACTGTATTGTGTTTCTGCATCATTGTCTCACTGTTTCTTCCTCTTGCCCTTGAAGAGTTCCTAAAAATGCACCCCTGTGTTTCTGACCTTTCTCAGGGCAGCATTGATGTGAGCCGCGTGGCTGTAATGGGGCATTCATTTGGAGGGGCCACAGCTATTCTGGCTTTGGCCAAGGAGACCCGATTTCGGTGAGTTTCCCAGTGATGCTGCTGTTAGCTCCACACACCATATATTCATTCAGCATGTATTTTGTGCTAGGTACTGTTTTGGGAGGTGGGGATTCAGTGGTGAAGAAGAAAGCAAGGTCTCTGATTTCATGGAATTATGTTGCTGTGGGAGGAGACTAGTAAGCAAGTAATCAAATCCCTGGCACCCAAGTACAACGAAGAAAGTAAAATAGGCTAATAAGCTGGAATATGTGGATGCTTCCTGGAGAAAGTGACGTAAGCTAGACTCAAAGGCAAAGAAGCCAACCACATAAAGGTCTAGGAGAAGATCATTCTAGGCAGAGGGAACAGCTAAAGGCCCTGAGGTGGAAAGAAGCTTGCTGTTTCAGTGTGGGAGGACCATAGTGAGCGAGGGGGAAGTGATTCAAGGTGTGATCAGGGAGATAAACAAGGGCCTGGTCATGGGGCCTTTTGGCCAGAGTAAGGAAGTTAGATTTTATTCTAAGTATGACAGGAAACCATTGAAAGATTTTAAGTATAGAAAAATCTTATTTACATTTAAAAACCACTATGTGAAGAGGGGGTTGTAGCACGATAAGACTGGAAACAAGGAGGGGGCTTCCCTGGTGGCGCAGTGGTTGAGAGTCCGCCTGCTGATGCAGGGGACACGGGTTCGTGCCCCGGTCCGGGAGGATCCCAGATGCTGTGGAGCGGCTGGGCCCGTGAGCCGTGGCCGCTGAGCCTGCGCGTCGGGAGCCTGTGCTCCGCAGCAGGAGAGGCCACAACAGTGAGAGGCCCGCGTACCGCAAAAAAAACCCAAAAAAACCCCAAGGAGGCTAAGTAGAAGGAGGCTATTTCAGAGTCAAGGTGAGAGATGAGGGATTTGCTTTAGGATGGAGGTAGTGGGATGGAGAGGAGTGAAGGGAGTCAGGATAGGTTTTAGAATTTTCAGGACTTAGTGATGTTTGAGGTAAAGGAAAGAGAAGAATCAAGGTTTTTCATCTGTGTGTCCATCATTTGAGTGGAAGATGATTGTCCTTTATTGAGATGGAGGAGACTGGAGGAGCATTGGGGGTGGGGGATAGTAGGACGCTAATCTTAGGGCCTTAGTTTTGCCCTTGGTGGCAGAGATTTCTGCTGGACAAACTGGCCATGACTTTGAGTTGTGGCACCAAGGAGGCTTTCCCTGACGTTCCTGCCACGTATGCTCTGGGCTTACTTTGCAGCTTGTGCAATCAGGACACTAAATTGTATTTTGCTACCTATCTCCACTGCTATTCTGGGAGCTCCAGGAGAGCAACAACTGTGTCATTTATCTCTAGATCCACAGCACAAGGCTAAGCACATAGTAGGTACTTGATGAGGTGAATGAATGAATGAGTAAATGAATGAAGTGCCATTCTGTGTGACTCAAGTCAGCTGCCTGAGAGTAGATCCAAGAGAAGGAGGAGGTCTGATCCTTGTTTTCAGAGAGTTTAAAAATCAAGAAGGATTTTTGGCGACAGGTAAAAGTGATCTCTATCCAAGATCCTAACTGAAGGGTATGGGCCCTGGTTCCCCTTCCTGGCTTTCTGAGCTTTTTACCCCACTGAAGGGAGAACTACCCTAATTGTTCTTGCTTGAGTTTCTACATGGCAGTTCCACATGTCTGGTCCTGTTCCAGGTGTGCTGTGGCTCTGGATGCTTGGATGTTTCCTCTGGAACACGACTTTTACCCCACGGCCCGAGGCCCGATATTTTTCATCAATGCTGAGAAATTCCAGACAATGGAGAGTGTCAACTTGATGAAGAAGCTTTGTGCCCAGCATGACCAATCCAGGATCATAACTGTCCTGTGAGTAAACTCCAAGGTCATGATCCCCAGTGGCCTCTCCATTTTCTACTCAGCTGTGGCTCCTGTAATTTCCTCTAAATTATCCAGAAGTTCTACCCGTTGATAGGATACATAAATACCTCCTGAATTTCAAAATCTTAATTCCTTTGGAATTTCATATCTGTTCTTCTTTTCCACTTAGCTCCACCTACAGTGATTTATTCACTAGTTTATATGACTTTATGACAGGGTATTATGGGATTATGTGTTAGAGGGGAAGAGGTGTGGGTCTGGGTGGACTCCAGGAATCTCTAATCTCATATGGGAATTTTACTGAGTCTTTTGAAGAGTATGGATATAGTAGACCTTTGACACTCACAAGATGGATTTTTAGAGACCTTCATGAATACCTAAATTCAGGTATCTTCCATGAACCATCTATTCTCTGCTTGAGAGAAAACACATTCTCTTCACTTCCATCATCAACACTGTCAGATGGTTTGATTTTAGGAGTCATTTTTCACAGAGAGAATATTTTGAGTGACTTTAAGAAATGAACTTTAGGGCTTCCCTGGTGGCGCAGTGGTTAAGAATCCGCCTGCCAATGCAGGGGACACGGGTTCTAGCCCTGGTCCAGGAAGATCCCACATGCCGCGGAGCGACTAAGCCCGTGCACCACACCTACTGAGCCTGCACCTAGAGCCTGTGGGCCACAACTACTGAGCCTGTGTGCCACAACTACTGAAGCCCACACGCCTAGAGCCCATGCTCTGCAACAAGAGAAGCCACTGCAATGAGAAGCCTGCACACTGCAACAAAGAGTAGCCCCTGTTCGCCACAACCAGAGAAAAGCCCACATGCAGCAACGAAGACCCAATGCAGCCAAAAATAAAATAAATAAAATAAAATAAATAAATTTATTTTAAAAAAGAAATGAACTTTACATAGGAAGTGGCTTAGAGCTACAGGTGCAGGACTAAAGTCTCACTGACAAGTCTCTGACTTGGTCCTGCCCTGTACCTGAGCCAAATAGCCCACATGATTCAAGGATCCCAGGTCCTATTTCAGCGAAATGACAAGTAACTACATGTCATGGACCTATGGACTCATTCAGGTGTTTGAAATGCCAGATCCAAAGCCCGGACTGCTAGGGGTCTTCTCAGTAGGCCATGGCTTCTTCCCTTGCCCATCTTGGCCCAGGCTGTCTTCCTTGGGGCCAGCCCCCTCTCCTTTCATTTTGATTTCATGGCAGCAGAGAACTGCTTGACAGTTTCCCTAAGCCATTCAGATCCAGGATAACTGTGACCTCTGGAGGGGAGGGAGAGCATTTGGGAAGGGGTACACAAAAACTGCGGATTTAGCTCTTTTTTTTTATTTTAATAAATTTGTTTTATTTATTTATTTTTGGCTGCATTGGGTCTTTGTTGCTGCACACAGGCTTTCTCTAGTTGTGGAGAGTGGGGACTATTCTTCGTTGCAGTGCACGTGCTTCACATTGCGGTGGCTTCTCTTGTTGTAGAGCACAGGCTCTAGGCATGCGGACTTCAGTAGTTGTGGCACGTGGGCTCAGTAGTTATGGCTCACAGGCTCTAGAGCACAGGCTCAGTAGTTGTGGCGCACAGGCTTAGTTGCTCTGCGACATGTGGGATCTTCCTGGACCAGGGATCGAACCCATGTCCCCTGCATTGGCAGGCGGATTCTTAACCACTGCGCCACTAAGGAAGTCCCTGGATTTAACTCATGACAATATTATTTCTTAAACTGAGTGCTGGATACTCAAGTATCCATTATATTTTTCTTTATACTTTCGTATGTGCCTTAGATAATCCCTTTTAAAGTCAGTTTTTCTGCATGATATCAAATAGAGTTTAACATTTAAATCTTCCTTCCCTCATTGAATTGACTAGTAAATTTAGTTATGAGTAATTTAGCTAGAAATGAACCTAGTGAGAATTTCACCTTCAAATTAAGTGCATTTGATGTCAAAGGACTTAAATTCTGATCCAGAAACACTCTTTTACAAGCACTTGCCCTAACTTTTCTGATTATTTAAAGGCAAGTTATTTCTTTTTCCTGTTTACTTTGTGTACAGTTCTGAGCTAAAGATGGAGCTGATAAGTTTTGTGAATGTTCAGAAGTCACTGGGTAAAAACCATGGGGTGATAATTTATAATAACGTGGGAATGGCAGGTCTGTGATAGTTTATAATAACGTGGGAAGGGCAGGTGCTGCAGACTTCGCCTCAATGCCCCATCCGCTCTCCAGCTGACTCCGCCTTTTCCCTGCATAGTCCGGCCTTATGGTCTAGGAGTTGAAGGAGCTTTGAAGCCAGGTATACCTCCTTTCAAATCCTAGCTCCATCCCTTACTAGCTGTGTGAACTTGGGCAGATCATTTCTCTCCTCTGGTCTGTCAAAGAGGAAAATACTCCCCTTGCAAGACTGTTGTGAAAATTAAGTGAGATAATGCATGTAAAGCACCTTGCACATTGTAGGTGCTTAAATATTTATGTGCCCTAGCCTCCAGAGCCCTACCAGATACTTGTTTTTCTTTTCTTTTAGTGGTTCTGTTCATTGGAGTCAAACTGACTTTGCTTTTATGGCTGGTAACTGGATTGCTAAATTCTTCTCCACTCAAACCCATGGGAGCTTGGACCCCTATAAAGGTCAGGAGACTGTGGTGCGGGCCATGTTGGCCTTCCTGCAGAAGCACCTTGGTAAGGAGAGAACTGGGGCTCATGGGGAAGCTGGTGGGGGGGTCTCTTAGATTTCCCTGCACAGTGGTCTATACTGACATGTCTCGGATCGGGGAGATATATGGCAAAATGTGAATGAAGGAGAGAGTTACATAGAATTCTAGAAAGAACACTTAGCTGAAAGTTTGGAGATCCTGATTCTGTCTCTTACCACCTGAATGGCCTTGGCCTAGTCATCTAACTTTTCGGAGCCTTGGTTTCCTCATTGTAAATGGAACATTCACCTCTCTCTACTCCACTACCTCTGTTCTAACTCATTAGCACTCACCCTATCTGTGTTGTGGAGGAGGTTATGACGACAGATGGGCTAAATTGTGAAAGTGCTATTTAAAAAAAGAAAAAGCATAGAAGGATGATGACTAATGTCGTAAATCACAGGCCAGCAAATGGCAAGACCTGTAGAGGTCTTTGGTCCAGCCTCCCACCCAGAGAAGACATCCTCTCATATCTTCCCTGCTGTGTGGTCACGCAGCGTGGAGAGTGCGCTGCTCTGAGGGTCAGCCCTCTCCGTCACAGGAAACTTCAATAGTTTTAAGAATTGATGTTCTAGTTAGGCTTTTTTTGGTTACAAGGACTAGAGATCCACTAATTTACCTCAAGAAGGAAGGAGAGTTTGTTTATGAGAGTACACCTGGCCAGGCAGGGAAGGGAAAAGTTACAGGAACTGAGGGAGCTTGTAGGACTGACTTCTCTCTGTCTCTCTCTTGGGCTCAGTCTCTCTGTCTCTTCCTCTCATGACATCTCTGTTTCTCTTTGCTCCGGTCTGCATTTTTCCTCTTTCCACTCTGTACTTTTACTCTTGCTGAGAGCATCTGCGTATTCACTGTTTCTGCTTCCTTATCACTTCGGTTGGCTTGAACCCCTTGCGGCTTGTCCTCTCTCCTCGTGGCATCCTTTCATCTTCCGCTCCCTCTGTTCACCGCCATACTTCAGGGATTTCTTAGACCAGATTGCCAAGAGAAACAACTGGGTTGTACCAGCTCATCTTTACGGGCCAAAACACGTTGTAGGCCACTGCCCAACACGGGCCCAGAGCTCTCTTGATCAGATGTCCCTTTCTGATGCAGTCAGAATGGAGTAGGCTACCATTATCTGTGCAAGGCTGATCCCTCAGCAGGTGCTGGGCGTAAGGCAGCTTCCTTCAGAAGGGAAGTTATGTTTGACCTAACTCTAACCTAAGACCAAGATCTGATTCTTTGTAACTCCTCCCCACTTGCCCTGGGTATCCCCTCAAGAGCTACCCTGAGAAGCCTCAGACCCCTGTACATGGCAGCTCTTTAGATATTTGAAGTCACCTATGGTGTCCTCTCTGAGTTTTCTGTTCATTAAGCTAAATGTACCTGGTACCTCCACCTGTTCCCTGTGCAGTTTTCCGTGGGGCCATTTATTTCCCCCTTTGGATGTGCTGTTTGTTGGTGTGCCTTTTAACATGTGCTGCCCTGACTTGAACACGACATGCCAGATGTGGTCTGGCCAGTGCCTGGTACAGCAGGACTGTCACCTCTGAGCTCTGGACCCTAGACTTCTAGTTGGATGGCCTGAGTGTATTAACCTTTCCACCAAGTGCCAAACAACTCTGATTTGGATTGAGTTTGCTTTTACAATGTATCTGTCCTATTTCGAATGAATTGACTTTTTGAACCTAAATTTACATTTTAATACTTATGCCTGTTCATTTCATCTTGCTCATCATGAGCCATTATGCCAGCATGGGTTTAGAGCCTTTAGGGTTAATAGAGACCTTAGAGCATCATTCTTTTTTTTTTTTTTGCGGTACGCAGGCCTCTCACTGTTGTGGCCTCTCCCGTTGTGGAGCACAGGCTCCGGACACGCAGGCTCAGCAGCCATGGCTCACGGGCCCAGCCGCTCCGCGGCATGTGGGATCCTCCCGGACCGGGGCACGAACCCGTGTCCCCTGCATCAGCAGGCAGACTCTCAAACACTGCGCCACCAGGGAAGCCCTAGAGCATCATTCTTATCACTTGGTAGGAGAGGAATGGATCCATGTCTCAAGACTTTAACGGGGCCTGATTACACGGTGCTCAGCCCACTTTCCCTGTTTCCTCTTAGGCATCATATCATTAGGGAAGAGCTAAAGATGACAGGGGAGCCCACCATGGCATGATTGCTCTCCCTTGAGTAGCAATATCCATTGAGCTAAGATACTCACTATTGGAGACCAGCAGAAGATTAGGAGAGTCTTAGATTGTAGGAAGATTGTTGAGGACGTGTTTTATGCCAGGCTTTCTGCTAAGTTACATTAGCATGTATAATCCTGCAGATGGCCCTTTCTGATGGGTGCTTTTATTATTAACTCCATTTTACAGACAAGGATACTAAAGCTTAGAAAATTTAAGTAATTCATCCAAGGTTATCTGGTTAGTAAGTGGCAAAACCCGAATTCCCCCTAGGCTGTCTGATTCGAAAGCCCAGGTGCTTCATTGCTGCACTGTTCTGGCAGTGGCTCTGCTGACCCAGGGATGCACTGAGTCTTCGGGAGACACAGAGTACAGGCCCTAACTCTGATGGAAGGGAAAGGACAGCTAGGAAAGGAGGCTCCCTAGACAAAACGATGCTTGTCTTTAATGTTAGAGATAAGTAACGCTCACTAGGCAGGGAGGGGCCAAGGGTCTTCTAGACAGAGGCACAAAGACTGGTGTGGGCTTGGTCAGTTTTGAGAAGCTGTGTTTAGTGTATCTGGAGTTCACGATAGTGAATTGTTGGAAGATAAAGGTAGAGAATGGGCAGAAACCAGATCTAGAAGCCCATGTATTTGCTGAAATAAGTTTGAATATTTTTTAAAATTTATTTACTTTATTTTGTATTTATTTTTGGCTGCATTGGGTCTTCGTTGCTGCGTGCGGGCTTCCTCTAGTTGTGGCGAGCAGGAGCTACTCTTCGTTGCGGTGCACGTGCTTCTCATTGCAGTGGCTTTTCTTGTTGTGGAGCACGGGCTCTAGGTGCACGGGCTTCAGTAGTTGTGGCTCGCGGGCTCTAGAGTGCAGGCTCAGTAGTTGTGGTGCACAGGCTTAGTTGCTCCGCGGCACGTGGGATCTTCCCGGACCAGGGATCGAACCCATGTCCCCTAACCACTGCACCACCAGGGAAGTCCCATAAGTTTGAATTGGGCTGTGAGTGTCCTTGGTGGGTTCTAAGCAAGGGATTGTCATGATTAGACTTGTGTTTGTAGTCTGGGTGCATCATGGAGGATGGGTGAAATGGGGCAGGTTGAGAGCTGCCCAGCAAAGAGCCCAGCTAGGAGGCTCTTGCAGTATCCAATTGATTAAGAGATAAGACAGTGAAAAGAGGCAAAGGCTCTCAGCTTGGGGTAATTACTTTTGCAAAGAGAGAAAAGCTTTTTGGTGGCCATTTCCCACAGTACATTGTCACGTGGGAAACTAAATAGGTTGTAGGTGGCTCAGGTGAACTTCTCACCACTTCTACAAAGTACCTGCAATCCTAAAAAATACCTCTGAGAGCACGTGTTCCGCTGACACAGGGACTGTGTTACCTTCTGTTAAGAAGATTGGTGTTTCTTTCATATGAACTACGTGCAGCTCCTGTCTCCAGCTACTCATCCTCCCTCCCACTCTCCTGGAAGACCATTTCACACCTTATTCTTTCTCTTCAAAGCTCTAACACCTTCCCCCCCATCCTGTCTCTCAGCTGCTTAACTTTGTCTCCCACTTCACTAAGAAAATGGAGGCAGTCAGTACCTCCTCAAAATCCCAACACTGCATCTACCTACCTTCTTCTTGCACATACTCAGCTTTCCGTCTGGTTCCTAGAGGTTCCTACTCAAGTTGTCTAACTGGGCCAACCCCTCCACCTGCACGGTGGATGTCACCCTCTTTGGTCTACTCAGGATGATTGTGCCAGCAATTTTTTCCTCTTTACCTTAGATCATCAATTTTTCCCCTCTGCTGGTTTATTTCATGCTGAAATTTCTCTTGAAAAGAATCTGTCTTGACCCACACTTTGCCCCCCAGTTACCACTCTGTTCCCCTGTTCCCCATGAGAGCAAACTCCTCACAAGAATGTCTTCACTTTCTCTGATTCTTCTCTTCCCATTCTCTTTTTTATAAATTTTGGCTTGGAGACTTTTTTTTTTTTTTAAGAAGATGTTTGGGGTAGGAGTTTATTAATTTATTTATTTTTGCTGTGTTGGGTCTTTGTTTCTGTGCGAGGGCTTTCTCTAGTTGTGGCAAGCGGGGGCCACTCTTCATCGCGGTGTGCGGGCCTCTCACTGTCGCGGCCTCTCTTGTTGCGGAGCACAGGCTCCAGACGCGCAGGCTCAGTAGTTGTGGCTCACGGGCCTAATTGCTCCGCGGCATGTGGGATCTTCCCAGACCAGGGCTCGAACCTCTGTCCCCTGCATTAGCAGGCAGATTCTCAACCACTGTGCCACCAGGGAAGCCCCCCAT
>NW_006786690.1:1785658-1805135 GCF_000442215.2 Lipotes vexillifer
CCCCCGCATCGGCAGGCGGACTCCCAACCACTGCGCCACCAGGGAAGCCCCCCCATTCTCTCTTGAACCTACTCTAGTCAGCCTTTGGCATCCCAGTCCTCCATGAAAACTGCCTTTGTCAGGGTCACCGGTGACCTTCACAGCACTAAATCCAGCGATCACTTCTCATTCCTCATCTCACTGGAACCTCAGCAGCTGCTGACAGAGTTGGTGACGCCCTCCTCTGTGAAGCCCTGTCTTTACTTCCAAGACGTCCCCCTGCGATTTCCTCCCCTCTCAGTGTCTGCTCCTCCTCCATCTGCTTTGCTGCTTCCAGGACTCAGGGCTTGGACCGCTTCTCTACCTGTATCTCCTCATGTCATCTAGTCTCATGGCTTTAAATGCCATATCTGTGCTGACAACTCTTCAGTTTATGTCTCCAGTTTGATCTCGCCCATGAACATCAGATTTATATAACCCACTACTCAACATCTCAACTTCTTAGGGACATCACACACAAGAACGGCTTTCAACTGCAGTCTTTCCCTCCTCAGTTAATAGTAACTCCATCCTTCTAGTTACTCAAACCAAAGTCCCTATTCTTTTCCCTTACACCTCCCATCTAATCCCTCAGAGAATCCTATTGACTCTACCTTCAAAATACAAACGGAAAGTAATCACTTGGGGCTTCCCTGGTGGCGCAGTGGTTAAGAATCCGCCTGCCAATGCAGGGGACACGGGTTCGAGCCCTGGTCCGGGAAGATCCCACATGCCGCAGAGCAACTAAGTGCGCACGCCACAACTACTGAGCCTGTGATCTAGAGCCCGTGAGCCACAACTACTGAGCCTGTGCTCTTGCGCCCATGAGCCACAACTACTGAGCCCACGTGCCACAACTACTGAAGCCTGCATGCCTAGAGCCCGTGCTCCGCAACAAGAGAAGCCAGCGCACCACAACGAAGTGTAGCCCCCACTCGCCACAGCTAGAGAAAGCCCATGCGCAGCAATGAAGACCCAATGCAGCCAAAAATAAACAAATGAATAAATAAATTTATTTAAAAAAAAAGAAAGTAATCACTGGTCACCACCCCAACTACCATCCTGTCCAACTCTTCTCTCACTTAAATCACTCTAAGAGTTTCCTAACTCATCTCCCTACCGCCACCCTACACAGTCCTTTCTCAATGAAGCAGCCAGAGTGATTGTTTCAGAAAGGAAGCCAGGACTTGTCACTCCACTGTTCAGGATCCTCCAGTGGCTCCCATTTCTCTGAGAGACAAAGCCAACACCCAGCGTCCCTCCTGCGGCTGCTCCCCGGGCCTACTTCACTGTCGCTGCACAAGCCTCCACACCCCAGGCACACTCCCGCTTCACACCTTTGCACTGCTGTTCCTGCTGCCTCAAATGTTCTTCCCGTGTAGTCTCATGGCTCACTCCCACCTCCACATTTTGCTCAAAGCTCACCTTCCGGGGCTTCCCTGGTGGCGCACTGGTTGAGAGTCTGCCTGCCGATGCAGGGGACACAGGTTCGTGCCCTGGTCCGGGAAGATCCCACATGCCGCAGAGCAACTAAACCCATGCGCCACAACTACTGAGCCTGTGCTCTAGAGCCCGCGAGCCACAACTACTGAGCCTGCGTGCCACAACTACTGAAGCCCACACACCTAGAGCCCATGCTCTGCAACAAGAGAAGCCACTGCAATGAGAAGCCCACGCACCGCAACGAAGAGTAGCCCCCGCTCGCCGCAACTAGAGAAAGCCCACGCGCAGCAATGAAGACCCAACACAGCCAAAAATAAATAAATAAATAAACAAATTTATTAAAAGAAACAAAAAACAACCCAAAAAACCATTGTACTGTCCCTTCCTCCTGTCACCCCCATCTCCCAGCCACCAGCACTGCTTCTGTCTGGCTCTCATTTTTGCCACAGCGCAGCTCACCTTTTCATATCCTATGTAGGTTGTTTTGTTTGTTGTTATCTCTGCCTCCTAGATTGTGAGCTCTGGGAGGATGAGGGTTTCTATTTGTCTGTGGCTGTATTTTTGGCATCAAGAACAAACTGTGGCACATAGTGGTGTGCTCAGTAATTTTTGTATTAATGAATATGTCGCTCTGTTTGCCGAGGACCTGTTCCATGCCAGGTTCTTGGCAGGGCCCTGGGGATCTGAAGCTGAAGGAGAGTGGTCGCTGCCTTCTGTCCCAGGTTTTTTGTTTGTTTTGAACAAAAACACCATTTGCCTGCTCAGCTGTGTCCTACTCCCTCAGCCTGCGGCCTTGGACCCTTTCTGACTGTTCTCATCAAGTCATTAGGTCCATCTGCCCGTGGTCGCAGGGCCCTCTGTTGAATTGTACCTGGTGTTATGCTGCTTCATGATGTTGCTGTCCTGTGCCTTCTGCCCCTCACTGACATGGCCCCGCTTCCACATTCACTGGTTGGCGTGTGAAGGATCTGTCCTTGCTCAGCAATCTCCATGGGCTTGGAAGTGGGCTTTCCACTTTCTCACCCTTTCTGACCGGGGTTTGAATTCTGTCTCTACCACTCACCATCTGTAATGGCTTTGGACAAATCAGGTAGCTTCACCAAGGCTCAGTTTCCTCAACTGTGACATAGGGCCAATATGGTACTTAACACATAGGGATATTATGAAAATTAAATGAAACAATGCATGTTTAGCAAAGTTCCTGGAATGAGTTATCCTTCAATAAATGCTACCTTCTGTTATTATTATCGTTACTGAGTTGTTATGGGTTAAGCAAGTCATTTATGAAGCGCATGTATGAATAGTAGTTGTCATTATTTCTTCCACCATCACAGCCACCGTAACCAGTCCTTTTAGTATCCCAGGTGCTCCTCTCTCTAGTATGACCCACTAAATCCATGGTAGCTACTCTTTGATCTAACCTTACAGCTGTTTACCTAACCTGGTTTTTTTCTCATTCAGACCTGAACGAGGACTATGACGAATGGAACAACCTCATTGAAGGCATCGGACCATCACTAACCCCAGGGGCCCCACACCATCTGTCCAGCCTGTAGGCACAACGGGTCATTTGTGAAAGGTCACTGAGCTGAGTTCCCATTGGGGGCCTGCCCAGGGACACCCATGTCCTCCTATCAGGAAGTGGTCATTGAGTGCACAGATTGAGAGGATGTAATCACACTGCTGATTGGATAACCGGGTACTTGGATCTTGGACTTGTTGATTGTTAACTCATGTTGGGACTTGGGTCACTCACTGATTGGCAAACTGACTTTCTGGGTACTGAGCCCTGATGGTGTGGGGAACAAGCAGTGGGACGGGGCAAGGGAGGACCCAAGCCCCAAGCTGAGCACTGTGAACGCTGTTAACCCAGCCAGCTGACTCCCTCATCTTGGGCCAGTGTGGCTTCTGCAGTGGAAGAAATGGAGCCAAAGGATGGAGGGAAAATTCCCACTGTCCGGACCTCTAGCCCAACCTGCTGCTATTTCTTCCTTCCCTTCCCCCTTCTCCCTCCCCAGGGTTGCTTGGTGAGTTCTAAACACTTTAGGTAGCTTTCTAGGATATGGACCACCATCAGATTTTCTGTTTATTTTCAAGCCTTCTCACTGCATGAAACATAGTCTCAGGCATTTAGTCAGGATGAAGTTATACTTGTGAGCCCGTGGAAGGGGCAGACAGCATTGTCCTGATAGCATAAGGAGAGAGGCTGAGGGACAACGGGTACCTCAGAAGCTCTGGATGTCTTAGAGTTTTGCTGAAAATGTAGCTTGACAGGAAACAACAGACGTAGGTTGGGGTGGAGAAGGGAGAATAACATTGTTAAGTAGCCATTTGATCAGGCCCTCACCACAAAAGTGAGGGAGTTTGGTCGGTTCGAATTCAGGAAGCCTTCCCTAGAGAGAAGTCTTGCCTCTTACCTCAGATATTGTGAGCCTCCAGCTTGCTCAGAATCAGGGTGCTGTAGTTGTCTTCTGGCTCTGAGGCCTTAGTCTCAAATTTAAGTCAAGATATAGGTTGAATTTCCATTCTGTTCCATTTTTAATATGAATGATATTAATACTCATGTTTGCCTAATGATATGTTTGCCTAGAATATTTTCTGTATTTAAACTGCATTACAGCAAGATGGGGAGCCATCTGGAAGTAACTTTTCCTTCTGTCTTTCTTTGCTTACCGCTTGTACCCATGTGGAAAAAACTTTGAAAGGAAAGGAAGTCTTCCTAGTGATCTAGTTCAAAGCTGCTGGGAACATCAACCTGAATCACCCCTCTCCACTACTCTAGACCCCTCTCACCTTGGTCTAAGTAGGGGACCCCAGAGGAAGCAAGAGCGAGAGGAAATGCGTCTCTGTGCAACAGGGCCAAGGTCAGTGTCACCAAAGCAAGCTGGGACTGTCTCTCATCTCTCAACAGCTATTCTTTCTCAGAGGTGAAACACCAGATCCATTGAGGCTGTGGACCTACCTGGGGAGGATCTGTGGATTCCAGTGAGACATAGCATAAGGAGAATATCGCTAAAGCCCTGGCTCTAGAGTTCTATAGCGTGGTTTTGAGTCCAGGCTTCACCACTGCTAGCTGGGTAAATTTGAGCAAATTATGTTCTCTTTTTAGTCTCAGTTCCTGCATTTCTAAAATGAGGATCTGCATTATGAATAGTTAGGGGGATTAAGTGAAAAGATGTATAACCCATGGATTATTTAAAAGTATGTTTCCTACTTTCCAAACATGTGAGATTTTTCTAGTTACCCTATGGCTGTTGTTTTCTAGCTTAATTGCTTTTGGTCAGAGAAAATGACCCACGTGGTTTTCATTCTGAGACTTGCCTGTTGCCTCAGTGTGAGGTCAATTTTGTAAATGTTCCATGTATACTTAATAAGGCTGTACATTCTCAAGTTGTTGGCTTGCTGTTTTTACTCAAGAACACATTATGGATTTCCTTCTATGAGAGCACATACAGATATATTGTAGGGCCTTTTAACCCCTAGACATGGACCAGAGCCCCTCAGCAATCACAGAACCAGTAGAAGCCATCCCTTGTGCCTGGGGCTGGTTCTGCAGAAGCTGAGAAGTCAGTTCTGACAGCATTAGAGCATGAGACCCAACTTCTGCCTTAGACCCATAAATAATGCAGGTATGTTTTGTAAAGACCTGGACCCTTCCTAGAGAAAGAAGTTGTTCGGAAACTGGATCCATCTCCTCTATTCAGTTCATGTTATGGTAATGACTCATTTATCTGATGTCATTGGAGTAGGTGAATTTTCCTCACTGAAAATTATCCTTTAAGTCACACAATATTATATTGACTATAATATTGAAGGGTAATTTACCAAAAAGATAATGCACACACTTCTTAATGTGATCTGACCTCATTTAACTTTTTAGGATGTTTCAATCAGGAAAGATTCAATTATACAGTAGTAACAAACAATCCCAAAAAGCAATAAAAGTTTATTTCTTGCCTGTGCTTCTTGTCCTCTGTGGGTCAGCTCGAGACTCTCCTCTGCATCATTTTTTTTTTTGTGGTACGCAGGCCTCTCACTGCTGTGGCCTCTCCCGCTGCGGAGCACAGGCTCTGGATGCGCAGGCCCAGCGCCCACGGCCCATGGGCCCAGCCGCTCCGCGGCATGTGGGATCCTCCCGGACTGGGGCACGAACCCGCGTCCCCCACAAAGGCAGGCAAACTCTCAACCACTGCGCCACCAGGGAAGCCCATCCTCTGCATCATTTTTATCCTCACTTGGGGAACCAGGCTGGCAGAGCTGCCATTATCTGGAAATGTTGCCATTGGCCATGGTGGAACAGGAAGAGAACATGGTGAAGCACCCACTTAGCCCTTAAAGATCCTGCCCAGAAGTGACCCTCATTATTTCCATTCACATTTCATTGGCCAAAGCTAGTCATCTGGCTGTACCTAACATTCCATACCATCCCCAGAGAACAAAAACACCTGTGACCAGGTCTAATGCCAGCGTAGTGGCACCCTCTGATCTGTGAAGATATGGAGAGCTGTTTGCACCTACACTACATGGCTCCCAGCTGCTGGCTTCTTAGTTCTTTTCATTGCTTTTCACAGTTTGTGTTGTCTCCCTTGTGGTCAGCCTGCCAGCCATTACTCTTCACTGCCTTGACTGTGCCACCCCCCAGCAGCTCTCCCTGTTCACTTCAAACTTATAACTTCTGATCAGCCATGTTATTTACAACTGTCTTGAGTAAAACTAAATAGTCACTGAGAGAGGACTTTAGGGACGTTCCTGCAACTAGAATGCACTGCCTTTAGTGCTTAGACTGTAATCCTTCCTTTGACTGCTCAGAGTGGGTATCACAGGCCTTTGGTCTTTTGTCCGTTTTTTTGTTAGCTTCCAGGGAATCAAAGGGCACCAGTTAAATGGCCTTTTAAATAAGCAAGGTAATCCTGCATATTAATTGACATGTGCTGATAAATTGCCTTCTAGTGAATCCTTTCCAAAAGCAAAGAAGATGTCTTGGGTTTCTTTTGCATCTTCTTGTTCCCCATCCTGTTATAGGACCATACCTGTGGAGGCATCCTAATGGTACAGGTATATTGTGAAGTTTCTGTGCACAGAGTGGTGTGTCAGTTAGGAAGGATGGTAAGTAAATACAGGATGGGATGAAATTCCTCATCCCTCCCACTTCCTGGACGTGTCAGGCTAAGACTGATCGGGTTCTTGTTATGCTCTCAGCAGTCCCCAAGCCCCTTGCCAGCATGTGTCCTGATACAGCTCCCCTGCTTGCCCTTCTTCAAGAAGACTACTGGGCTCTTGAAATGTCAATTGATGGATTCCAACTCTATGTCTTGGCCTTGTGGGGACCTTCGTCTGCCCCCTTTTTGTTCTGGGGCAGCACTTACCCCTGGGCCTGCAAAGTGACAGAGGGACAGGAGAGGCCTATACTCTGTACTTGGGACCTAGGAAGTCAGTAGGAATCTCACTTCTATCACAGCCAGATCACAGCCAGATGTCCCTGGCCATAGCTGCATGGAAAACGGTATTATCATCATCGTAATAGCCAACATTTATTGGGCCCTTACTGTGTGCCCCAGACTGTGCTCAGAGCTTTACATGCCTCATCTCATTTGCTGGTCACAGTAAGCCCATGAGGTCAGGTGGTATTAGCCTCATTTTATGTATGAGGAAACAGAGCCATAGAGAAGTGAGTTGATCAAGCTCTCACCATAAGGAATTTGGCAAAACTGGAGTTTAGGCATCAAAATCCAAGCTCTTAATCACTGGGCCATACGGCCTAATAGATACACTTGGTTTTGCACCTTCCCCATCTCTTTAAACTGTCAGGTTCTGGACTTCCCTGGTGGCACAGTGGTTAAGAATCTGCCTGCCAGGGCTTCCCTGGTGGCGCAGTGGTTGAGAGTCCGCCTGCTGATGCAGGGGACACGGGTTCGTGCCCCGGTCTGGGAAGATCCCACATGCCGCGGAGCAGCTGGGCCTGTGAGCCATGGCCCCTGAGCCTGCGCGTCCAGAGCCTGTGCTCCACAATGGGAGAGACCACAGCACTGAGAGGCACACGCAAAAAAAAAAAAAAAAAAAAAAAAAAAAAGAATCTGCCTGCCAATGCAAGGGACACGGGTTGGAGCCCTGGTCCGGGAAGATCCCACATGCCACAGAGCAACTAAGCCCGTGCGCCACAATTACTGAGCCTGCGCTCTAGAGCCGGCAAGCCACAACTACTGAGCCTGCATGCCACAACTACTGAAGCCCGCACACCTAGAGCCCGTGCTCCGCAACAAGAGAAGCCACCACGATGAGAAGCCCGTGCACCGCAACAAAGAGTAGGCCCCGCTCGTCGCAACTAGAGAAAGCCTGCGTGCAGCAACGAAGACCCAATGCAACCAAAAATAAATATAAGTAAATAAATAAATTTACAGAAAAAATAAACTGTCAAGTTCTGAGGAGTGAAATTTCATGAGATTGAATCAAGAAGGTCAAACTCTCCAGCAATTTCTATATGACTTGTATTGAGATTCAGCAATATCCTTAGTGCTACTGAGCGGTGGGTTTGGGGGAGAGAACTGAGTTTTGCCGAGGACTGTGGGCCAGGTGATCTGCTGATTTGCCAGATGAGGAAAACAGTTCAGGGACGAAGAACATGGTCAGAAATCAGACAACTCCACCGCTATTAGCCCTGTGAGTCTATGCTAATTTGTTAACTTTTATGAGCTTCAACGTCCTCATTTGTAAAATGGGAATTCTGCTAGTATTTACCTCTTAGGGTTGTTGTAATAATTGAATGAAATAATGCATGTTAAGCGCTTAGCACAGTGTCTATATTAAGGGCTTACTAAACATTAGCCATCACTAGTATTGTTTTTGTTTTTGTTTTTTTTCTCACGGGCCCAGCCGCTCCGCGGCATGTGGGATCTCCCTGGACCGGGGCACAAACTCGTGTCCCGTGCATCGGCAGGCAGACTCTCAACCACTGCACCACCAGGGAAGCCCCACTAGTATTGTTTTATTTGGTCCTCCTTACATACCCATAAAGTTAGGTATAATCTGCCCTTGTGCTGAATGGCCCCAAATGGTCTTGGTCGAATTCTTATTCCAGCTTCTCCAGTTTCAGTGAGGTTCCTCACATGAAGCTTGCTAACTGCCACTCAGCTACTACTGTCGTGGGAAGGTGGAGCTGGATGGAGAGAGACAGTTTTTCCATTCTTTTCGCTCTGATCTCCCTGCTCCTCACATCAAAAAATCAAAATCCACACCACAGTTCTAGCTGTGCAAATTCTCTTCACCACCAGGGAGAGGCTACACTCCTAGGTTCTGGTCTGGGTTTTAATTTCACACCCTATCATCCAAACACACACATCTAAGCACCAGATGTAAACTGAAGGTCCTGAAATGTTGAGTGGGAGACTCAGAGAAAAGTCTGTGTAGAAGTTGGCCAAAGGGACGAGGACCCGGGGATAGGGAGTTTGTCGTAGAGGCTAGTTTATGAATTTTTGTCTCTGCTGCCTTTGAGTCTGAGGTCAGGGGGTTAAAGTGCCCCGTGACCTCCTCAGGAGAAACTCCCAGGCCTGAGAATGGCCTGTGAATGACCTCTGCACAGCTCTCTCCCTCGCTGCCATATCCGATTCCTGTGAAGTCCTCTTGTTTCTTCCCTCGCCATGGTGCTCACGCCCAGCCCATCCTTTCCATTTCACTTGAGTTTAGTCCCTCCATCAACTCACCCTGGAATAATTTTTACAGCCTCCTAGACTCGAACCTCTCTTTTCCCTTGCATTCTGCCTCCAGATCTGCCTGACACACCGTTTTTTTTTTTTCAGTACACGGGCCTCTCACTGTTGTGGCCTCTCCTGTTGCGGAGCACAGGCTCTGGACGCGCAGGCTCAGCGGCCATGGCCCACGGGCCCAGCCGCTCCGCGGCATGTGGGATCCTCCCGGACCGGGGCACGAACCCGTGTCCCCTGCATCGGCAGGTGGACTCTAAACCACGGCGCTACCAGGGAAGCCTGACACACCATTTTCATAACAAAATACCAGGCTGGAAGTGTGGTCTAACAGAAAGATGACCAAACTAGTTGTCTGGAGCCCCAGGTTCTTGTCTTGACTCTCTCACTGTCCCTCCCTCTGTGACCTGTGTGTATGCTTTCCTCTCATGACTTCAGCTTCCCTATCTGCCAGCTGGGATGTGGGGTGGTGGTCGAGTCTCCATCACCGAGTTGTCAAGAATCTACAAGATTCCCTTTCCTCTGTAGAATTGCATCTGTGCCCCTCGCTGTCTGCTCTTGACTTACCTCTCCTGTCCTCTGCTTCTTTACCATGCATTCTTCTTTTTCCCCTTAATATGCCCACCCATCCCCCAGACAAACATGCATGCCCCTTCTCGTGATGTTTTTGTGCTTGCGGGGCCTCCCAGCCTCCTTTCTGTTCATCCAAACACCATGATTCGTTTAGGCCCATTTTGAGTTCCACCTCGTCTATGAGAGCCTTCTTGATTAGATTCAGCTGACGTTCGATCTCTTGGCCTCCTGCTCCCCAAGAGACATAGATTCTGTGCCATATTTAGTATTTCACTTTATTACATTATTCCAGGAGCAGGACCCATCTGTTGGATGGGAAAAGCACCCTCTTGTTGACTGACATGAGGAGCAGAGATTGCTGTCCCCTCCCCACATGCCCCCATCAGCAGGCTTCTTGTTCCCCAGCCAGACTTGGGAGCAGCTGGTGTTCGTCCAGCCCTCAGATGTCTCCAGCTGCTCCTGCTTCCTTTTTTTTTTTTTTTTTTTTGGTTTTCCCAGATCCCAGCTGTGGGGCCCAGGGCAGAGCCAGTGACAGAGCGACCAAGGGCAGGTGGAGTAAACTGAGATCCACGGACATGTAGCATTTGAGAGTTAAAAAGAGGGCAAAACTGAGCACAAATCCCACCAGTGTTGAATGAAGGAAAGTAGTTTGCCAGCTTATTTTTCCCATCTTGCTTTCATCTAAAAAAAGAAGCTGCTCAGAAATACAGTCCTCAGCCTGCTAAACCAGATGGTTCCTAGATGCTCAGCCTGCCAAGTGTGCATGTATAATTATTCATTTTCATGGAATCACACCCAGGTCTGAATTCAGACACTGACACTTTCTTTTGCCATTTGATCTAGAGCCAGTGAACCCTTCTGAGCCTTTCTTTCTTTTTCTGTAAAATGGGGTCACTAGGGTCTGCCTTGCCCACCTCGGGATTTTTTGGGGGGAGAAGTAAGAGCACTTTGTAATTTACAAAGCACTAGACAAGTATATGTTGCTGTTAATAATAAAAGGGCCATATTTTGTTTTTGCCATAGCGTGCTACTACTTAATGAGCACTTGTTCTGTGCCAGATACTGTGCTAAGTGTTTTACCTACCTTGTGGCATTTAACCCTAACAACATTCCTGGAAAGAAGTGCATGTTGCCCATACAACAGATCAGGAGAGTGAGGTTCACAAAGATTTGCTAGTCCAGCCATACTCACCGGGCATGTATGTAAGTGCTGGAGCCAGGAACCTAAACTTTTGGGTTCCAAAAGCAGTGCTCTTAATTCCTATTCATTCCTATCTAACAAAAAGAAAGCAGTTCTTTACCCTATGGAAGCTAAAATACCCCACAGTTTGATCTCCAGTAAATGTCCTAAGCAGTTGGGTCATGCAAAGAGTCATTCCTGTTGAAGACTTGACTGAGTCCTAACAGTATACGTTGAGTTGCTTTTCTAGCAGTAGAGGTAGCCCGGTTCCGTCCATCCATCTATCCATCCATCCATCCCTCTACTCATATAAAGTTAACAGTTCAGGGAACATATCTATTAGTACTGTACTCTATAAACGATGGGTCCAACCAGCTGGCAGAAAAAAATTTTTAAGTCTCTAACCCACATATTATAGATTCCTGATTTTCAGCTCTAGATGCACATCAGAATCACTTTGGAACTATATAAAAATACAGATGCCCTGGCCATGTCTCCAGAGACTCAGAGAAGCTCATTCAGAAAGAATAATGTGGGGACCAGGGGTGTGTGTGTGTGTGTGTGTGTGTGTGTGTGTGTGTGAGATAAACTCCAGGGGTATTTCTGATATGCAAGGGTTTTGAAAACCCTTGCTATGGTTGAACACTATTAGCCTATTTTACCTTCTTTTATGGATCAGGAGTAATTGCTAGCTGGAAATATAGAATCATTAAATTTTAGAATTGGAAGAGCCCTTACATCTTTTGGTCCAAGAGGAAACCAAATCTCAGAAAAATTCATCAGGTAGTTGCCAGACTTTAAAATCCAGATCTTTTGACTTCCAGTCTAGTGCTTTAGATACATCCATGGGTAACAGGGTTTTGTCGAATTATTAAGAAAATCCTCAGGACCCATTCACCATGACATCCATGATTTCCAGCCACCATACCTTGGAGTTTTTGTAGGGAAGGACCCTGGACTAGACTCAAATGGCCGTTCTCATATGTGTTCGTTCATTCTATAAGTGCTTACCGAAGCCTGCATTATGGCTGGGCCTGTCCTCCTGGAACTGGATCTAGAGGGCAAGAAAGGCAAGTCATAGGAGGGCCCCATGTGATGAGTGCTATATAGGGAGTGTATCAAGCTCAGAAGTGGCACACAGTGTTCGATTCAACTTCAGCAGAGGAGAGGCTAAAAAGTCTTCACAGAGTATCATATACTTGAACTTGTCATTTGTATTAGTTATCTATTGCTGTATAATAAATTACCCCCAAATTTAGCAGCTTAGAACAGCAAACATTATCTCACACTTTATGGCTCAGGAATTCTGGAATGGCTTAGCTGAATGGTTCTGGCTTAAGATCTCTCATGAGGTTGCAGTCAAGATGTCAGCTGGGATTTCTGTCGTCTGAAGGCTTGACTAGGATTGGAGGATCCACTTCCAAGCTGGCTCATTCACATGGCTGTTGGCAGGAGGCCTCAGTTCCTTACCACGTGGAGCTCTCCATAGGGCCGCCAAAGACATGGCAGCTGGCTTCTCCCAAAGCAAGTGATCCAAGTGAAGATAAGGTGGAAGCTGCAATGTCTTTTATGACCTATCCTTGGAAGTCATACTCCATCATATCCACACAGGTCAGGCCTATTCAGTGTGGGAGGGGACCACACAAGGGCATGAATACAACAAGGTGGGGATTATTGGGGGCCATCTTGGAGGCTGGCTGCCTTGTTGTTGAAGATGAATGGAGTTTTCCAGATAGATGAGGGAGAAGAAAGGGCTTCCAGGCAGAGGAAATAACATGTAAAGGCACAGAAATGTAAATATTAGAGCAGAGCATGGTCAGGACATCGCAATTGGCTTGGAGAAAACAGGTGAGAAATAGGGCTATAGGGGCACTTACTGAAGAAATCAGAGAAGGCCTTCTATGCCAAGTGAAGGAGTTAGGCCTTTATCAGGTAGACCAGTGGTTTTCAAATGTTTCTGCATATTGGAATCACGTGAAGAAATTTTAAAACTTCCAATGCCAAAGCAGCACCCGTATCAATTAAATAAGAATCTCTGGGAGTGGACCTGGACACCAGCAGTTTTTAAAGTTTCTCACTTGATTCCAATATGCAGCCAAGGTTGAGAAGCAGTGCAACCTCTGCTCACCTAGGAAAAGAAATATTAGAACTAGAAAGGCCCTGTCATCAGTACTCACCCCCTCACTCAGGTATTATACGTTTCATCATCTCTACCAACAAGTAAGCAGAAATATCTAAACTTTAGCAGCCCCGAGTAAGTTCTCAGCATCCTAAATTGCCTGTTATTTATAAACTTCCAAACCTAATGTTGATGCCAATGTTCTTAGATTAACATAAGCACTCTAGAGGGTTTTTTTCTCCCCACTTAACACTGTGTCATATATGCATTTCTGCATGGTCCTCACATCCAACAGTCTGAGGCAGTAGAGTGTAAAGGTTAGGGCCACGGCCCTCCGAGTCAGATGGACCTCTGGATTTGAGTCCTGAGGACATCACTTATCAACTTGTTGGTTGATTTAACCTCTCCAGGCTTCAGTTAACGCATCTGAAAGATGGTGATAACGCCTACCTCAAAAGATACTTGAGGATGTTAAATGAGATCATGTGTGTCAAGACCTCTGCCTAGTGCCTGGCATGTAGTTAGTGTTTAATAAGTGTTTGTTATTATTCAGCATTCCAAATGGCATTTTAACATTCTGTTGCATCAACTCTCCCCCGCCTCCCCTCCCCCTCCCCGAGTCTGCTTAGCAGTTCTCTCCGTTGCCAGGGTATTTGAGCCATTTCTAGTTGTTTTTAGCTATAATATTATACATTTCTTTGTAGAAATTGGTGGGGTGTTTTTTTAAAAAAGTTATTTCCCTAACTTATTAGGTGTGGAATCTGAAGATTGGAGAGGTAAAGTAACTTGTCAAACAAAGGTCATACTGCTTTTTAGTGGCAGAGCTAGGACTAGGGACCAGGTCCCAGACACCCTGAGTCTTAACCGTTTGTTCTTTCTACCCTGCCACCCAGCCCCCATACTCACTGGAGACTAGAAGACTGGCCCTTCTTGCCTTCTCTTCTCCAGGCTGAATGAGTCAGATGTCCCATTGTATCCTCTGACACCTCCTCTCCCACCCTTTCATCATCTTAGAGGTCCCTCATCATCCCAGTATAATTGGAGCAGCATCTCTGCTCGTCCCCTAGGGAGTGGGAGCAGACGATGACTAATGCTTTGGAGACCCGGACTCATCTCTCGGCCCTTCTGGATCTCTGTTGGTTGATGTTGTGCCATCAGACGGGGATGGGGATCCTGTCTGATTCAGACATACCCCTCCCTCCTACCTGGACTGCTGTCTGACTTCACCAAACCCACCTTCTCAGAACAGTAGAGTTTAAAGGGACCAGAGATACCATTCTCTATCCCAGCCCCTGTGACTTTAAAAAGTGAAGAAAGTGAGGCTCAGTGATACAGGTTGATCAGTAGCAGATCTGGGACTGGGACCCGAGCCTCCTGACTTCCAGTGTGGTGTTGGGGAGAGGGCACTGGAGCCAGGCAGGCCGGGGTGTGAGTCCCAACTGTGTGAACGTGGGCAAGTGAGTTAAATTATGCTCAAGTTCCCTTTCTGTAAAATGGCGATACCCAGCTTTAGGATGTTACAAGGGTTAAATGAGATAATGAATGTAGAGAATAGAGCACTGTGCTCAGTAAATGGTAGTTATTAGGTACAGCACAGTAGTTATTAGGTATTAGGATTTAGAGCTTGGGCTTTGGAATCAGAGAAACTATTCAAATCCTAGACACCCACTTATCAGCTACGTGGTCTTGGACGACTTGGTTTAAGGAGATCTTGCTTTAACAAGAGCTAGTACTTACTGAGTTTCCTTTTTCCAGGCGTTATGCCAAGTGCCTTAGAGATATTATCTCATGTAACTTTCCCAACAATTTTTTGAGATAGGTAACATCAATATTCTGATTTTATGAATGAAGATACTGAGGCATGAATCAATTATTAATCTCTAGTTTGAATTCTTTTCTGCCAAACACACCCCTCTTCTCTCCCTTATTGCCTAAGAATTTTCTCCTGCCTTTGAGCTTTGGAACAGGCTATAGTCTCTCTCTCTCTCTCTCTCTCTCTCTCTCTCTTTTTTTTTAAAATTTTATTTACTTTAGGCTGCGTTGGGTCTTTGTTGCTCTAGTTGCGGCTACTTTTCGCTGCGGTGTGCAGGCTTCACATCGTTGCGGGGCAAGGCTCTAGGCACGTGGGCTTCAGTAGTTGCAGCACGCAGGCTCGGTAGTTGCGGCACGTGGGCTCTAGGGCGTACGGGCTTCAGTAGTTGTGGCACACAGGCTTAGTTGCTCCCTGGCATGTGGGATCTTCCCAGACCAGGGATCAAACCCGTGTCGCCTGCTTGGCAGGTGGATTCGTAACCACTGTGCCACCAGGGAAGTCCCCAGGCTATAGTCTCTTAAATGACCCCTCACCCCCTTCTCTTTACCGAGTTCTTTTCCTCTATTCTTTCCAGCATTGCTGCTAACTGTCCTCCTCTAAGAATCCTACTCTGTAAGCCTCATTCCAGCTGCCCCAGCATCTTCTCTCTCCTGTCTGCTGTCAGCTGGGGATCTGTTCCTCAGGCTTGTTAGTTTTACTTTTCTTGGTATGTATCTCCTATCCAGGTCCTCGTGGTGCACCCTGGTTCCCCCTTAACACAAAGCACTTCCCACGGGACAAATGTCCCTGGCCAATGCAATGCAACCAACATCATGCCTGCTTGTGTCACTGCTGGACCAGGTGCTGGGTGCTGTCCTGACCCTTTAACCCAGGCTGACAAATCACATACTGCTTACCCCTGCTCCACAAAAGCGAGACTCAGATTTCACACCCAAAATGTGCAAGTCTGAAAACATGAGTGCTGGCAAAAATGTGGAGCATTGGACCACTCATACCCTTCTGGTGGGACAACCACCTTGAAAATATAGAGTTGAAGATGCTCATATCCTCCAATCAGCAAGTGGCAGATGTCTAAAGAAATCCTTGCTCACACGTACCCGTGTACAAGGAAACACATACAAAAATGGTTCTTGCAGCATATAAATGTTTCCTCATAACAAAAGTTATTGCTTCCCAGAAAGCTCCAGCTAGAGTTTTTAAAAACAATGAAAATACTGAATTTTTAAAAATCACACTTCATTAAATGTTTTATTGTGGTAAAATATATATAACATAAAATTTACCATTTTAACCATTTTTAAGTGTACAGTGTTGTGATATTAAGTACATTCAGGTTGTTGTGCAACCCCCAAATCACGTTTTTTAATGTGCATATGTTTAAATACCTAGATGGTAGAACCTAGTAAATTAGGAAATACCTACATTATTAACAAAACATTAAATAGCCAATATCTTCATTCATCTTAGCATTTAACTGCCTCTTTTTTCCTGTTGACATAATAGATATGTGTTGTTATTTTTTTTCTCTCTAATCCTTGTGCTCCTATTTTTTCCAACTTTAAATTATGAAAAAAATTCAAACAGAGAACAGCTAAAATAAAAATACAAGGAACACCTTTAAATCCACCACCTGGATTTAATAATATGGAGGCTCTTCTTATTCTTCAGTTTATGAAATGCCACCTTCATAAGTCTCTAAGGTTAGTTTCTCTCTTTCCTGTCTCCCATTCAGGTCCATTTCGTGCTGGGATTCCTTTTCCATTTTGCCAGACTATGCGTACTTTTTTGAAATGAAGCATGAGAGGGAAACTTGTAGGACCTCAATCTTGTGTATGCTCATTTGGCTGGGGAAAGAATTCTAGGTTCAAATTTATTGTTTCCCTCAGAACTTTGAAGACCTCACTTTTTTGTCTTCCAGCATACAGTATTGTAGGTAAGAGATCTGATGCCAATCTAAGTCTTGGTCCTTTATTTCCAGAAACTTTGGAGGCTGACCTTTATCCTCAAAGGTCAGAAACTTCACCAATATGTGCCTAGTTATGCATCTCTTTTTGATCAAAAGATATTTATGAATAAAGGACTTGGTTGATTGGTATACACAGATAGCTGGTTTAGGTTTCCTCTGAAGCATGTAAGTTTTCCTTTCACAGAGGATCTCTTTCCTGAGTGGGAGGTCTGACTGTGGGCTCTGACAGGCGGGCAGGACCTGTCAATAAGCAGGCTTCTCTTTAGGCAGTCTTGGGATCTCCATAAGTGCCAGAATAAAGAGTGGAATAATGTGTTAGGGGTCTGTTCATTGCAAGTGACAGAAAACAGACTTGATCCAGTTTAAGCAAAAAGAATTTATCGGCTTAGGAAGTTTGAAGTGGGGTTGCTGACTGCATGGTGGCAACGTAGCTGCCAGCAGCCCCAGATTCCCTTCATCCTTACGGTCCATGATCCTGGAGCAAGATCCTGAAGATGTTCTCTCCAGGGATCATATTGTTAGCCCCCATGGAAGGAGGCTGACTCTGCTTGGATTCTGTACCCTCCTCTTGGACCAGTCACTGTGGACAGGAGTTAGGTACTGAAATTGGCCAGGCCTGAGCCGTGGCCCACCTCTGATGCCTGGGGCAGGCGTGGCACTGTGACTGACTGTTCACAGAACCATGGGATGGCAAAAGGGCAGGCAACCTCCCAAAGGGCAGAATTCCAGGCAGACGGACCACCCATATCCTCATAGGGATTCTAGAGTATTTCATTCCCAGATGGAGCTGTTTCTTCCTCTTCTGGGACCTCTGCCTTTTTCACTTGGGAATCCTCCCTAAGAGCTCTCACTTTGTTGAGAAAGTACTCCCAATACCTTTAGCAGATTTTAAAGTAGCCATTCAACCATGGATGCATTGAAGTAACACTATTCATCTGAGGAAATTTACCCTAAAAATCAAATCATTAAATTTGTATATATTTTCACTATCAAGTGGCACATGCTAAGCAGACCTCCTCAATTCCACTCTGAGCCCCAGGCAATGCCAGCTCTCACCTCTGGAAATCAAGGACGGAGAGGGGCTCAGAGACATGGTAGAAGTCAGGAATGGAGTCAAGGTTAATGATGGAATGAAAGTCAGGGGTAGGGTGAGCATCAGATGGAAAGTAAGGGTTGGATATGTCTTTTATAAGCGACTTGATAGTATTTAAATGGTAATTTTATATTTTGCCTCAATTCTATCAAAATGACTCCCATGTCAAAATGTCCCCCATATCAAATTGGCTTAGCCACACTGCCCTGCTTTGAAGCGCAGCTGGCCTGAAACTCAGAAGGCTGACTCTCAGGCCAATACTCTTATCAGATAGGGCACGGTCTCCTGGCAGATTGGGCTTAGGTCGGGGCAGGACAGATTCCAGGCCCAGACTCTGCCCTCATTTGTCTCCCATAGGTCACTGCCTGAGCAGTTGGCCTGAGCAGACGCTCCACCCATCCTTTGTCTCACTCCCCACACCCCCTTCCTCTCCCTCCGGGGCTGCAGGTCTGGAAGGTGAGTGTGGAACAGGCAAGGGTGAGCTAGCTGGCTGCTTCCACTCCCAGCCCCCATCACCAGCCCCTGCCACTCAGTCTCTCTAGCCTCCTTGTCTTTGATAAATAAAGCTGAGGCCCAGAGGATGCCCTCACTTTCCTGCTGCACCCAGTTTAAGCTTGGGAGCTGCAGAGCCTGTAAGACTTCCTCTAAACTCCCTTGGGTGACTGGGAAAAGAGGCCACAGCCCCTGGATCCCGGGGCTGGAGCCCAGGTGTGAACAGAACAATTACCTGCCCAGAGAGCAATCCCTCTTCACTTCAGGGTTTTATTTAGTTATTTATTTACTATTTTTATTTAGTTATGTTTTTTGTTTTGATTTCCCTTTGTTTTATCCCCCCCGTGTATTTTCCCACACCTCCCCCTGCCCAGCAACCCCATTCTTGATTAAAAGATGCTGTCTTAGTCAGTTCAGGCCCTGCCATAACAAAGTACTATAGGGTGAGAGGCTTAAACAACAGACATTTATTTCTCACAGTTGTGGAGGCTGGAAGTCCAAGATGAAGGTGCCAGCTGATTTGCTTCTGGGTGAGGGCCCCTTCCTGGCTTGCAGACAGCTGCCTTCTCTCTGTGCCCTTACATGGCAGAGAGAGAGAGTGATCTCTCTCTCTCTCTCTCTTCCTATAAAATCATTAATTTTATCGTGAGGACTCCACACGCCTGATCCCGTCTATACCTGATTACCCTCCCAAAGGCACCACTTCCAAATACTATCACATTAGGAGTTAGGGCTTCAACATTTGGGGGGAAGATACAAACACTCATTCCATAATAGATGCTTATTATAGTAAATTTTGAAAAATACACAAAAATAAAACACAGGAAAAGCACAACATACTCTACCATCAAAAGATAGTGTTAGAAACTTCTAGCATATTTCCTTCAAGTATTCCTCAACACTTACATTATTTTTTATTTTTTTAATTAATTTATTTATTTGCAGCACGCGGGCCTCTCACTGTTGTGGCCACTCCCGTTGTGGAGCACAGGCTCACGGACGCGCAGGCTCAGCGGCCATGGCTCACGGGCCTAGCCGCTCCGCGGCATGTGGGATCTTCCCGGACCAGGGCACGAACCCGTG
>NW_006786690.1:1805205-1852474 GCF_000442215.2 Lipotes vexillifer
CCCGTGTCCCCTGCATCGGCAGGCAGACTCTCAACCACTGCACCACGAGGGAAGCCCTATTTTTTTATTTTTAAAAACTATTTATTGGCTTCCTTGGTGGCGCAGTGGTTAAGAGTCCGCCTGCTGATGCAGGGGACATGGGTTTGAGCCCTGGTCTGGGAAGATCCCACATGCCGCAGAGCAACTAAGCCTGTGCACCACAACTACTGAGCCCGCATGCCACAACTACTGAAGCTCGTGTGCCTAGAGCCTGTGCTCCGCAACAAGAGAAGCCAATGCAATGAGAAGCACACGCACCACAACGAAGGGTAGCCCCTGCTCACTGCAACTAGAGAACGCCTGCGTGCAGCAATGAATACTCAACACAACCAAAAATAAATATATAAAATAAAAAATAAATTAATATTTAAAAAATATTTATTTAATTTATTTAATGTATTTATTTTGGCTGCGCTGGGTCTTAGTTGTGGCATGCTGGGTCTTTAGTTGAGGCACGCAAGATCTTTTAGTTGTGGCATGTAGACTTCTTAGCTGTGGCACGTGGACTTCTTAGTTGCGGCATGCATGTGGGATCTAGTTCCCTGACTAGGGATCGAAACTGGGCCCCCTGCATTGGGAGCGCAGACTCTTACTCACTAGACCAGCAGTCCCCAACCTTTTTGGCACCAGGGACCAGTTATGTGGAAGACAATTTTTCCATGGATGGGTGGTGGGGTGGGGTGGTTCAGGTGGTAATGAGAGCAATGGGGAGCGACGGGGAGCAATGGGGAGTGATGGGGAGTGATGGGGAGTGGCAGATGAAGCTTCGCTAGCTTGACTGCCACTCACTTCCTGCTGTGCGGCCCAGTTCCTAACAGGCCTCGGACCTGTACCAACACTTACTTTAAAATATATATATTATACATAAAACTTTGTGTCTTATAAACATTTTCCCATATTAAACAATCTTTATATTTTATAATATTTATGTATTCACCATTTTAAATGAGTGAATAATATTTTAATCTATAGCTGTACTATAATTTATGTAAGCAATCTCTTAATGTTGGATGCTGAAGTTGTTTTTATTTTTTTACTGTAAAAATTAATGTTATTTCTTGTGATGGAACTATTCTGTCTTGACTATGGTGGTGATCCCACAAACCTACATGTGATAAAATTGCATAGAACTAAATAAACACAAATGAGTGCACACAAAATAGTGAAATCTGTCGATTGTTTGAATGGTAATTCCTTGATTATGATTATACAAGATATTATTGCCAAAGACTGAATGTTTTTGTCTCCTCAGAATTCATATATTGAACCTAATCCCCGTTGTGATGGTGTTTGGAGGTGGGGCCTTTTGGAGATGATTAGGAAGATATTCAGGAGGGTAGAGCCCTCATGAATGGGATTAGTGCCCTTATAAAAAGGACACCAGAGAGTTCCTCCTCCCCTTCTACTATGTGAGGGCACAGTGAGAAGACAGCCATCTATGAACCAGGAAAGGGGCTCTCATTAGACATGTAATCTGCTGGTGCCTTGGTCTTGGACTTCTCAGTCTCCAGAACTCTGAGAAATAAGGGTTTGTTTTTTAAACCACCAAGTCTATGGTATTTTTCTTCTAGCAGCCCAAACAGACTAAGACAGTTACCACTGGGTTAAACTGGGGAAGGGTATATGGAATCTGTCAATATTATTTTGTAAAACTGAATGTTAATCTAAAAATTCACTCAAAATAAAAAGTTTTTGAAAATCCACTATGGTCGACATCTTTTGTATGTACTTGTGTACATCTCAACTCCTAATTATTTCCTTAGGGTAGATCCCTAAGAGAGAAATTACTCAAAAGAAAATTGAGTAGAAATAAGAGCTCTCAATCACAGCACATTGAGGTTTATGGGCTATCACCCAAGAAGCTTCATGGGCATGGAAAACGGATCTGTATGTCAGCAGAGGAGGAGGCATTAGCCATATTCACAGACTGTTCTACAAACCCTGAATGCCGGTGCACTAATTTACAATGAGAAATGTAAGTGGAGGGGACTAGACTCTCCTTTCTCTCCCTGTAGACCCTCCACTGGCAGAGCCATGTTATAATCAGAAGATTGATTGGTGATATGGGTGCAGTCAGAGCCAGGGGAATTAGGTGACATGATCAAGATGTTCAAGATATCAGGCCAAGGCCTGCTACACACGTCTCCATAGTAGGGCTAAACCACTGCCACCAGTGACACACAAATGGGTTGCTGGGCCAGGGCACCCTTCACTTAGTATGTAGTGCCCGAGTGGGGACATCCTATGTTTGCCTCGGTAACTCTCCACTTCTGTGCTCCCAAGGTTTACTAAGCCCTGTCCTATACACTACACTGTCTCCTTAGTTGTGTGAATATATTCTAGCGAGTTATAGTCAAATCTTGTTGGCCTGGGAAACCATCTGTTTCTTTAAGGCACTTGTCCTTAACCCCTGGCTCAGTGGCCCTCTGGAAGGCTCCAATCCCCTCTGAAATTGTATGCAAAATTTTGAGTGTATAGTCAAATGTGCATTTTTCTGGAGAGAGAGTTTGTTGTGTTTCTCGGATTTTCAGAAAAGGATATTAATTTAATAGTGAATGTCATGTGGTCCCCAGGTTCCAGGCCTGGTAGGGAGGGTTTTACATACATTATCTCATTTAATCCCCCCTGAGGTTAAGAA
This sequence comes from Lipotes vexillifer, assembly GCF_000442215.2. Classification (NCBI taxonomy): domain Eukaryota; kingdom Metazoa; phylum Chordata; class Mammalia; order Artiodactyla; family Lipotidae; genus Lipotes; species Lipotes vexillifer. The sequence continues at coordinate 1,807,883 of NW_006786690.1, forward strand.
ACTTCCCCAAGTTATCAGTTTGGGCAAGTTAAAGAACTACTGCTTTAAAGTGACTCCGTGGGAATAATTCCCTGACAGTCCGGCGGTTAGGACTCGGCGCTTTCACTGCTGGGGCCTGGGTTGGATTCCCGGTTGGGGAATTAAGATCCTGCAAGCCTCGTGGCATGGCCAAAAAAAATAAATAAATAAAAGTGACTTCATAAATCTCTTCTCTGGTACAGTCAGTGTCTGTGCTGCAGGGAAGTCTTATCTGCACCACCCCCCATCTTCCTAAATGAAAAAAAAGTTATTGGCAACAAGCATACATATGATCCATGCCAAACAAAGCTGTGGAATGGCTTTGTTGATTCTTCCTAGAGACTGAGCTCTGTTGTCCGCCCAGCATCTCTAGTTACCTGTTTTATTTTCTTATACACAGATCCCTGTGTGCACTCAAATTAACTTGTGAACTAGCACCTCATATCTGCATCTCACCCACTTTGACAGCTTGGATGCCAATTTCTCCTATAAATGCCTTTTCTTCCAAAAAGCAGGCCCACTGTCTGTTTATTCTGTTGGAGTCTAGAACCTTCAGGTTTTCTAAAGGACCATTGGGTTGCTTTTTATCAAAAGTGGAATGCATTTCTGCCCACTTTCCAATAGAAAGTCAGGCAAGAGGTTATTCAACATTCACTTATTCACTGAATAATTCACTCATTTTCCAGACACTGTTCCAAGGTGCTAGGGATACGGATAAAAATCTTTGCCTTCACAGAGTGGAGGTTGTATGGGAAGGAAACAGGCAATAAGCAAATAAACAAGTAAAGATACAGTAGGCCAGATGCTTTTAAGTGCTGAGAAGAGAAAGAAAATAGGGGGACTTCCCTGGTGGTCCAGTGGTTAAGACTTCGCCTCCCAATGCAGGGGGTGCGGGTTCAATCCTGGTTGGGGAGCTAAGATCCCACATGCCTTGTGGCCAAAGAACCCAAGAAAACATAAAACAGAAGCAATATTGTAACAGGTTCAATAAAGACTTAAAAAAAAAAGGTCCACATCAAAAAAAAAAAAACCTTGAAAGGAAGAAAGAAAATAGGGACAGGGCATAGAGAGCCCCAGGAAGGAGGCAGTGCATGTTTACTCTGCGTGGTCAGAGAAGGCCTCACTGAGAAGTGGCAGTTGAGCAAAGATATCTGTGGTGTAGCAGAGAAAATGTGGGTTTGGGGGGTCAGACAGGCCTAAGTTCAGATCTTGGCTCTGTCCTTTTTATTGTGTGACCTTGGGTAAGTGTGTGACACTTACCCTGAGCTTTAGTTTCTCCACTTACAGCAATGAAAGTAAAAGTACCTACTTTATCACGATGTTGGAATGAAATAATATATATAAAGGATCTGGCACCAAAACTATACATGGGAACCACTGTCGTAGCATTTGCTAGATGACAATGAGAGTCCATTCAGTCCAGGATTCTCTTATTTTTGGAGGGTCTCACTTGGGTCTGAAGGACCAAGGAGTGGGGCTGGAGTCTCCTTCCCTTCCTGAGTCCTGCACCAAGATGGGGTCTAAATTTTCTCCAGGGATGATTTAGATGAAAGTCACTCTGCAGCAATATGAACACTCCTCTCTGAAAGGAGAAGCTCTTCATTTGTGAGAAAGACTCCTCATATTTCTCTTCTCTCTCTCTCTGAGAAGGGTGTGGTCTCCAATCTAGTTCACTGATTGCAAAAACCTGGGTTGATTCAACACACTTGATCTCTTTTCATCTCTCTACCACTTGCTTAAAATAAGAGCTCATTGCTATTCTGCCCATGGCTGCATCTAAATCATAACTAGGTTGGGTGTTGAATACATTTTTCTCTCTTCTGTTAAACACCATTTTCATCTGTGCTGAGCCCACAAGCCCTCAGACGACAGTGTCTGCTTTAGCAGCCCACATGTGGGCCTGAGGGAATACACAGGTGTTGAAGGACCCCTCCCTAGCTCAGAGTGAGATCCCCTCCTAAGACCTGTTTGTCTCCCACCGAAAATCCTCCTATACCTGCAGCTAGCCAAAGACACCTTCCAAGCTGTCACCAGTTCCTCCTGCTGTCACCATCTTTCATTCCTTGGTGAGGGTAAGAGGGCTTTGTGAGCCTTTGAGTCTCTAGTTTCTCCTGCAAAGGCTTGAATCTAAGCACCCGCTGGATTCAAGTCTCCCCTTTTTTTGACTCTTGTTATAGGGGATAGAAAATTAGCAAAATGAGGAATTCAAGGAACTCCAAAAAGCAGTTTCATAAACATGAATTAAAAGAGACCCGACTTCTAAAAAGAATGATGTCATACTCTAAGTTCAGCCTGAAACTCATGCTTTTTCATCTCTAATCTTCTCTCTTCCGAGCTTTAACTCCTCCCACATATTTCGTCTCCTCTTCCTCCCCATGAAAAGGGTCAGCATTATTGTCATCATTTTAACAGACAATCACATCAGCCCCACTGGGGAGGGAGTCAGTGACTTGGTCCAGATTAGGATGTGAGGCTTCCCTGAGGACCGACAGGATCCTGAAGTGTCCCTTGACTGCCTCATCATTTTTTTTTTTTTTTTTTTTGGCGGTGCGCTGGCCTCTCACTGCTGTGGCTTCTCCCGTTGCGGAGCGCAGGCTCTGGACGCGCAGGCTTAGTGGCCATGGCTCACGGGCCCAGCCGCTCCGCGGCATGTGGGATCTTCCCGGACAGGGGCTCGAACCTGTGTCGCCTGCATCGGCAGGCGGACTCCCAACCACTGCGCCACCAGGGAAGCCCTGCCTCATCATTTTAATCACTGTGAATTCTTCCTTTTCAGTCAGCCTCCATGCACTTGTATTAAGAAATCCTTGCCTTACCATTGCAGACATCAGGTATAAGGAAAGGAAAAAGGATAAGTGGCCCATTCTGCTTTGAGAGAACTGAAGGTAACTGGGAAAGCCAAGGGTAAGGGCCCCAGAGAGAGTCGGGAATACAGGAGAGAGGATCAGAGGCAGCCTCTGCCACTCAGCTGGAGAAGTGGCACTATGAAGGAAAGGGTTCCAGCAGTGGAGGTGGATGGCATTGGGCCAATTACAAAAATGGCAAGAAAACAGACTCTGAAGCTAGTCATCCTCTATGCAATCCTGATTCTGCTATTTCCTAGCTGTGTTGTCCTAGACAAGTTACTTTGCCTTTCTGAGCCTCAGTTTCCACATCTGTAAAATGGGAATGATAATATTTCTACCTTGTAGAGTTGTTGTAAGGAATACATGAGATGATACATAAGAAAGTGCCTAGCACAGTATACAATAAACAGTAGCTATAATTATTAAATGTCTACCGTGTGCTAGGCACTGTGCCAATTACTGGAAATACCTGAATAAAGCAGATTCCTCACCTCTGAGGAGTTTATTTTGTGGATAGGACAGGCAAGTAAATATTTACCAAACAGTACAATAGGTGCCGCACTGTCTATAGCTTTGGAATAGATCTCCCTGTCTCTAGGTGAAGTTAATTGTGTGGGAACAAAGACTGAACTCATGACCTTAATAATGGGAACATAAAAAAATAATAATAATAGCAGATAGCAACTGGCTATTTCCAGGGAGAGGGTATAAAATGTCACGGTAGTCAGCCATTTCATTTTATGCTCTGCAAGGCCTTATAATATTTGAGTAACTGAAGAGGTGAGTGTGGCTTTTCTGGAGCCTTAATAAAAGTAATTGATCCTAAGGCCCTGTGCATACCAACCCCTACCCCAATAAAGACCAGCAGGGTGGGGACTGGTATGTTACAGACCTCCCACCCACCTCTTAGAGGGGAAAATAAGTAGCAAAATGGCCAAAGGGTAATCTGGGAAGAGGCTGCTGGCCAGAATCTGGTGAATCTATTACCTACCAGTAAGTAGATCATTTTTTATGAGGTCAAGGAATTTAGGAAAATGCCTTTTTGCAGGTTTAGATTGAAGTGAAACCCTCTACCCTGCCCTTTCCCCAGCTGGCTATGGGGCAGTGACAGGAAAGGCAGGAACGATATGTCAGAGGGCAGCTTGTGCCGGTGGCTTCTGCTTAAACATAGAGCTCCGAGGCCATGTCCTGGCACAGGTCTGAACTTGAGGCCTTGTCCACCTTGCCTCGTATTTGCCATGCCTTTTTTGTCTTTCCCCTCATATGCGTATGATGCTTTAACAGAGAATAAATTCTCTTACGCCCTGGATGGCCACAGATTCTATAATCGCCCTGTGAAGCAGACACATGCCACTTCTAGGAACTGAGGCTCAGAGAAAGTAAATGACATACCCAAGGTCAAATAGCTAGAGGAAACCCCAAGACTGGAGCCCAGCTCTGCTGGCTCTGGGCCCAGGGCTTCCACAGTTTCAGATGCCTTCTTACTTGGGCTGTGGCTTTGGGCGTTTGCTAAGAAGGAAAGCTTCCCCCCAAAGGACCAAAGGATCCTTAGCCTCAAGCTCTTCTTTTCCTGACATCCCTTTTCCTGTGGGACATGAGGAAGCCAGTGGTGGCAGTGGAATGAGCCCCAGCTCCAGAGTCAGGAGGTCAGAACTCTCCTATGACTCTGTGCCATCTCTCCCGTGACCTTGAGCAGGTCACTGTACCTCTCAGCATCTTGGAGTCCTTGTCTACCAAAGGGAGTCATATTCCTCTCCCTGCCTACCTCTTGGGTATGATGAGAATCAAAGTAACAAACAATGTCAGAAATGCTTTGAGAGCATTAAAAACATGCTAACAAATGCAAGGCATGATTCTGAACATCTTCACACAAAAATGAGGACTGGGGGCCCTCAGATTGTTTCTTTCATTCATTCACTCAGTGCTGGAAAAGTGTTTATTGAATACTTCCCCTGTGCTACATACTGTGTTAAGTACTGGGGACCCAAGAAAATCCCCAGGCTATGAGGAATTCAAAGGGAGGAGAGACAGATCTAAACAAATAATTGGCACATAGACGTGAGGGCTTTTAAGAAGATGTCCACAATTGGGGAGATCTTTTACTGAGGTGTCCAGAGGTGCTGTGAAGTTTAGAGAGTGGTACCGTGAGCAACAATTAGAGCCAGAGAAGGTTCCACATAAGGAGAATGAGAAGGTGGGTTCTAGGGGTGGGGATGGAGGCGGAAGGGCAGAGGAAACCATGTGCACATGGTATGGGGGAGTATAGTTTAGTGTAGCTGGAGCACAGGGTATTGGAGGGAAGTGTGGTGGCTGTTTCTCATTGTTGGGATGGAGCCTAGCGATCACCCTGGAGTTCTCTTAGGTGTGTGTGTCTGTGTGTATTGGCTGCAGGAAGAAGCCCACGTAAATAAAATTCAGTGATGGAACTTTGTTATGAGATTCCACGGGGAGAGGGGAGATTTTTAGGAAACAATCTCAGCTACTAGACGGACATGCTCTGGATCCCTAACCTTCCAAGTCAGTGCAGAGCTATTCAGATTACAACCTGAGTTCCAGGGTCCCTCTCCTCGAGCACCTCGCATTGGTTGTTGGTGGTTCCTGAGAGACAGAGGGTCCAGTTGTATTGGTTTGCTTCTGACCGATGTAACACCCCATCAGGCAGAGTTTTGAGCCCAGCCACCATGGTACAAGTTGGTTTCCATACTCGGGCCCAGCATACATCAGGTCATCCCATCCTTGGTCCAAGCAGAATTGGTTTTAATCATAATCCACTACAACCTTATGCAGAGAGAACTCCTCAGGACACCTTCCTCAGGGGTACTGTGAGTGGGGCAGGTACTCAGCTTTCCAGAACTCACCTCCTGGATGGCATTTAATCTGCATAGACTGCATTGTCTATTCTCGGAGCCCTTTTCAGTTGTGACATTACAGTCTGTAGCTGCCATTTCATGACTTTTTCTCTTCCTTAATTTGTCTTGATTTTGATCCAATTTCCCCTACCAGAGCTTTGTGGATTTCTCCCTGAGACAGAGAGTGTGGGAGCTAAAGAGGAGACTTTGGTGATCACAAGTCCAACTTACTTCACCGATGGGGAGAGTGAGGCCCAGAAAAGGCAACAGACTTGCTCAAAGCCGTGCAGCAAGTTAACTGCAGGGCTAGGACTAGAACAAGTCCCTTGACTCAAGTCAGATTTTTTGGTTGGTACATAAAGGTACTTCTGTGCTATTGAGGTGTTCAGGAACCCACCTGCTGTGTACGAGGCAGTGTGCTAGATCCTGGGAAGAGGCAGCCATATAATCCCTGTCCTCTAGGAAGCTCATAGCCAGGGTGTCGGAGCACAGATAGAAAAAGATAGCTGTCCAATTAAAAATGGCCCTGGAGGAAGCCAGGCAAATTAGGAAGTTAGGCAAATTTTACTGTGTCCAAGGGAGAGGTCTGTAAACCTCTGAATACCTGCCTGACCCTCCGTGACGTTCTGAGAAAGGTGATCATCAAGATTTTTTATGTTTCAGGCTTGTGAGAACCAGACAGGCGACAGTAGGCCTCCTGGACCCAGCCATAGGCCAGCAAAGAGCAGTGAGGAGCCTGAGGGAATGGAGGGGTGAGATTGGGGACCTGGGTGCAAGTGACCTGTCCCTTAAGCCATGTCTTTTTGCAAATCCCTACTAGCAGCCCAGAGCAACTAGGGAGAGGGACAGGGTCTTTGAAACACAAATCACCAGTGATTACAGGGTCATTGGGCGTAAGGCTGTCTTTCCTCTCTCCAAGGGGATAAGATTTATAAAGGATAAGTAGTGTGTTTTTTTCTAGCTGGCCCAGGGTGCCTCCCATGCAATGGCTAGAGGATGCTGTCAGAGGCTCCTGCGAGTGGCAATTGACTGGTTTCCAGAAAGGCAAACTAAAACCCAGCTCCAAGGTAAGCTCCGGAGCCTGGACCCTGGCAAATTAGTCTTTTGGCCTGGTTGCCATGGAGACAGACAGGCAGCAGCTGCACGGGAAGAGGGACCAGCAGCTTCACCAACATCTAGGATTGAGACAGCCATGGTGGGGGAGGGGCTCAGCACCGCCCTCTCTCCCCCAGATACAGAGGTTCCTCTCTGCCCCCCAACATCCAGACTCGCAGGATCTGGTGAGTTGCCAGGGTCACAAAAGGAGACATGGCAGCGCTGGCTCCTGAAGCCCCAGTTTTCTGCTTCCAGGCCAGTGCCCTCCCGCTGCCCCACAGTTCCCTCCTGCTCAGCTTTTGGAGCAAACAGATCTTCCAGGGCTGAGCTCCTGGGCCCCGGGAGGGTCCCCAAGCTCCCTCTTTGGAGGGGATAAGTCAGTGGAGGTGAATCCCAGAGTGTTCGCTACCAGAGGCCAATTTGGCCCCGTGCTCTGTTGCTGTCTCTCTGGAAAACCTGGCAGGGGCTGTGACCAGCCATTGTCTGGGAAAGGAGCTTGAAGCTGAGCCCAGAGGGAACTCGGTAAATGATGGGGTTTATTGTTCCCTCATTTGACACTACACTGATATCATTAATTTGTGGCTTCAAGCCCTGTCCTCCCTAACCAGGAGGAAAGAGTCCTGGCTTTCCCCGCCTATGGGTTATTTCTGGAAATTGAAGGTAGGAGAGAGGGGGGCCTGGGATCCAGATCGCCCAAGTCCACTTTCCCTGCAAAGCTGCTAGGAGGTCGTGTCTCAGCGTCTCGGTTTCCTCAGAGGAGAAACGAGGCTGGTGTCCTGGTGTCATCTGGGGCTTTGCGCTCCTGGGCATTGCACGTGAGCAAGGTGGTCACCTGAGAATAGAGCCCTAGTGTGGAGGGACAGAAGAGAGCTGGGGAAATGCAGAGGCTACTGCTTACCAGGAGGGCTTCTGATATTGCTGTTTTAATAATGGAGGTAGCTCATGGGTGGGCATAATTAAAGAAAATGTCAATGCCAAGGTATATAAAGTAAATTGAGAAGATGACCCATCACCTTAAGTCCCAATCCCTCATCCCTGCTGGAAACTACTGATAATTTTGTTGTGTATCTCTTCAGATCTTTCTCTATGCTTATACTTTTCCCCCGTTATTATTATTTTTTAAATCACACGAATGATATGAGAACACATTTTATAAAAGATGCAAACACCACAGATAAATGTAGAGTCAAAAGGAAAAGTGTTCTTTTAGTGTATTCCCTTCGCCAGAGGCAGTTATTGTTAATAATTTAATGTCCTTCATATATTTATGTCCAAACACAGAGTTTCAGCTTTCCTTTCTTTAGCATAAATGCAGTCATAACATCCATATTGTTCTCCAAGTTGCTTTCCCTGCCACAATAATATGCTACTCTGCAGATTTTTTTAAATGTTGGTTTACCTACCCCATTCTCCATAACTGCTGCTTAATATTCTGCATTATGGATATTCTGTACTTATCGAAGTGGTCTCCTTCGATAGATGCTTGAGTTGTTTATGATCTTTTGTTATTAATAATAACACTTTGCAAACTTGTGCATCTATTTATGCAGGGTTTATTTCTAGAAGTAGAATTGTTGGGTTAATATGTCTGTATATCTTTCATTTTTCTAAATACTGTGGGGATTTATTCTTAAATTTTGTTTTTTAAAGATTATCTAAGACATAGATGCCCACTGCAAAAAAGTGGGTAAGTATACAAAGCTATATAGGGGGGAACAAAGTCACTCAGTCCCTCCACCCAGCAGTTATGACTGTCTACTTTTCGGCAATTATTGTCTATGCCTGCTATTGTTACAGTGATCAGAGCATATTGCATAGATAATTTTCTACCTGGCTTTTTTTAAAACGTAATTCTATAAGCATTCTCCTATGTCATTAAATTATTTTTGTAAACACCCTTTCTGTGATTTTATGACAGTGTTATATGTACATACCATAATTTTCTTTTCTCTGTTGTTGAACTTTTTAAAAAAAATAAATCTATTTATCTATTTATTTTTGGCTGCGTTGGGTCTTGGTTGCTACTCACGGGCTTTCTCTAGTTGTGGTGAGGGAGGACTACTCCCCGTTGCAGTGCGTGGGCTTCTCATTGTGGTGGCTTCTCTTGTTGAGGAGCACAGGCTCTAGGCACGCAGGCTCAGTAGTTGTGGCTCACGGGATCTAGAGCGCAGGCTCAGTAGTTGTGGTGCTCGGGCTTAGTTGCTCCGCGGCATGTGGGATCTTCGCGGACAGGGATTGAACCCGTGTCCGCTGCATTGGCAGGCGGATTCTTAACCACTGCGCCACGAGGGAAGTCCCCCATTGTTGGACTTTTAAGTTGCCTACATTTTTCTCACTATGATCACACCTCAGTGAATATCTTTTTGCATAAATCTTTGTCTGAAATCTAATAATTTTCTTAAGCTAGATTCCCGAAAGGAGAATTACTGGGTCTAGAGGTAGGAATTTTAGTGAATCTATTTTTTTAAGTTGAATTTTGAATTACTAATACGTACACGTGGTAAAAGTTCCAAAGGTACTAAAGATTACACAATGAAAAAAATGTCTTTCTTCTAATTGGTCCCTCAGCTGTGGTTTTCCTTCTTAAAGGCAACACTATTGCCTGTTTGTGTATCTTTCTTCTGGAAAAAAAAAATTATATATATATATATATATATATATATATAAAATAAAAAGGAAGAGAGCAACCAAATTTCCTCTTTCATATAAAACTTGTAGCACATCATATACATACTTTTTTCTCTTTTCACTTAATATTTCTTGATGATTGTTCCATATGTAAAATAGAGAACTGCCTTATTTTCTAGAAATACTACATAGAATTTCCTTAAATGGAAATGGTTAATCAATTGGTACATTGGTACATTTTTAGGTTGTTTCCCATCTGTTGCTATTCAAGCAGTTCAGTAATGAACGTCCTTCCATATATACCATGTTCTCCATGTGTTAGTGCATCCATCTGTAGAATAGATTCCTTTAAGCGGAATTGCTGGGTCCTAGGGAATATGCATTTTACATATTGATAGCTATTGCTATCTCTGCAGAGTGTGACCATTTCCTCATTAAAGGGTGTGGACAGTTTTTTAAGCTCTTGATACAAATGGCCAAACTGCTTTCCAAAAGTGTTACCTATTTACACTCTCACCAGCAATAGTGTCCTGTTCACTCCTCCCACTGAGTAAAAATAGTATGGTGATGTTTGCAGTGTTATTTTTTCAAAAGGATTACCAAAAGTAAGCAAATAGTTACTTTTTAATACTTTTTTAAATAAAATAAATTAAAAACAGGATCTGGGAGAAATTCCTAATCCCAGTTTTGCCACTGTGTGCGTGACCCTGGGAAATTACTCATCCTCTCTGAACCTGTAATGTCTTAGAGTTGTCATGAGGAGGAAATGAGATAATACACCTAGTACAGTGCTTGGCACATAGCAAGGGCTCAAAAGGTGGTAGCTAAGAAGAAAATTTTGTTAAGGAAAATTAACGAAAAATTCCAGCCCTCCAAGTAATCCCGACTGTGAGGGGAAGGGAGCCTTCCAGGCTCTTTAAGTGGCCTGGGCGGTGCCAGCTTTGTTCTTTCCCTCAAATTATCCCACTGATCTTTCCTGCCTTGGGGAGGAAAAAGGAAATCTGGCCACCAGCTCCTGGGTAGAAACACCCCATGCCAGGACTGGCTCTTAAGAGGGGCTGGGGTCCGGGACCTCACCCAGCTTCACCGGATGCCTCTCGGAGGAGCCCAAGCAGAGTTTAGTCGTCGCCCTCCCTGGAGGTCCCTTTCGCGGAGCTGACACCCTGATCGGAGGCTGGGGAGAGAGAAGTGCCGGCCCAGCCTTCCATAGTTCCCTCAAAGCGAACGGCAGACGGCCGCTGCCCGTGCTTCGGTGGGCGCGGCTGAGAGGTCCCGGTGATATCTCCTCTGTGCCGTTCTCTGCGGCTCTCGCCCCCTTCCAGCTCCTCGGCCGCCGGCTGCAGGCCCCGCCAGAGGCAGCCCACCCTCTCCGAGGTGCTGCAAGTGGCAGGGAGGTGTCGCCAGGGCTTGGTGCTGGATGCTGCGGTCCGGCTTGGCGAGGCTCTGCCCAGATTCAGGGCGGCCACCGTGGGCTCCACAAGCCCAGTGAGGCTTGGCCGCCCCCTCCTCCCAGAGGAGCTGCTGCCCTGAAAAAACAGGCTGCTGGAGACGCCATTTCTGGTCCCACCCTGTGTCGGCCGAGGAAGAGCCAATCACCATCCTTGTGTGCAGCTCTGAAAACTGCAGGTAGAAACTGCCTCGGGTGGGAGAAAAGATCTGCGGGGCGAAGCCATTTTCTGGGAGGATTTGCAATCATTTCTACTCACAGTATAATCACCATGCTGGAGAATATTAGCCATGCCGTCCCCGCCCACCCCCCTTACACTGGGGTCTATCCTGGATTTTCCAGGGAGAGCTAACAGGGGCAATACGGCGTGGTGCAAAATTGTGCCTCGGGTACCAGCTGAGGAGGGGTCTAGCCTTGACCCTGAACTTAGCCTGTTCCGTGACTGTGAGAAAGTAGTACAGCCCCAGGCCTCATTCGTCTAATTTAAGAAAATGTAGGGAAGGAATAATATCAGACCATGTCAAGGATTGGTGAGGTTGTGGGGAAATGGATTCTCTCTATTTGTCCTTATCTAGTAAAACTGAAAATATTCATACCCTGTGCCCTGACAATTCTCTTTCTTGGTTTCTACCCTGGAGAAATACTTGCACATGTATTCAAGAAGGCTGTCTATTGCACGACCATATCTAATAACAAACCCTTGAAAACAGCTCACTGGCCATGAATAGGGAAAGTATAAATAAAATAAGGCCCGTATTCATAATGAGTCACTATATTGCTGTTAGAAGGAATAAATTAGATCTATATATGTAGAGACGTGCATAGAGTTCAGAATCTATTAAGTAAAAACAGTTGTAGAATAATGCATACAACATAATACGGTTTTTGCAACATATCAAACAGAACTGTGGATTTTCTGTATCTTCAAACATATGTAATAGAATTTTTTTTTAAATGAAAGGACTGAAAAGTGACTTTCTCTGGGGAGAGGGGCAGGGAGTTGGGATAGTGAGTGGAGGTGAACAGGAACCTCAGCTTTCTTTGTAAATTCTAATTTTTTTCTTTAAAAAAATGACAGTGCATTCCTATATTAAGGAATTTTAATTTTTATTTATTTATGGCTGTGTTGGGTCCTCGTTTCTGTGCGAGGGCTTTCTCTAGTTGTGGCAAGCGGGGGCCACTCCTCATCGCGGTGCGCGGGCCTCTCACTATCGCGGCCTCTCTTGCTGCGGAGCACAGGCTCCAGACGCGCAGGCTCAGTAATTGTGGCTCACGGGCCCAGTTGCTCCGCGGCACGTGGGATCCTCCCAGACCAGGGCTCGAACCCATGTCCCCTGCACTGACAGGCAGACTCTCAACCACTGCGCCACCAGGGAAGCCCTATATTAAGGAATTTTAAAGTGCATATTCATAAAGAAGACACTGGGAACAAATGTCAAAATGTAAACAATGGTTTATTCCAGGTGATGGGAAATATGTGTTATTTTCTTCTTTGTACTTTTTGGGGTTTGTTTTAGTTTTTAAAAATGCAGGGATAGGGCTTCCCTGGTGGTACAGTGGTTAAGAATCCGCCTCCCAATGCAGGGGACACGGCTTCGAGCCCTGGTCCGGGAAGATCCCACATGCCGCGCAGCAACGAAGCCCGTGCGCCACAACTACTGAGCCTGTGCTCTAGAGCCCGCGAACCACAACTACCGAAGCCTGCGCGCCTAGAGCTGGTGCTCCGCAACAAGAGAAGCCACCGCAGTGAGAAGCCAGAGCACGTCAAGGAAGAGTAGCCCCCACTCCCGACAACTAGAGAAAGCCAGCGCGTAGCAACAATGACCCAATGCAGCCAAAAATAAGTAAATAAAATAAATTAAAAAACAGAGAAAGACCTAATGCTATTTTATAAGGAAAAAGAATGCAGGGATATTTGTACACCAGTGTTCATAACATCATTATTCACAATAGCCAAAAGGTGGAAACAACCCAAATGTCCATCAAAGGACTAATGGATAAACAAAATGTTGTGATAGAATATTAGCCTTAAAAAGGAAGTAAACTCTGACATATGCTACAACATGGATGATTTTTTTTTTTTTTTTTTTTTCTTGTGGTACGCGGGCCTCTCACTGCTGTGGCCTCTCCCGTCGCAGAGCACAGGCTCCGGACGCGCAGGCCCAGCTGCCATGGCCCACGGGCCCAGCTGCTCCGCGGCACGCGGGATCCTCCCGGACCGGGGCGCGAATCCGCGTCCCCTGCATCGGCAGGTGGGCTCCCAACCACTGCGCCACCAGGGAAGCCCAACATGGATGAATTTTGAGGGCATTATGCTAAGTGAAATCATCCAGCCACGAAAAAACAAATACTGTATGATTTTGCTTATACGAGGTACTGAGTAGTCAAAATCATAGAGACAGAAAGTAGAAAGATGGTTGCCGGGGTTGGAGGGAGAGGAGAGGGGGAGTTATTGTTTAATAGGGATAGAGTTTCAGATCTACAAGAGTTATGGGAATGGATGGTGGTGATGGCTGCACGGCAATGTACGTGTATTTATTTATTTATTTAATTTTGGCTGTGCCGTGTGGCTTGAGGGATCTTAGTTCCCAGGCCAGGGATCGAACCCATGCTCCCTGCATTGGGAGTGTGGGGTCTTAACCACTGGACCACCAGGGAAGTCCCTATGTGTACTTTAACAAAATAAAAAAAAAAAATTTCAAAAGAAATATTCAGTAGAAGACATAGCTATTTAACAAAATCCTGCTATCAGCCGTTCCATCAATCTAGTAGAATCCATCATCAAATCTAAGATGTTGTCAACTGTAGAATGCACCATTATTTCATGTAATACCAAGAAAGAAAAACTGGTACCAGTTAAACTCTGACATCAACCGATTAAAAGACATCCCATTCCAAAGATGGTAATTTTTTTTTTTTTGCGTATGCGGGCCTCTCACTCTTGCGGCCTCTCCCGTTGCGGAACACAGGCTCCGGACGCGCAAGCTCAGCGGCCATGGCTCACGGGCCCAGCCGCTCCGCGGCATGTGGGATCTTCCCGGACCGGGGCATGAACCCGTGTCCCCTGCATTGGCAGGCGGACTCTCAACCACTGAGCCACCAGGGAAGCCCAAAGATGGTAATTTTTTAAGTGCATCTTAGATTCAGTAGAATATAGTAAGCAGTTTATACACTAAATGATCACCTTTTAAAATCCACCTGCAAAGTTCAGGTTGGTTTTTAACTGTAGCACACCTGTCCTTTGTTTTTTGAACAGACTGTGTTTGCAAACCATCTCAGAAAAATAAATGGTGACTTGTCTACCTAAAAAAAAAAAAAAAAAAAAGGCAGGGAAGGGGTTCAGGAGTGACTGTGTGACCCATCAAATCCCTCAGCTCAAGAGCCTGCGATCCTGTGATTCTAGTCATCATCCTTAAAGTCGTCGCCCTACCCTGAAGGGCTTTCAAGGGCCCTGGTGCTCCAGCCTCCACCCACTCCGCAGTCTTGGGTGCGGTCTCACCAGTTGAAGCCGGAGGGCTCCAGCCAGGGCAGGCCACTTGCCGTTCACAACTGTGCTAGACTCACTCTTCTGGGCACTTATTTGTGCTCTTTCCTCTTCCTGGAACCCTGTTCCCTTCCTCTCAGCCTGCAGACTTCCTTCAGGTCTCCCTAGCTCAGCTGCCCCTTTCCCTAGCAGGCCTTCCCTGCTGTCCCTCCCCTGCCTAGGTTAGCCGCTGCTCCCTGTACCCTCTCAGTACTCTGAGCTGATTGCCATTTACTGTGAGCTCTTGGAACCAGGGACTTGCCTTCCTCATTACTGTACTCCCAGGGCCTAGCACAGGGCTGCCATCTCAGAGTTCCTTCGTGACTATCTGGTAAATGAATGTCCAATTAGGATCAAAAGCAGCAAACTCTTCTCGGGCTGTTTCCTGGTATTCATTCTAGAGACTCTGAAACTCTGGGGGTTCCACTTGCATAAGGTAAAGGGCAGAACTAGGATTTGAACCCAGACTATGGCCCCAGAGCCCACACTCTTAACCACTATGCTTTAAGGCCCTAATGCCTCAATTTGTTCATGAACCAAATACGTACTGAGAGCCTACTGTGTGTCAGGCACTGTTCTATAGTAATAACGAAAAGGGACACAGCCCCGATTCTCACGTATCTTACATTCAAGTTGGTGGTGGGGGAGAGACAGAAATAAATAAGTATATAATTTGCCTATTTGTGATAAGAGGGAGGGAATATACAGGACAATGGGAGGAACAGGTGGGAGGGTGGGGGAAGATCAGGAGTTCAGTTCTGGACACACTTAGTTTGAAACACCTAAGAGACAACCAAGTGAAGATACAGAGTAGGAGTTGGATAAATGTCTAGAGCCCAGGGTGTAAGCCTAGGCTAGATAATACAAATTTGGAAATCAGCAGCATAGATGGTATTTAAAAGCATAGGACTGGGACTTCCCTGGTGGTCCAGTGGCTAAGACTCTGCACTGCCAATGCAGGGGGCCAAGGTTCAGTCCCTGGTCGGGGAACTAGATCCCACATGCCACAACTTATTATCCCATGTGCTGCAACTAAGACCCGCCACAGCCAAATAAGTAAATACATAAATAATTTTAAAAATAAATAAATGAAAATAAAACCATAGGACTGGCTGAGATTGCTAGGGATGTGATTGCATATAGAGAAGAGGTCCAAGTACTCAGTCCTGCCATACTTAGAGGTGAAAGAAATGAAGAGAATTAGCAAAGGAGACTAACAGGGAACAGCCAGGGAGGTAAGAGGAAAACTAAAAGAGTGTAGTACCCTGTAAGCCAGGGAATAAAGTGACTCAAGGTCAACAGCGGCAAGGATGATGAGACGTGGAGTCGGCCGTTGGGTGTGGTAACGTAGATGTCATTGGTGATCTTGGCAAGCAGTGTCTGTAGACAGAGGTGGAGCACGCATCTGCATGAGGAGGGTTTAAAGAGAAAAGGCAGAGAGGATTCGGAGACAGCAACAAAGACGGCCCTTTTGGAGCATGTCGTTATAAAGGCTGAGCAGGGAAATGGGGGATTCTGGAAGGAATTATCGGTAGGTTTAAGGCGGAATGAATAGCAGCCTGGAAATATGCTGATGCAGGGAAGACTGATGCAGGAGAGGGATGTGAGACAAGTATGGGTCCTAGGTCCTCCTTTTCATACTTCTACCCCTCGTCTTTCTCCAGCTTTGTTTCCCTGGGTTTTCTCCTGCTTTCTTCTCCTTGCCCCACTCTCTCTTCTTGTCATGAGCCACCATAGTCAACTTTATCTCTGCGAGCACGCAGTGCAGCAATTCGCTCTTTCTGGAAAGTTAGCCAGGTTTTATCTTGACCTTTCTTCCTACAAAGCAGTGCTCCATCAGGCCACTAAAACAGGATCTTTTCTGTCCCACATGAGGATGACCACCAGAGGCCCCAGGAGCCTCTCCTTCTGCCTGTTGTCATATACCACTAGTATGGTTTGCCTTTTCTTTGGTGTGTATCTTGTGAACCCAGCTGAACTGTAAGGACCTTAAGGACAGGGACTCCACATGATGCTTCTTTGGGTCCCTCATGATACCTAATTGGGTGTTGTGCAGAGTATTCATTTACTCAACATTTATTGAGTACCTGCCATGTGTTGGGATCTGTGCTAGGTGATCCAGATCAACAGTCCCTATCCTCAAAGAGCTTGTGGTCCAGACAGGAGGCAGACGTGTAATCAAATAATAGCAGATAAAATGTTGAGTGCTGTACTAGGGAAATGTAGGGTGCAGTGGAGGCTTAGAGAAGGAAGAGGTTAACTACATGGGGGATGGACAGGGAAGACTTCAGGGGGTCTTCCCTGGGGGTGGCAATGAGAAAGCACTTGAAAGATGGCCAGGAGTTTTCTGATTGACTGGAGGAAAGAGGGCATCAGGCAGAGGGAGAGTGCAAAGTCACAGAGGTGTAGAACAGCATGGCATGTTTGGAAAAGGACAGGTCTTTTGATGTGATGGTACGGTGGGGAGGGGCACTGCAGGAACAGTGGTGGGAAAGGATCCTGGAGAGACAGAAAAGAATTGGATTGTGGAGGGCTGTGTGTGCCAGGCTAAGGAACTTGGCCTTAATCCCATAAAAGGGAAGGATGGGATCAGACTTTCAGAGAGAACCCCGTGGTGACCGTGGAGTAGAGGTTGACTTGCTTTTGGCAGTCATGGTATTAGAAACAGTTTACTTATATTTAATTAGATGCCAATATTTAAAAATCAGGCGGTTTCGCAAGAAATCCTAAATTCCAGCTTCTCTAGCCACACATTGTTCTACGATAGCCATCGGCCAAAGCTAGGTGGGAACCTTCTGTTATGGATTGAACTGTGCCCGCCCCGAAGATGTTGAAGTCCTACCTGTAACCTTGAAAGTGACCTTATTTGTAAACTGGGTCTGTGCAGATAGATGATCAAGTGAAGATGAGGTCACCAGGATAGGCCTTAATCCAGTATAACTGGTGTCCTTATATAAAGGGGAAATTTGGACACAGACAGATGCACGTAGAGGGAGACAATGTAAAGACGTGGGGAGAATGCCATCTATAAGTCAAGGAACAGCTGGGACTACCAGAAGCTAGAGGAGAGCACAGCACATTCTCCCTCCCAGCCCTCAGGAGGAACCTGATGTCATCTTGATTTTGGACTTCTGGCCCCCAGAACCGTGAGATGATAAATTTCTGTTGTTTAAGCCACCCAGTTTGTGGCACTTTGTTAAGGCAGCCCCAGGAAAGTAATGCTCTCGCTTAGATGGGGCCCGCACTCTTCAGTGATTTGAGTTGGTAAATGCTTATGCTGGGAATGGATTCGAGGAAGGGGACGGACTGAAGACCATTTAGTAGGTGGTCTGTGGTGATCCAGTAAAGTGGTGGGGAAGGGGGAGCGGTCTGTGAGAGCTCCGCAGCGCTAGTGCTCACTGATGGATGTAGGGCTTAGCAATAAGCCCAGAAGGTCTGTAAACCAGCTCTGAGTTCCAGAGCCGCATCATCTGCTTTTCTTTCCCTCGTGTATTTTCTCTTCCACAGCATCCCACCCTTCTCCACCTGACGCCTCAGCCACCTCCACCTTCCGGGCTTGAATTCTACTCAGTGTATAACTTTCACCCTGCCTCGGAATGAGTGTGATTTCAGCAGGCTTGGTTTCAACTTCCTGTGACAGCTGTAACCTCAGTTCTCACTGAATTACTAAGATTGCTGATAAATGCCAACTGCTTGGAAGTTTTTATAAGTAACTAGGAACGTGTTTTGTGCCAGGCCATGGGAAAATGGGCTATGGAATGGCCCAGAAATTTAATGAATTAAAAGTAGCGAGTCAGGAATTCCTTGACAGTCCAGTGGTTAGGACTCGGGGCTTCCACTGTGGGAGGCCCAGATTCCATCCCTGGTCAGAGAACTAAGATCCCACACAAGCTGTGCAGAGCGGCCAAAAAAAAAAGTAACTCCCTGCTGTTTTTAGGCCCATATGTGTCCATTTAAGAAAAAGACTAGATCTAAGATGAAAATCATCCTCCCAGCCCCATGTGGGAAGAACGGTTCATTTCCCTGTTCAGAGTCCCAACAGCCCAGCAGAGGGTGAGTGCTTCTATCTCACCATCTCCATGCCATCTCCATCTTTCGTGTCATATTTTGATTATTTGGAAAAGGTTGATTGGAAGGAACAATAGAAAGCGACCTGCCCACCCCTCCACCCCCCCACCCCCCTGTGGGAAGAACGGTTCATTTCCCTGTTCAGAGTCCCAACAGCCCAGCAGAGGGTGAGTGCTTCTATCTCACCATCTCCATGCCATCTCCATCTTTCGTGTCATATTTTGATTATTTGGAAAAGGTTGATTGGAAGGAACAATAGAAAGCGACCTGCCCCCCCCTCCCCCCCCCCACCCCCCACCAAGCCTCCCCACTAAAAGAAATGTCACTGGCTAAGGAAACAGGATGCTACCTGTGAGGCAGTATCCTGAATAGGATCCTGGAACACAGAAAGGACCCCAATGGAAAAATGGGGAATCCAGTTAAAGCTGGCCATTTGGTTAATAGTGTTGTACCAGTGTTAATGTTTTAGTTTGGATAAATGGACCATGATTATGTAAGATGTTAACATAGCGGGGAGCTGGCTGAAGGGTCTATGGGAACTCTGTGTACTACCTTTGCAACTCTCTGGAAATCTAAAATGATTTCAAAATTAAAAGTTTAAAAACAAGTTAAATATATATGTATTTAAATGACTCTGCGATAATACTGGTCCAGAATATACCCTTAGTTATTCTGTCTGACCCTCAGCCCTAAGTGTTGTTTAATGGCCAAAAAGACATCAGCCAGATGATTTGACATTTGGTGACTGTCTATTCATGGCACTGTAAGGATACCAAGACAAAACCATATAGAACCCTGCCCTGAAGGAGTTTACTCTCTAGTGAGGGGGACAAACATATGTATAAATAGCTACAATACCAGGAGAGTGTGTGGGGATCGGAGAGATTGATCAAGACCTTGAAGGTAGAGAGAATTTCAATAGAGACAAAAGCCAAGGACTCAAGGCTGGGGGTTGGTGTCAGCAAAACATATAGGTGTGTGACTTTCCAGGGAGATGGGAAGAGTCCAATAAAGCTGAAACTCGGAGGGGTGGGGGGAAGTGGGGACAGAGGTCTTAGAGACGTAGAAGGACCTAAGGAGGAGGACAAAAACTCCTTTCTATTTTTAATATATAATTGTTTTATCATTAATAAAAGGAATATATGTTGGAAAATCCAGACTATTTTGCCCCCAGAACAAATATTTTGGTGCATTTCCTTCATTATATTTTGTTCCTTGTAGTTGAGCTCGTATTATACACACAGTTGGGTAGCCTTTGTTCATTTGTTTCATTTAGCTTAATATCACGAGCCTTTCCCCATCTCATTTAAAAAGGATCTTAAAACACGAACGGAGGTCACTTTCCTCTTAATGCAAGAATCCTTCTTCACCATCTTGGAGGCTGGCTGACAAATCTTTGTCTGGACACCTCTCCTGGCCAGAATCTCATTCATTCTTTAAGACATCCATTCTATTGTTAGCTAAGTCCAGTGACCACAGAGTTCTTCCATGCATCTTAATTGTGCTTCCCTACAACTATCCCTTTTTGAGATGACAGATCTTCAAATACATCAAGAATCAAAGAATTTCAGGGTTTAACTGATCTTGAGGCAGGTTGCAGTTGCCTCAAATGCCACGCCAAGGACCCTTGGACTATAATCCAAGGGAGTCATCAATTTTTTTTAGGTTTCAGGAATTTTTATTTTTCTCATATAATGTGCCCCAAAGTTTAATTCATCAAATGTTTTCAAGCAGAAAAGTTGTGTGATCAGAGCTTTGCTTGATGATAGCTGTCACTTATTGAAGGTTTATTAGGCATCAGACCTAATGCTAGGTACTTTACACATATTATTTCATTTAGTCCTGACAACAGCCCTATGAAGTAGGGGAATTCTCCCCATTTCACAGATGAAGAAACGCAGGCCCCAAAAGAGGAAGTCACGTGCCCAAGCTCACACAGTAGTAACTGAACAGTACCTACAGCATCATTTAAAGCACAGATATGAATTCCTGCTTGTGTGACCTTGGACAAATGTGGAAAGTTCTCTGGGCTTTCCTCCCCCGATTCGTAAAATAATAGGGTTAGGCTGATAAAACAGTTTACAGTGAGAGCTAAAAACACAGACTTGGAACCTGACTGCAAAATGTCTGTGCTTCTCTGTGTGTGGACTAGTTGGTTAAGTGACAATCTCTTTGCAGGCCTGCTGCTAACATTTGCCAGACCCAAGTCAGGAGTATAAAAGGGAAGCCCACATACCTTACGTCTAAGCATTTAAGAGTTATAAATCAAGCTAACAAAGCATTTTCTAAAAATATATGCTTTATCCTTGTACTTTGACAAGTATACCTCCAAAGTAACTTAGAAAGCCAGGTTTTGAGTTGAGAATTCTTGGGCTCCTTGGAGTTCCAGGTCAGACTGTGTCCGAGCTAGATCTCTTCTCTTCCTATTTCTGGTTCCTGTGTGCACTCCCTACCCCCCAGCCCCCATGTGCAGGATTTGTCCACACCCCTTACGAGCAGCCAGCCTACAGGGGTGTACTCATTGGCAGGGAAGTTTGCCCTTGGGAGGATAGACCCAGGGAAGGGGCTGGTGCAGTTGCTGAAAGTGGACTCTGGCCATTTGGACAGGGAATTCTGGAGTCCCGGTTCCCAGAGTATGGTCTAGAAGGGTGCCCAGGCTCAGGGTGGGCATGGCTCCTTGGCCCCAGGGGACTCCTCGCCTATGAAAATGGGCACAGCTGGAGAAGGGTCAGAGTGAAGCCCTTTAAAGTGCAGGGCCTAGGACAAGGACCCTGTTGACAAGTC
This sequence comes from Lipotes vexillifer, assembly GCF_000442215.2. Taxonomy (NCBI): domain Eukaryota; kingdom Metazoa; phylum Chordata; class Mammalia; order Artiodactyla; family Lipotidae; genus Lipotes; species Lipotes vexillifer. The sequence goes on from NW_006786690.1 coordinate 1,829,141, forward strand.
TAGGAAGATACTGTCTCTTTGTGCCTCAGTTTCCTTTAGAGTGACCAACTCATCAGGGTTTGCTTTGGGCTTTCACGGTTGTAGCACTGAAAGTCCTGAATCCCAGGAAAAACCCTTAGTCCCAGGCAAACCGGGACAGTTGGCCACCCTCACTTCCTCATCTTTACAATTGGGTTAATAAATCTCATAAGATTGTTCTGGGGATTAATATGAGTTAACAAACATGGAGTGTTTAGACCGGTGCCTGCCATGTGGTAAGCAGTCTATAAGTATGTAGGCTATTATCATTTCTTTTCAAATTTCTTTATTGTAGTAAAATATATATAACATATGTTATATGTTATATGTACCATCATAACCATTTTAAAGTATACAGTTCAGTGATATTAAGTACATTCATAATGTTATGCAACCATCACCACCATCTATCTCCATAACTCCTTTCATCTTATAAAACTGAAACTCTATCCCCACTAAACAATAGCTCCCTATTCCCCCTCCCCCCACCAGCCCCTGACAACCACACTTCTACTTTCTAGCTCTAAGATTTTGCCTACTCTAAGTATTTCATAAAAGTGGAATTAGGGGCTTCCCTGGCAGTCCAGTGGTTAAGACTCCGCACTTCCACTGCAGGGGGCACAGGTTCGATCCCTGGTCGGGGAACTAAGATATCGCTGCCACAAAATGTGGCCAATAAAAAAAAAAAGAATAAAAAGAAAGTGGAATCAAACAGTATTTATCTTTTTTTGACTGGCTTATTTCACTTAGCATAATATCCTCAAGGTTCATCCGTGTTGTAGCATATGTTAAAATTCCCTTCCTTTTAAGGCTGAATTATGTTCCATTGTATGTCTACACCACATTTTGTTTATCTATTCATCTGTCAATGGATATTTGAATTGCTTCCATGTTTTAGCTACTGTGAATAATGCTGCTATGAACATGGATGTACGAATATCTCTTCAAGACCCTGCTTTCAATTATTTGGTGTGTATACCCAGAACTGTACTTGCTGGATCATATGATAGTTCTATTTTCAATATTATGATGAACCTCCATACTGTTTTCCACAGTGACTGTACCATCTTACATTCTCACCAACAGTGCACAGGTTTCCAATTTCTCCACATCCTCATCAACACATTATTTTCTGGTTTTTTGATAGTAGCCATCCTAATGGGTATGAGGTGATGTCTCATTGTGGTTTTGATTTGCAATTACCTCATGATTAGTGATGTTGCTTATTTGCCATTTGTACAGCTTTTTTGGAGGAATGCCTATTCAAGTACTTTGCCCATTTTCTTTCTTTTTTTAAAAAACTTTTCATTGAGGTATAATTGACATATAACATTATGTTAATTTCAGGTATACAACATCATGATTCGATATTTGTAGTAGCAAAATTGTTACCATAATAACATCTAATTAACGTCTGTCACCATACATGTTACAAAAATTTTTCTTCTTGTGATGAGGACTTTTTAAGATATACTTTCTTAGCAACTTTCAAATATGCAATGCAGTATTATTAACTATAGGCACCATGTTGTACATTACATCCCCATGACTTATTTATTTTATAACTGGAAGTTTATACCTTTTGACCTCCTTCACCCATTTCACCCTCCACTCTGGCAATCACCAAGCTTTTCTCTGTATCTGTGAGCTTGTTTTTTGGTTTGGTTTTGTTTTGTTTTAGATTCTACATATAAGTGAGATCATACAGAATTTGTCTTTCTTTGTCTGACTCATTTCACTTAGCATAATGCCCTCAAGGTCCATCCCTTGGCCCATTTCAAATCAGGTTGTTTTGTTTTGAGTTACAGGATATTAATCCCTTGTAAGATATATAATTTGCAAATATTTTCTCACTTACTGTGGGTTGCCTTTTTACTCTGTTGATATTGTCTTTTGATGCACAAAATTTTTAATTTTCCTGAAGTCCAATTTTTCTTTTGTTGCCTGGTGTCACACTAAGAAATCATTGCCAAATCCAACATTATGAAGCTTTTGCCCTATGTTTTCTTCTAAGAGTTTTATAGTTTTAGGTCTTATAATTAGATCTTTGATTCATTTTGAGTTAATTTTTGTATATGGTGTGAGGTAAGAGTCCAACTTCATTTCTTTGCATGTGGCTATCCAGTTGTCCCAGCACTACTTATTGAAAAGACTATCCTTTCCCCCATTGAATGGGTCTTAGCGCCCTTGTCAAAAATCATTCAACTGTATATGCAAGAGTTTATTTCTAGGCTCTCTATTCTATTCCATTAGTCTATATATCTGTCTTTATCCCAGTACCACACTGTTTTGACTCCTGTAACTTTGTAGCAAGTTTCTAAATCAGGAAGTGTGAGTCCTCCAGCTTTGTTCTTGTAGCTACTATCATTTTAAAGGTTCCATTCTATTAGAAAATGCTAAGTTTCTATAAGTGGAAGCTTGGGTGAGAAAGAGGGAAGAGCTCAAGAAGGCAAACAGGGAGTCATCCCCATAAAAGGAATTGTTGGAGGAAGGCATGGAGGTAGATAAGAGGGATGAAGGTTAGAACATAGAGTGAGGAGGTGGCAGGGGCAGTGACATCTAGGCCCCGTTCCACTCACACATTTAATGTGTGTGCATTTTACCATATTTTGTTGACTCACATATGCCATTTATTTTTAAGATAGCATTATTTTATATGCCACTAAGAAAATATGCTGTCAGCAATTATGACCTGGTACTTATGGACTATGAGCACACTGATTTCAAAGATACACAAATGTGGGGGAAAATACATCTTAGAATGGATTAAATAAAATATATGCCAGCCACTGTGTCAGGCATCACAGTGCCTGAGAGGGGAGTGGGATACAGCTATGAAGAAGACCCTGCCTTCAATAATCTTCCAATCTCATGGTGACACCTGCAGATACTTCTACCACAAGACTGATTGAGACAGTGATACAGTGCAGGCACCAGAGCTGTTCTGAGATCAGCTGCTGCTTTTCAAGTATTGAGAGGAGTTATTAATATAGACAGAACTGACAGCCATGTCTTTCCTGGGATTTCTAGTCCTCCCCCTCCTTTTCCCTAATGCCTGAAATTTCTAGGAACAAAGCCTTTCCATCCTTTTTCTTTTTTTTTGCCATACGCGGGCCTCTCACTGTTGTGGCCTCTCCCGTTGCGGAGCACAGGCTCCGGACGCGCAGGCTCAGCTGCCATGGCTCACGGGCCCAGCCGCTCCGCGGCACGTGGGATCTTCCCGGACCGGGGCATGAACCCACGTCCCCTACATTGGCAGGCGGACTCTCAACCACTGCGCCACCAGGGAAGCCCCATCCATTTTTTAATGAACTGAGATAATGAATTAAAACACCATTTTTTTGTGGTGGGTGTTGAATTGGGACAACTCCTATGAAAGGCAATTTGGAACTATCCAAATTACAAATGTACTTGCCCTTTGACCTAGCAATACCACACTTTCAGATATACTTACCCACATGGAAAATGCCATATATACTAGCTTGTTTATTACAGCATTGTTTGAAATAGCAAATAATTGGGAATAACCTAAGAGCCATGGATGGGGCACTGGTTAACTAGATTATGGAACATTCATACATTGGATCCCAGATCCAGGAAATGCTTGATGTATGAACAGGGAAAAGATCACTGATATGTACTGTTAACTGATAAAGTGCTAAGTGCAGGGCAGTTACAGCAGACTACCATTTTATTAGGAAGTGGGGAATAAGTATACATAGCTAAAATGTGCTTATGTACGCATGGAGAAACGCTAGGATACATAGGAAACTGATAACAATGGTTAAGGTGGGGGAGGGGTAAGTAGAGAATTGGGCAGATGGGGACAGAGAAGGGAGGAGGACTTTCTATACTTTATTTCTAAACTATGTGAATGTGTTGATCTATTCAAAATGTTACATTAATTGAATTTTTAAAAATACCCCATAGGAAGAGTTAAGCCAGTGACAATGATTCCCACCAAAAGGAGAAAGTCTACTAGTCATCATTCATTCATTTATTCAGTAACCTATAGTGATCAAGAAACTTCTCTAGCAATAATGGTTAACAAGTCTCAGCACTGAGATGTGCCAGGCATTGTGCTAAGCACTTTCACATATATTATCTCATTTAATCCTCACCACCTCTATCTGGTGGAGGTGTCCAGTACCAGAAGAGGAAGCTGAGGATGAGAAAAGTGGTTCTTGCCTAAAACATCCAGGCCCTACCATCCGGGGCCAGGCTCAGTTCTGGGCAGGCACTAAGGATACTGAGACAAGGACACAACTCCTGCCCTCGTGGACTTAGTTGTCTAGTGAGGGAGACAGACAAGTAAAATAGCAGATTCACAGACAGGTTTTGAACAGGAAAAGGAGTGTTAGAGCACGATGCCTAAGGATTAGGGGACAAAGGGAACAGTGAGGCTGGGGACAAGGAGAAAACCTCTCCCACGACACCCTTTTGCCAAGGACAGGCCCTGTAAGCAGCAGTGGAACCTGGAGGCGCCTCTGTGGCAGACAACCCTGCAGCCTCAGAACCAACAATGAACAAAGGCTGCCGGTGCTCTGTAAGAACAGAGCAGATCTGACAACAGCCCAGCTTGTTTGATCAGTGTAGACATCCCTTCTGCACTTTGAAGCCTGAAGCGCTCTCCTTTAGCTGTCTACACAGATCAAATAAGCTGGATGGCTGCCATATCTCCACTTCACTTTGTGTTAATCCATAGTCGCAGCCAGCCCCACAGCAATTCGACCAAACCATCTGAGCAGAGGCAAAAATAATTCTCATGGGCAAAGACAGACAATTCCAAGATGTGAACATTAACTCCTTGCTGCCACTTCAGGAGGGAGTGGAGTTTGAAGTTAGTTTTAGGAAGCTTCCAAGAAGGGAGCTTCTGCCCTTCTCCAAAGTGAAATGGCAAAGCTGTTTCCTCTCCTTACAGTCTGAAGCCCTTCCTATTCCAAGGCTCATACATGAACACTCATAAGAGTTGACAATTGGGACTTCCCTGGTGGTCCAGTGGTTAAGACTCTGAGCTTCCACTGCAGGGGGCACGGGTTTGATCCCTGGTGGGGGAGCTAAGATCCCGCCTGCAATGCGATGTGGCTAAAAAAAAAAAAAAAAAAAAAAGAGTTGACAATAGATAGCTGTGGTCTAGCTCTTAGAAAAGCAGCCCCATCCTAAAGAATAGGATCATCCCACTGGACACATTTTTATTCACAGGATCATTCTGTGGGAAACCTTACTCCAGCCCCCTCAAGTCCTCAAGCAGCAGTGGGGATCTCAGGAAATCCTTGTCATACAGGCTGGCAGGGCCAGGCTTCTATCAACAAACCCAGGAGCCAAGTGGCATCGTTAAAAAAAGATTAAAAATCTACATGAGTTCTAACATCTTCATTCCTAGCTGTGGTTTCCATGGAAATAGACATCTGCTCCAGGGAGAAAGAAAAGGTAGGGGGAAGCGGTATAAGTGCTTTAAAATAATCAGTGTTTTGAAAGATTTTTTTTTTTTCTGTCAAAACATTAATAGTCAGAAATGTGAGATTTTTGTGGCAATTTCTTGTATTAAAAAAAAGTGTATCAAATGGGTGGGACCTTCCTCTGCAAACCTCCAGATCAAGTACAAAGACTTCAAGATAAAGGCTGGTTCAGGGGATAACAGACCTCTTGGCCTTGGGTTTCTTGCTTGTGTGTGTTGCCTGCCAATCTGTCACTTTTCAGTGAGCTCTTATCCCCACTCCTCTTCCTAACGATTTCTGAGATTTTGCTCGGAAAATCTGAAAGATGGAAACACCTGGCTGTTTGGTGGCTAAGTTTGGTCTGAGAGGGAGAAGGCTCTCAGGGTTCAGAATCTGAATTATTCCTGGTCCTGCTCACATGCTAAGGGAAAACCACTTAGACTGGGGGCGGGGGAGAGGCCGACCCCACACAAGGACGATTGTTGGAGAAAATGCTGCAACAAGCATATTTCAGGCATCAGTGCATTGCTAATTGTTTGCTTTGTGTGGTGTGTCTGCTGCCTGTATGATCCAGTTTTCCTTGTCTCAGGCACTCTGAATTGTATTTAACTCCAGCATATCCCTAGTGACTAGCTGGACATGGGGAGTCTTTAAATTAGGACTCCTGTTTCAGCAAACTGGGTCGTGTTTGTTTCTTGGTTTGGGGAGGCGGAGCAATAAAATGAAGGTGTCCTTTTGCCTAGTCAGGACCTCAAAGCAGGTGCTTTGGTGGAATGACCACCACCAAGGACAGAGCCTTGGTCGGGGGAATGGGAGAAGAGGCTTGGGAACCATGTTCATTTTATTTATTTTTCCTCGGTGGTAAGAATGAGGCTAGTCGTTCTAAGATAGCCAGGGTCAGACCAATTTCCTTTGTGTATCTGCTGTGTTTCTGATCTATCCAGGGCAGGGGGAACCGTGACCTTGTGGCTACTTTTGTTTTGATTCTTTAAAAGGGCCCCCACCGATCAGGGAGCACGTGCTTCAAGAACAAAAGCAACACTTAACTGCAGTCTGTGTAGTAGTCTAGAACTGCTATTGCGCTTCCTTCCCTATCATCCGGCAAAAGGCTTGGCAGAACAGATGGGAGTCTGCATTTAAGCCGAGTGACTTTGTTAGACCAAAGGAGATCAAATTCCAGAGTCTCTTGCTTTCCCCCCACAGGTCTCTGGTCACCAGCTCAGGTACCCTAATATGGTAGCGAGAACTCACACAGTGATTTAAAGGGCCACGCCCGTGCCCTGTTAGGGCTGAGTGGGTTAGAGATTATGATGATGTCACAATACAGGTGACAGATGGGGGCGTCGAGTGGCATTGTCCTGTCACAAGGGCTTGGGCGTCTTAGGTGGAGGTAGAGGGTGGGGCACCGAAGGGGCAATGCGCTGTCCGAGTGCTGCCCTTGGGGCGACGTGGGGCAAGTGGCTCAACAGACGCGGAGTCCAGGCGACCACCGTCTGAGAGGTAGAAAGGGACCCTGCCCCGCCCTTTTCCTAAGGATGGGAGAACTGGTTCAGACCCAGGCAGGGTCACCGCATCACCCTCTTCCGCGGCCAGACGACCGTCCCAGCCCCCGGCTCACACCTGGAGACACCGCCAAGAAGCCCTCACCCCTCGCATTGTCCTTCTGTCCCGCCAGCCTGAACTACACTTCCCGAGGTGCTCCGGGGTCCCCAGGGGCGGGGCCCACTTGGGCTGTCGGGGGTGGGGAGGGGCCGGCACGTGCCGCCTCTCTCAGCCAATGCGGAGCCCTGCGGGGAGGTCACGTGCCGCTGTTTGGCGCTTTTGTGCGCGCCCGGGTCTGTGGGTGCTCAGAGTGTGGCCAGGCGGCTCGGACCGAGCAGGTGGGTGCGGGGCTCCAGGAGGAGGTGGCGGCGGCGGCTGCAGGCTGGGGGCAGCGAGAGGGACGCGGCCGGAGGGAGGGGCAGGGTCTTGGCAGCGACCCCTTGCTGGAGGGCGGCGGGCGGGGCCGCGGCCCCAGAGGGTCTGGCGGGCGGGGATCGCTCCGCTTTGTGTGTGGCTCGGGCGGAGCCTCGGCTTTGTCCCTGCTCCCCGGGGGCGCGGCTGTGGTGGGGAAGGGGCGCAGCCTGCTGGGCGAGCTCGGTGCGTTAGCCCCGGGAGGTCGTCGAGGAGACAATAGGGGGCGTAGGCCCTCGTTTGGCCCCCACCTTCCTCCTGCAGCCGCGGCCCCGCTGGGGTCCCCATTGTCTGAAGGGGCGGGGCGGCGCCCCCAGGGAGCAGCGCCCGAGAGGCTGACACCCCATGAGAACGCTCCAGTCCTCGCGGCGTGGGGCGCGGACCGCTTGGGTGGCGGCAGATTGGAAGTGAAGGAAAGAGGTGGTGAGCCGATGGTGGGGTACCCCACGGTTTTTTTCCGGGGACTGCCCCACCCGCCCAGCTGCGGCGAGGGTGGGGGCCGCCGCAAGGTGTTTTTGGCGGGAGTTGGTGGGGGCGTCCGCACGGGGCGAGCCCGGGAAGGGCGGAGTTACCCGGATAGGACCGTTAGCCCCGCCTATCCCGCCCCTTCCCACGCGCGCGGGCTCCGGGGTGTTGTGAGTTCGGGGAGATTCGAAAAGGCGCGGGGAGGAAGGGGCGGGGCCAGAGGCCGGAGTGTAGGGCATGCTCTGATTGGTCGGGGGCGGCCTGCCGCTTTTCCTCGCTTGGGCCAGGGCCACGCCCACCCTGGATCTGATGCTGAGTCTACTGCTCCTCCGGGGTTAGACCGTGTTGCTGACTCGGATTTTAAGTTCCAGGTGTTGAGACCCTGTATGCCTACGGTTTTGGTACTAGTCTGGGGTTTACAAGAATCATGACCTTTAAAAAAAAATCAAGGGATGTAGAATTTTTCATGAAAAAATTCTACACAAGGCAGCAACTATTGTAACCTAAAACCTAGAGGTTCATAAAAACTAATTAATGTTACCAGCTGTTGGACAAGGAGCTTAAACCGCAGGAACAATGGGAGTTCGACATTATTGGTTAATATTAGCTTGGGCGTTTTGTTTTCCACATGGCAGACACAGACAAAGCAGGGTTGGGTATTTCATTTGCACAATGAGTTGTAGGCAGTGTTAAGATGGCTCCGGTCTCACTAGGCGTTGAACCTGGAATATCTTCTCACCAGGGGGAAAATATAGGGGAGGAAAAAATCTTGTGACATAAACTCCATCTAATTTTAAAAATATAAGTATTTTTTGAACAGGCAAGCTCAGTTAACTTCATCTTCTGCAACCAGCGTTCTATTCAATTCAGATTTTCCAGTGTTGGAGTATTTTATGGATTTTTATAATTTTCTAGTTAATGATGTCTTATTTAATCCCACAGTAGTGATTTTTCTGACATTGATTTATATGGATGTGATTTGAGGTCCCTTTGAATCGATGGCATGGAAATGCAAAGAAATTGATCGCATGCTTTTGAAAATCGTTTCCAGGGTTTTCCTTGCTAGTGGATTGTGTAGAATACACTGCCAGTCTCTTGTCTTCTGTTCACCATGGCTTCTTCTGGTAGGTAATCTATTTGGAAAATCCGAAATTGTGATGGGCTTCTAATTTTAGAATAGGAGATGGCTCAAGTCTTAAGCTTATAATTTGGCACTTGTGCTTTGGTCTTACCAAAAAAAAAAAAATCTATTTTATAAATCAGAGAATAATTAAAAAAGAAAAAATTAGTATTACTTGAATGTACTGAGAGCTCATAATTATTATTTCATTATTAGATGATTTGGCTTGGTGTAAAGCAAAATGTGGAGTTTTGCGTAAGTCTTTGTTTTGTTCAGGGAAATGATTGTCAAATACTGATATCTTAGAATGGTATTTATTAATCCAAAAATGTTGAGCTTTGTTTTTCTGGGAGGTGGTATTTAGATAATAATTTCTTGCCTGTAAACACAGCTGCTTCATCAGCCCTAATTCTATTCATTAAATTGATTTGGTTTTTAGAAAACGGTAGAACAGTTTATTAGAATAGGAAAACTCCATTTTTCTGAATATATTATAAATATGATCAAATCCAGATATCCAGGTGAAGGAACTGGAGAAGCGTGCCTCAGGCCAGGCTTTTGAGCTGATTCTTAGCCCTCGATCAAAAGAATCTGTCCCAGAATTCCCCCTTTCCCCTCCAAAGAAGAAGGATCTTTCCCTGGAGGAAATTCAGAAGAAACTAGAAGCTGCAGAAGAAAGACGCAAGGTAAACATCAATTCACAGAAACCAGGATATTTATTAATGTAATATGGCAAATCTGTGTTATTTTTATAAGAGGAGGAAAACAGAATTGTAGCCAGATGGTGATTATAGCTGTGTGAAAATTACATATGCCAGTGGTGGGAACAAAATACCAGCTATCATTTATTGAGCTCCTATTGTGTACCATCTCCTTTACTTATATTCTCCTTTTCTACAGTGACCCTAGAGGGTAGGTGTTGTCTGAGATACTAGATTAGAAAATGGTCTCAGGAATGTTGTCATTTTTCTGAGTCATATAGCTAGTGAGTATTGGAGCCAGAATTCAAGCCCAGGTCTGCCTGAAACCAAAGTTCATGCTTCTCATGCTTTCTTTTTGAAAAATAGATTTGTTGGTGGATGATTCTTTTTTTGTCTCTTAAGGTTTGGGGTTTTTTTGTTTTGTTTTTTGGGTTTCTGTGTATGTCTGTGTGGTTTTTTTTGTTTGTTTTGTTTTTTGAGAGCTGTACAATAAAAACATTTTAAATTGCTAGTTATGTGATTGTGTTGCTCAGCTGGCATACTGGTATTGTGGCAGCTATTATCTAAGTACTGCTGTTATAGAGTAGCTATCTTTAAAAAGAACTAGTCAGAAAAGTCAACAAATATTAATATGCTTGTTATAGAAAAATTGAGAACCGCAGAAGTTTATAAGTAGGAAATTAAAAGTATCCGTTATCTTACTTCGCAGAAATAACTATTAACATTTTGGTGTATTTCCCTCTATTCAACGTTTCATTAAGAATTGTACAGAAATTCTCATTTAGTCCCCCTTTCCAACAACCTTGTTTGGGGTAAGTGGGTTTAATTTTAAAATTAGAGAAATGAAGGCACAAAAAGTTGAAGCAGTAAGCTGCCTACGACCAACACGGTTAGTGTTTTGAAGTCTGGTACCTGTAACCACACACATACACTTTGGGCCCCTTTTTAAGCTGCTGTAGCATGTGCTGTGCACCTTTTGGTGCCGCATGTTTTATGTACGTGTGCTGACCCACTGTCAACATGGAATTATTTCCCCAGGAAGAGTGGCTGTGTTTGCAATGGTGTTTCATCTCCCACCTGCTCTTCTGTTTAGTTTGAGTTGATGGAGTTTGATGGAGTTCACTTAGTTTGAGTTCATGGAAGAGATGCAGCCGAAGGCTGGACAGAGACTTTTTTTAGGAATCAGTGCTGGCCCTGTAGTCATTAGTCTGCGCTTTACATAGTAACTGGCTAAATATAGTGAAACTCTTATCACGACTGGGATTTTGAAGAAGAGAATTAACAGAACCAGTGGCAGATGCTCTGAAGTTTTCATGCAAGTTGATGCTTCCAAACACATTGGAATCTGTTTGGCAATAAGCTATTCTGAGTCTGTTGAAGGAGGCACACCGTGGTAACAGAGCTCCAGTGGTCTGGAATTTAATGCAGCTTCCACAGAAAAAAGCTAATAAGCCTTTCCTTGAAACAAATCCTCTGACTTAAATAGTAATCTGGAGGCTTAGTCTTAAATTTTCTATCATTGCCATGTATTTTCTTTTTAGCAATATGGTTACATTTTTTATAATGACCTAATTTTCTTTAGGTAGTCTTTGAAGTTAAAAAACCAAAATTCTTTACAATAAAGTGCCATTCCTAAGTGCATGTCACCCAAGTCATCTTGATACCATTAAGCAGTAAATCTTACGAATATTTCCTTAAGGAATAATTGGGCAAGAATCTGAACAAATATGGGCAGTCTTCCAAAGTAAATACAAACACTAGAAAAAGAATATAATTTTCACGGTATTTTGATATGGATAATTCAGGTCCTGACTTCAGTATTATTTAGAGATCTAATTTTCTATCTTCAATCCTCAATAATTTCTTTTGTGATTTTTAACTATGCTAAATAACATTTCAGAGAGCCTAGCCTGTTAAATTTTTTTCCAGTCCCATGAAGCTGAGGTCTTGAAGCAGCTTGCTGAGAAACGAGAGCATGAGAAGGAAGTGCTTCAAAAAGCGATAGAGGAGAACAACAACTTCAGTAAAATGGCAGAAGAGAAGCTGACCCACAAAATGGAAGCCAACAAAGAGAACCGAGAGGCGCAAATGGCTGCCAAACTGGAGCGTTTGCGAGAGAAGGTTGGTGTCTCTTCCTGGCTTTGAGGGGCTTAAGAGCTTGAGGTTTGATACACCGACGAAGTGGCTTGAACTCTCTGCCTTGATCACATGTGCTTGGTGTCTTTGTCATCAATTTTGGGGTTAACATGTTAAATCAGAGGCATCTTATATTAAATAAGAAGGAGTATTCACCAATTTCCAGCATTAATTGCACATTCTTTGGAAGAGCAGTAGAAGGCTGAATCATTAGGTTCCATGAGTGACCCAGGAAGTTCAAAGATGATGTCTTAGAACTCTAATTTTGTGATTCCCATAATATATAATTATATAATAATAGTATATTATTAAATATGTTATATAACATGCGTACTGATGCTGATTTGGGCCTCTTGGGGGGTGACCTGGCAGGCTTTTTTTACTTGACTGATGATATGTACTGTTTCTTTACAGGACAAGCACATTGAAGAAGTGCGGAAGAACAAAGAATCCAAAGATCCTGCTGATGAGACTGAAGCTGACTAATTTGTTCTGAGAACTGACTTTCTCCCCCTCCCCTTCCTAAATATCCAAAGACTGTACTGGCCAGTGTCATTTTATTTTTGCCCTCCTGACAAATATTCTAGAAGCTGATGTAGGACTGTATAGGTAGATCCAGACTGTATGATGTTGTTTTAGGGGCTAAAGGGGAGAAACTGAAAGTGTTTTACTCTTTTTCTAAAGTGTTGAAGTCTTTCTAATGTAGCTATTTTTCTTGTTGCATCTTTTCTACTTCAGTACACTTGGTGTGCTGGGTTAATGGCTAGTACTGTATTGGCTCTGTGAAAACATGTTTGTGAAAAGAGTATGTAGTGGCTTCTTTCAAACTGTTAGATGCTGAATATCTGTTCACTTTTAAATCCCAATTCTGTCCCGATCTTAACAGATGCTACTGTACTTGAATGGTTAATAAAACTGCACAGTGCTGTTGGTGGCAGTGACTTCTTTCTGTCCAGGTAATAAATTGTCCAGTGATAGAGACCCTCCTAGTTTATATTTGTTCCAGATGGGGCCTTTAGGCTGGCGGAAATACCCAGTACACACATCACTGTGGGTTCTCTGCCCTGGAGTTTCTCGCTCCAGAGTTGTATGCATTGTCTTCTTCCACAATCGTCACTTTGTTGTGATGCCTCGGCTCCGATCAGCTGTTACGATAGTGTTTCAGATGTTTATTGGCAAACAAACATTTTTTGTTTCTGTGCCCCCATTAAAAAGGCAAATGGTGTTTCTAGAGAACAGTTTAGAGAAATCTTAAGATCCTAGTTAGATATATTTGATGGTTTATTTGCTTTATGTTACAGCTGGGGGTGGCGTGAATCCTAATGCTTTCCTGCCATAGGAGCCATTTCTCAAGAATCAAAAGAGTAGTAAAACCGTGTATACCACTATAGCAACCCTTATGAACTGATAAAGGGAACCTTATTTTCTGGAGCAGCACTGACTTGGGTGGTGAAGGTTGGCAGTTGCTTCATCTTGTATCCAGAGGCTACAGTATTCACAGTTGTCAAGGATTGCCTCTCAATGCCGGGAAAGCCTTTGGCAGCTTTCCTAGGCTATTTGGGAAATAGCCTTAATTACATATGATTATTTGCTTCTCAGACATCTGTGGAAAAGCTCCTGGAAGCCACACTCCTTGAAAGTTTCCAGGATGACTGCTAATACTGCAGTGGGGTCTGCATGTTGCCATACTTATGCCTCTGCAGCTCTTGATTTGGGTTTTACCAAACTTAAAGTAATAGCCTACCAACCTTTCTTCTATGTTGTTAGGATTAAGTGAGTGTGTGTGTGTGTGGAGCACACTTAGAACCGTATTTAGTATATGTTTAGCACTATATATAAATAACTTTTTAACCAGAGGCTAGTGAGTGAGCTAAGTATATACTCGAGGTAGAAATGACTATGAAGTTTTTGTATGCCTTGAATTGACTTATAAATTTACAAGGTCATCAATTGTAGGGGTTCTGAAAGAAGGCTGAATTTAAAGAGTCATGACCATGTAGGGCAAACAGGAAAAGGATCAAGTGTAGTTCGGTTAATGATGGCAATACCTGAACACATAGGCAAAGGTGAGGCTTTTGTGCATATAGTAGGTATTAGAGGTTTGCATGGGTGAGACGGTGCCTCTGGGAGTCTTTAAAGCACCAGTTCTGAGTAGTTGGGGTATAAAGATGGCGTGAAGATAGAAATTTGGAGTAATAATACTAGGTGTCCTACGGTTAGCAGTAAGTTTTTGTTTATACGGAACATGTAGGCTAGGTAACAGAGATCAGGAAAAAGCAAGAAGAGGGTCAAGATGGGCTTGAGAGATCCCCCAGTTAGTTACAGCCAACCCCACAGTGGCCCTGACTTAGTATCAAAAAGTGGTCCTGAGCTCCCACCTTGTGACAACAATTGTCACAGGGAACTGAAGAGGATGCATCTTACCCACAAAATCAGAAGGCCTGGCTTTTCTATTTTACCTCTGTCCTTTGGAGAGGTACTAGTCCTGGGCCTCAGTTTTCTCCAGGATAAAATGAGAGGGTTGAACTAGGTTAAGTAATTTCCATGCAAAGTCTTTGCCTATAATTTGGAGAGAAGGAGGAGTGGGTGTCCAGGAGCTTCTGGGGAACGTCTGTGCTTTCCTGGGCCTGGGGACTCTCTGTCCTGTACTTAGAGTGAGCAGGGCCAGCCTCTCCGGGCAGGACTTACGTCATAGGTTGGGCTTGTAAGGCCAGAGTGGTTTGACTGTCACCACAGAGCACACTGTTTCCTTTGACTTGAGTGGAAAAAGGTGCGTCCCTTCCTGAGGCTTTTGTGCTTGGACATGGTGATTGAGTGGCCTCAGCAGAAGAGAGAGGTTTGAGGGATGAAGAAAGCCCTTAAATCCACGTTTAACAAGCTGCTAGAGTGTGCCCCACATTGAGCTATGTGCTAGCGATGAAAAGATGAGATGGGGTCCCAGCGCACCTTGTGCTTATGCATGAAGCCGGCAGGAGGGTTGTGGAACACTTTGCTGAGAATATGGTCTCGACCACATGCTTGTACTTGGCCAAGTGTGTTTTGGTGGTTTGGTGGAAAGTGTAACCACAGGCGTCGGTGGTCTGGAAAGCTTAATAGAGGAGGGAAGACTTGAGCCAGTCCTTTGAGAAGTCAGATGTTGACCCAAGCATGCACTGATGAGCACACACTTTTTGAGAACCTGCCATGATTACTGACTCATGGCAGGCTCTCATTCCCTTTATCCTAAGCAGTGGGGCTTTAGAACACAGGAATGGTAGTGTTCAGTGAACAGAGCCATTTTGAGGGAGAGAAAATGGAGGCAGGGACAGGATGAATTGGAGAGAAGGTGATGGAGACCACAGCAGGAGGCTGTCTCAGCAGCACAGGGATGAAGTGATGAGTGTCTGAGCTGGAGGGGGCCGCCCCATATAACTGTCCTCCCAGGTAATGGTTTGACCACCTTACTGTTAGTTTGGCTTCTGAATCACTGTTGAAAGTGATTTGTTTGGGAATAAGAAGAAGATAAGGCCAGGCTCCTTATAGAGGAGATTCCCCCTTTGGATGGGAGGCTGGATTAGGTGCCCTGGAAATTCCCTTCCACATTCAAGACTAGTTGCAGGTCTTCGCTACCTGGTTAGATCAGGGACCAACCATATCTTGGCCATTGAGGATCCCTCCACTGAGCTGAACTTCAAGGCCCCAGAAACATTGCTGGCACTTAAGCCTCTTGCCGTCCGCCTCCTCCCTCTTTGCCCAGGTCAAATAGAAGGTCCACAGTGTCCGCATGGCTCAGGCCCCTGCCAGTGGAAGCTGGTGTTCTGCACTTCAGCGGCACCAGGAAGTTCTGAAATGCAGCAACCTCAGTGGAGGGGCTCTAGCCCATAGTGGGAAATGCCTAGCTTTCTCCCAGTGTGGTCAAGAGCAGTACCTTCCCTGTCCTTGGGCACCAATCCTACTAGGGACCAGTGGGCTGTGAAATTGATCCAAGGGGAGAAGAAATAGGCGGGAGATTGGCCAGATGCCTGTGGCCGCTACAGCAGAATGGTGGGTACAAGGAGGACTGAGCTCTGGGTGTGCAGCAGTCCCTGGGCCTTGCTGGGAACAAGAAGAAGATAAGACCAGGCTCCTTATAGAGGAGATTCCCCCTCTGGATGGGAGGCTGGAGCCCTGTGGCCTCCCACTCCCCTCTCTGGGGAGAATCTCCAGTATTGCTGGGATTGGGGGGGCCTTGGTGGGGTTCTCCGCGAAGCCTAGGCTCCCTCTCACATGGTCTCACAGCTCTCTGTACTTCATGGCAGCGGCTAATAATTATTTGCATGATCTCAATGGATCCCCAGAACAACCCTATGACATTATCATGCCCATTTCACAGGCAAGTAACAAGGCAAGTGAGACAGGTTAAGGTATTTGCCCAAAGTGACATAACTGGCTAGGTGTGGAGTCAGGAATCTAACCTGAACTTTTTTTTTTTTTTGCGGTACCCTGGCCTCTCACTGTTGTGGCCTCTCCCTTTGCGGAGCACAGGCTCCGGACGCACAGGCTTAGCAGCCATGGCTCACGGGCCCAGCCGCTCTGCGGCACGTGGGATCCTCCCGGATCCGGGCATGAACCTGCGCCCCCTGCATCTGCAGGTGGACCCCCAACCACTGCGCCACCAGGGAAGCCCTAACCTGAACTTTAACCCCCATGCTATGCTGCAGCTCCTCATGTTTCACAAATGAATTCATTATCATGCAATTATTTATTTCAAGTGTGTCTCTCTAGTTAAAAGGAAGCGTCCCCCAGAGCAGGAGCTGTGCCTGTCACATCACTGGATCTCCAGCACTGAGCCTGGCACATGGTGGGAGGTTAATATGTGCTGAATTATAAGTGGGTGGTAACTCCTCTGGGCACCTGCTTTGTTCTTGTCCTGTGTGGATCCCGTGGGGAGTCAATCGATTTTCTAGAAGCAAAGACTGGCTCTGTCCTGGCTTTGCAGACTGGCCTTGGAAGTGCCCAATCCTAAACAGCATCCTCCTAGATCCAAAGGCGCCAACTGGTG
Source organism: Lipotes vexillifer (assembly GCF_000442215.2). NCBI lineage: Eukaryota > Metazoa > Chordata > Mammalia > Artiodactyla > Lipotidae > Lipotes > Lipotes vexillifer. The sequence continues at coordinate 1,845,992 of NW_006786690.1, forward strand.
GCCTGCAGCCAGAGTCGGTCAGCAGGCATGTTGTCTTCACTCCATGCTGTGCTTTAAATTTTTGAATTAGTTGACAATTAATTACACTTGGAAATATGATTTCAAGCTTATCTTGAAAAACCAGATCTGGCCACCCTGGGCTCACAGTCCCACGGAGCAAGCTCTGGGCAGCTGCTGCCCCCTTGAGGTGGGATGTGTGCTCTCTAGCTCTCCATTCCTCTGATCCACCCACTTTTGTCCTTAAGGACCGCAGCCCCAGGTATAAATACAGGCCTAGAGTTTGCAGTTCCTGCCATGGATGACAGCCACTTCATCAGTCAGCCACACATTTTTTTTTTAGGTCAAAGTCCAATCAGTACAAAAAGATATATAAAAGTGCCACTCCTTCCCAACGTCCCCCAGCTCCCCTCCTGGAGGTCCCCGAGTCTCCTTCCACAGACATCCTGCACCACTATGACCACAGTCACCAAACACTCGAGGGCACCTCATATGGGCCAGACACCAGCTGGGCATCAGAGTCACATGGCACTTTTTCAAAATACAGAGATTCAGGACCCTCATCAGACCTTTGGAGGTAGACTTTCTAAAATTGGAGCCCAGGTGTCTAGATCTTTCAAAAGCCCACAGTATTTTCTGTTGCTCAGCCAAGCAGAGACCACTGTACTCAGATGCAAAATCCCAAACATGGGCCCCTCTCTGGAGTACCCCACAGTCTGGTGGAGATGGGCCTGGAACCCCAATCATCAGCACAGCTGCTCAGAGTTGTGCAGATAATACCCTGCGCAAGAGCGCCTAGCCAACGCCTGAAATCTGGCCAGACCCGCAAACCAAGGCCTACCATACCCCAGAAGAGTAGGCACCACTTTCAAATTTTCCACGTCAGCCATTCAATGAGAATACAGGGAGAAGTGTGCAGTGGGGTCTGGGGGCTCCTCAGTTCCACTGTGGGCCTAGGATGACTTCCTATAGGAGGTGATGCTTGGGCCAAGTTTGCTATAGGGGTTAGATCACAAAGAAGATCACAGTTCTACCCTGTACTTCTCTCTCTCCCAGTTCACCCCACTCCATCCCCTACCTCACAATTCCATATGCTTATCAGGGGCCACAAACGGGGACACATTATTAATAACGCACATCAAGAAGACCCTGGGAGACAGACTAGGGTGGAAGAAGGGGTCCAGACATAATTCAGATCAGTGTGCCTGGCCTGGGGCTGCTTGGGGTTGACTGGCTTGGTATCCAGAGGTACCTGCTTGGGGAGCAGAAACCTTGTTCCTTCTGGAAGGTCTCCTGAGAGGCTCTGCAAAGCCAGAGTCCACCTCTCAGCAGCCTGAATCAGTACTATCAAAGAGCAGTTCTGGGGCTTCCCTGGTGGCGCAGTGGTTGAGAGTCCGCCTGCCGATGCAGGGGACGCGGGTTCCTGCCCCAGTCTGGGAGGATCCCACATGCCATGGAGCAGCTGGGCCCGTGAGCCATGGCCGCTGGGCCTGCGCGTCTGGAGCCTGTGCTCTGCAATGGGAGGGGCCACAACAGTGAGAGGCCCACAAAAAAAAAAAAAAAGAGCAGTCCTGGGACCACTGTCAGTCCACAAAATGTTACTGGTCTGCATTGAGATAAGTACAGAAATGGAAAGTAAGCATATAGAAACCCTCATAACAATCTTACAAGGTCTGTTGAAGACTATTAAAGTTGAGGCTAGCATTTTGCATCTTTTTTTTTCATTTCATCAAAAATTTTTTTATTGTAAAATATACATAGCATAAAATGTACTGTATTAATCATTACTAAGTGTACGATGCAGAGGCATTAAGAACATTCATAATGTGTAACCGTTACCACTATCTAGTGTATTTAATTTTACAAAAGTCTAAGTTCTTAGCAGATTAAAAACCAATCTTTTTTTTTTTAGTTTGAGAAGCACTGACCTAAATCTTGACCTGTGGGCTCCCCAAAGCCTTGAAGATTTGGGGGGAAATATGCTCCTGATTGAAGGGCTTGATTCATTGTTTTAGTTTCATTTCCCCAAACTGCTGAGCTGAGATTTGCCCCAGAAGGTGGGGGGTGCTGAGGCCCAGGCTCCCTGGGCTAGAGGCATGGAGGGATGGGCACCACCCTGGAAGAGAGGGGAGGAGGCATCGTGCTGCCCGGGGCTGGGGCAGGACAAGGGGCTCTCCCTGGGCAGGGCTGCCCTGTGCTCCCGGGGCAAGAAGCCCGCATGATAGGCTGTGGGGGTATCTGGCAGGCCTTCCTCCTGACTCATCTGGGGGAGGCTTTTGTTTAGAATTCTAAGAATGTCAGCTCCAGCTGGAAGGGCCCTCAGTGACCAGTGTCTACCCTCCTTGTTTAGAGGAAGAGCTTGAGGCCAGAGAGAAAGGATTACCCAAGGCTACAGCCAGTTAGTGTTGGTCCCAAATCCAGGCCTTTCAATTCCCAGGCAGAAGCGGGGCAGGGCTTTTTGGAGCCACACAGACTGAGGTTGAAATTCTAGTTCTGTTAGCTCTTCAGGGGCGTTGGGCATCTGTGCCCTCACCTGTGAAATGGGGATAATCCCTCTCAGGCTGGATGAGTATTGAGTCTGTGCTGGGTTTAAGGAAGTGCCTCCTAGCACAGGGCCTGGGCAGGACAAGTCGGTCCCCTGCCCCTCCCTGCCCCTCCCTGTCCCTTCCTGCCCAGTGATCCTCTTCTCAGTCTGCTGTGCTCTGAGGGATCACTGTGGCTGAGGGGATAGGAAGGCAGACCCTCTCCCTCTGGACCGCGGAGAACATGAAACGTAAGGCAGGGCACCGGCCCGTCTTTGTGGCTCCCTCCCCAGCTGGCCATCATCCCTCCACACTTGGCTCCTCTGCCAGCCCTCTGAGCATCTCAGAGACATTTTTGTTCTTTCTGGGACTCAGAACCTTTGTAAAATGAGGGTGTTGAACCAGAAGAACTCAAGTCCATTTTGGGGAGTGGGTGCTAAAGTTTGGATGCTTTACCTTTCTGTATCATTTGTGGGAGAGTCAAACTTCCAGCGGGTCAGACTGGGCTGCCCCTGGGTTACCAGCCACCTGCCTCTCTCTGTCGTTGCCTCTTTGCACTTTCTGACTCTCTGCTGTCTCCCTTTCCTCCTCCTTTTATGGCTAAGGTGTTTTGAGCACTTACTATTTGCCACACACCATATAAGTGTTTTACATATTCCATCTTAATGAATCCTTAAAACTTTCTTGTGAATTAAATATTATTCTTATTCCATGAGAGGAAACTGAGGTTCAGAGAGGTTACAGTACTGACCCCATAGCTTGCCAGTGGCCAAGCCAGCAGGGGGCGCTCTCAACATTAGTCCCCAGATGGTCGGAATAGAGTAGGCTCCATGTGGTGCCTGCCTGTGCTCACCTCCTCCCTCCTGTTTTCCCCAAATGGGCTCTCACTTCCACCCCAGAGGCACTCTGCCTGGCAGGATCACTTGGGCAGTGAGGGAGGAGGGTTTGGATGTTGGTGGAAAGTTGGTCACTTGTTGGTTTCAGTTTCTGACGTATCTCAGGTATCACGTTCCCTACCCCCAATCTCCTTCCTCTCCTTTCTCTTTAGATGTCCAAGAGCTGGATGTTTCCCTAAGGGAACACCCAAAACAAGCCTCTCCACTCATTCATTTATTCACTGAATAAATACTGAATCCTCCTCCATGTCCGGCACAGTTTTAGACCCTGGGGATACGGCTGTGCACAAGGCAGACATGGTCCCTGCCCTCATGAGCTTACATCCTGGTGGAGGAGAGAGACAGTAGAAAAGCTTATGAGGAGTGCATGGAGAACATGAAAGGGGTGATGTGTTGCAATAATAGGCAGTGACCATGGCAGGGAGTGAGGGGTCTCCACAGATAGATGGGCAGGGGGCAGTGTGTTCCCGGCAGAGGGAAGAGCTAGCGCAAACACCCAAATGCAGGAGCCAGCAGGTGTGAGGAAGGGGCACATACAAGGCCTGCTTAGCTGGATGAGGTGAGCAAGGAGGTCTGGGGCAAGGGAGGCTGTCAGGGCCCAGCCATGAAGGCCTGTGGGTCAGGCGGGGTTGCATTATATTCTGTGTGATATGAAGCCTCTAGGGGCTCTAGGGAGTGATGTGTTGGGATTACATTTGTAAAGGATCCTTCGGCCACTGTGAGGAGGATGGATGTAAAGTGAGCAGGAGTGCAGGAGGGAGAGATGAGGGTAGTTTGGACTAAGGTGGGGTCAACAGGATGGAGAGATAGGGTTGGATTCAGGATCTATGTCACAGTGGAGCCAACAGGATGCTGATGGGCCGGCTGTGGGCTGTGGGGTGAGGGCTGACCCCTGGGTTTTTCACACGGGCGACTGATTGGCGGGGTCATCTACTCCTATTAAGAAGTCTGGGGACGGAACAGATGTGGCGGCTGCAGGCTGGGGAGAAGCAATGACTCCATTTAGCCATCATGGCAGACGTTGCTGGCTACCCTCCCCATATCAACTCTCTCCTTCCTCGTAACAGAAGCCTGACAGGCTTTTAAGTATTGACCTTTTGCCCTTTTCCCATCCTCCTCCTTCCTTCCTGGAATGGAACCATGATACTAGAGGTACAGCATCCACATTGTGACCATGAGGATAAAAGCCACATGATAAGATGGCTGGAGCAGGAAGGTAGATGGAGCCTGAGTCCTTGGTTATACCAACGACCTGACATACCTGGACTGCCTGCCCCCAAGTTCTTGTTATGGGGAGCAAGTTTTTCCTTTTACTTCTTTAAGCCACCATTTGGTGGCTTTTCATTGTATGCTGCTGAAAGCAATTACAGCTAATGGAATCATGCTGAGTTTGAGATATGCTGGCGGGGGTGGGGGGGAGCCAGAATTCAGTCATTCATTCAAGAAATGTTTATTGAGGACCTATTATGTACCAGACACCCTTCTAGGTGCTGAGAATTCAGCAGTGGATAAAACAGGCAAAAATGCGTGCCCTCAAGGAGTTTACACTGTGGTGTAATCTGGAAGCCAGACCTGAGTTCTGGGCTGTACATTCTCATTTGATCCAAAGGTAGTAAGGTTTGAAGTACAGACAGGTGACGGGGCTAGAGTATGGCACATCTGTTCTCACAACCTTCCTCACCCACCCACTATGTTCGTAAATCAAAATGGTCAACGTATTTCTCTAGTGTTTTCTATGAGCCGAACACAGGGCTGCATTCTCTATGAGGCAGGTGTTTTATTATCATCCCCATCTTGCAGGAAGTTCAAGAAATCAGCCCCCTGGGACTTCCCTGGTGGCGCAGTGGTTAAGAATCCGCCTGCCAACACAGGGCACATGGGTTCTATCCCTGGCCCGGGAAGATCCCACATGCCGCGGAGCATCTAAGCCCGTGTGCCACAACTACTGAAGCCCGCAAGCAAGAGAGAAGCCCGCGCAATGAGAAGCCACCTCAGTGAGAAGCCCGTGTACCACAACGAAGAGTAGCCCCCACTCCCGGCAACTCGAGAAAGCCCGCGCACAGCAACGAAGACCCAACGCAGCCAAAAATAAATTAAAAAAAAAGAAATCAGCCCCAGTCACTCAGCTAATAAGCGGCTGTGCTGGGATTTGAACCCAGGACTTTCTGACTTCAGAAACTCCACTGCACTCACTGCCCCCCTGGGCAACCTCGTGGCCCCTTTTCCCTACCCCCCTTTTGGTCATTGTTTGACAAACCATTTCCTGATTTCCCCTTTCTCCTTGCTTTGGGCGGGGACTGTGTCTCTTGTTCGTCTGTCTAGTCTGGGCACCCTTCATTCATTCGTCCCATTTTTCAAGATGATTTCTTTGTAGTGAGTGCTAGGAATGCAAGACAAGTCACAGAACAACACACTCAGCCCAGGAGGAGGACAGGCAATTCATAGGAGTCAGTGTACTGGGTGTTGGTATAAGAAGAGTCAACAGAAGCACAGAAAAGGACAATCAACTCAGATCGAGATAGTGGCGACCAGTCAGGGAGGACTTCTTGGAGGAGTTCACACCTGAGCTGAGTCCCAGAGGAGAAACAGGAGTTGAGCAGGTGAAAAAAAACAGCGGTGGGTGTTTCAGACAAAGGGAGCATCACGTGGAGGGCTGAGAGAGGCGAGGTGGCAACACGTGGGGGTGACTGGACTGTGGATGGAGGGGCAGTAGGGAGGCACGAGGCTGGGAGGCCACGCAAGGCGTTGTCAGCCAGGACAAGGAGTTTGGACTTGATTTGGTAGCCACTGGGGAGCCACTGATGGGTGGTGAGCGGGGTGGGTCCAGGTCAGATTTGTCTGGGCAAAACCCATAAACACTTGTTGCTGGAAGAAGGAATGATAACTATGGGGCTCCCGTGCAGGGAAGGGACGGTTGAATGAGCTGACAGTGGAAGGACAAGCCAGGCAGCCACATGGATGCTGGACACCACTTCTCTCACCTCCTCCTGCATGACTCCCATGACTGCACCAGCACCATCACTGTCTGGGATCTTTACGGGAGCCTCCACACGAGCCCCCCCCCCCCC
>NW_006786690.1:1852568-1865952 GCF_000442215.2 Lipotes vexillifer
CCCCCCCCCAGCCCCCCCCCCCCCCAGATGCTGCCCCGGTCCCGCTACAGTGTGTTCTCAAAGGCAGCCCCATGACCCTCTGGAGTCAAGTTCACCCCAGCGCTCTGCCCGAAGCCTTTGCTACCTCGGCTACAACAACATGGAAGCAGCAACTGCCACGCTCATACAGCCCTTCACCCTCAGTGACTCTGGCATGTGCAAAGCTGGCTTTAGTGGGAATGATGCCCCCAGAGTGCCATGGGGAACATGGGTCAGGACAGATAAGTGAGTGATGAACTCAGAGCAAGAACGACATCCTGACCCTGAAGGGCCCCGCCCTTGACCTGGGCTAACATGGAGGAAGACCCGGCATCATGCCCTGTCCCACGGCTTCACGTTGCCCCGAGGAATACCCTGTTCCCTTCATCAAAGCTTCACCAAACTCTAAGACCAAGAGAGAGGATGACCCAGGTGGGGCGTGAGACGTCCAGTCCCCCCTGCCCCCCGCCCCACGTGTGCTGCTGCCCAGGTGGTGCCCTCCTGGGAGCCTCTGTTCATGCCACCGGGACGGTTGTGGACTTGGGAGCAGTGCCACCTACACGGTGCCCAATAGTGAGGGCTAGCCCTGCCCCCCACCAGCATCTGGGCTTGGCCAACAGTGACTTGAGAGACGATCTCATAGAGATCCTGACAGAAAGAGGTTATGGCTTCACTACCACAGCTGGGAGGGAACTGGTGCTTGATGCTGGGGGGACGCAGTGCTACGTTACCCTGGACCTGGAGCAGGAGACGGCCCTGTTGTGTCCTCCTCCTCCTTCCCCTAGAAGGGCCAGGAGGTCGCCCCTGGCAAAGAGAGGTCCTGACACCTGGCAGGAAACTCTCTGATCCCATCACCTTCTTCTCTTCCCCTGCTGTCCTCAGCAGGCCAGCCAAGGCCCTGCTTCAGGGCTTTTGTACAGCAGTTCCCCCCTTATCCGTGCGGGATATGTTTCAAAACCCCCGGTGGATGCCTGAAGCCGCAGATAGTACCGAACCCTATCTACATATGTGATGTTTTTTCCTTTATCCTATGTATACATACATACCTATGATAAAGTTTAATTTATAAGTTAGGCGCAGTAAGAGATTAACAACAATAATAATAAAATAGAACAATTATAACAATATACTGTAATAAGTTATGTGAATGTGGTCTCTCTGTGGCTCTCTCTCAAAATTTCTTATTGTACAAATTTAATGCCTTTTCCATCTTAACTAAGCATTCACTGTGCACAGTGGCCGTAACTTTTGTAATTTGAAGCGTGCCGGCAAAACTAGCTCGAATTTCTTTACCTTCTTGACAATTTCATGGATAGACGATTCAGTCAACCTCAGCATAGAATTTTTTTTCTTTCCTTGTTAAGTCCACAACTTTCACCCTTTCACTTAAAGAAAAACTTTACTCTTCTCTTTGGCGTATCCGAATTGCCAGCATCACTGCTCTCGTGCTTTGGGGCCATTATTTAGTAAAATAACGGTTGCTTGAACACAAACACTGCGACTCCTGACAGGCGTTCTGATAACCCAGATGGTTACTAAGTGAGTAGCGGGTGGGATGCACTGGACAAAGGGATGATTCTGGGCCTGGGCAGGACGGGAGCTGGACCACACAAAATTTCATCACGTGACTCAGAATTGTTTACTTTTGTAAATTTCCAATTAATATTTTCTGGCTGCGGTTGTGGAGGGTAACTGAAACTGAGGTAAGGGAAACTGCAGATAACCGGAAACTATAGTACTTGCTGTTCCCCTGATAATCACACAAATGTCGCCTTATTCACAGCAAGGCCTTCTTTGGTCACCCTCCCGACCCTGCCCCCAGCATCACAGCCTTTTCCTTACCCTGCCTCATTGTATTCACAGTATCTATGTATATTCTCTTTCCCCCATTAGGAGACAGGTGTCTGTCCAGTCCTGAGCCTGTCCTGTCCTGAGTCCCTGGCACCTGGAATAGGGCCCAGCACAGAGTAGGTGAGGTGCTCCATAACTACTTGTTGAAGGAAGATGCCTGGGCCACTGACAAAGCCTGTGTGGCCTATAACCAGGTGTTTGTCCCCCACCACCGCTGCTGTGACCTCTCTGTTTCTCCAGCTCCAAGGCACTGTGTCTCCCACCAGCTGTCAGAGGGATAGTGGAAATTTCCATTAGAAACTGGAACAATAGCCACGTTCCCTGAGCTTGGCTAGAGGGGCTGAGAGGAAATTTCCATGAACCATGTCTGGCAGCCTGACAGAGTGGCCCAGGAGCCCAGGGAGGGGCCAGGGGAGGACCAATCTCATGGACCTCTAAACCTGTCCCAGCCCAGACTGGTGTGCAGCGTCCTTTACAGATCTGCAGATCTGGAACTCCATCTGGGCTTATCTCACACTAGGCCCAGCCTGCTGGGGCCTTGGGCGTCCTCCAACCCTGGAGCCAGAGGGACCTTTAGCCATCATCAAGTTCAATCCCCTCCTTTTCAAGATGGAGAAACTGAGGCCCAGAGAAGGGAAGCATTTTGTCCCAGGTCACACAGAAAGTTAGTGACAGACAATGGACTCAAACTCACTGCTCTGCCTGGGTTTTTGCTTCTCTTCTCTTCCATTCCTTCCCTCCCTCCTGCCCTTCCCTCCTATGGTCCTCCAGCTAATCTTTCCCAAGGGCCACTTCCGGCCAGCCCAGTGCCCTGGGCCCTGAGCTCGCCACCCTAGAACCTCAGGCCTTGAGGTTATGTCATTGCCACTTCCTCCTATGAGACCTCCAGTGCTCCCTGCCCCTCCACTCTACCCCCTGTCCCTGCCACCAACTTTGCCACACATTTAAAAATCCTGATGCCCTGGTTGTTCCCCATATCAATTAGATTAGAACGTCTGAGGGTGGGGTCCAGTCTTCAGTATTTTTTTAAAGATCCCTGGGTGATTCCATTGCAGCAAAGTTTGGAAGCCACGGTTTTGGCCTTGATTAATATCACCTCCACCTCCTGCCCCTTTGCCCCAAGGTTGAAGATTAGCTGGTGATACAGTATATACATTTTTTCTTCCAGATCTACTTTCTGTTGCATGGGCCTGGGCCTCAAGCCAGACCTCAGCTGAGCAAACCTCTCTCCCGCCTGCCCCTGCCCTTTGCCCAACTCTGGGCTTCCAGTCTGACTAGGTTGTGTGGTCTGACCTGCCTCACTAGCACCAGGTGATCATTAAATATTTGCTATTAGTGATAGCGATGACCTCAGTCCAGCCAAGAGGATCTTTGATATGGAAGAAAGAAAATGGCTTTGGTGTCAGGCAAAACTGAATTCTAATTCTAGCCAGTTCTATTTGCTGTTTCTGGGTCTTAGTCTACTCAGCTATGAAGGGAGGTTGAGTGAGGGGTGAAAATGCCTACCTTATAGTTTGCTGTAAAGCTCAAATATACTACCTAATGTCGTGGTCCAAGCACGGGTTGGAAAAGAATTTCCGGACACAAGGCAGAATGTAAAGAAGATAGAGTTTATTAACGTGAAAGGGTCGCTGCAAGAACAGCGGGCCGAATTCCTGGTAGCCAGGGAAAGTCGATAATGAGCATGGGTTGCTTATCTGTTTTTATAGCCAGGGAACCTGTTAAGTCATCTGACTGGGCAGAGTATGTATACTTTCAGTGTGCTGAGCGGGAGAAAAACAGGGCAAATGTCTTTCCTTATATGGATGGGAAAGGGACAGGGCACGCTGCTTGGGAGGGCACTGGGACATTGCAATGGTCACACTGTGACAGAGTGATAGGAGTCCTGTAGGTCTTTGTCCCGGCAATATTGGCCCTTTGAGTTTACCTTGTTTTTTGTCCTTGGAGCACACCACACCTAATACATGTAGTGGGCCCAGCAGCTCCCCATCCAGTTCCTGTGGGAACAGGCTGCTCCTGCCCAGATGGTGGGCAGCTGTGACTGTTTCTGTGGCTGGGAGAAGTGGAGCCTTAGGAAGGAAGGTGGCTGTGACCCTGCCCAAGGGGGCTTCCTCCCAGGGCAAGGCACCTGCAGTGGAGAGGTGCATGGGGAAGGCAGAAGTGGAGGGGTGGGAGTCATAAAGGGTCAGCTGGAGAGTGCCACCACCCTGCCTGGGATGCAGCATGAAGTCCTCGGTGGGGCTTTCTCTTAGGAACCCACAAAAGCGTCCCATGAGGACAGAATCTGCATGTGGGTACCTGCCATGCCCAGAAGCACCAAAGTCTAACTGCAACCATGCCAGACAAAGAATAACTCTCCTACTTCTATCTGTTCCTCCGAGGTGTCAGAGAGGGGAAGCTTTCGACCAAATAGAACCTGAAAATTTTAATGGAAAACAGGACTGGACGTTTTGTAACTCAGAAAATGAGACTGCGCTTGTACACCCAAGAGGGAAAGGGTACAGGAGCATCTTGAGCAGGATCAAGGGTCTTCAGAGAAATTAAAGGGGCACCGGCAGGAACGAACCATGGGACTGCCGGTGCCAGGCCAAGTCCAGCTTGATCAGCGACCGCTGCCCTTGTGTTTGTATTATGAAGCCAGTCTGTGCTGGCACTGATGGAACTGTTGCAAATTCCTGTGCTGCCTTGGCAAGGCCCTTTATTTCTCTGAGCTTCAGTTTCTCTAGCTGTGAAATGCCTCTGTTTTTTTTTTTTTTTTTTTAATGCCTCTGTTTTTAAATGGCCCTGCCAGACTTTGCCAGTCTGTAAAAACACCTGAGGTCTCGTAGTTTTAAGCAGGAAAATTAAGTGTGTCCTAAGCCCAAAGTCTGAAACAAACTCAGGTGGGACTCAGGAAGCCAGGCAGCAAGCTGAAAAATGATCTCCTCTGATAGTGAGGAAATAAAACAGTTTTTTAAACAGTTTTATTGAGACAAAATTTACATACCATAAAATTTACCTCTGTGAAGGGTATAATTCAATGACTTTTAGTGAGTTTATAGAGGGGTACAACCATCACCACAATCTAATTTTAGGACATTCGATCATCCTAAAGAGATCTCTCATACCTGTTCCCACCCCCAGCCCTGAAAACCACTAATCTGTTTTCTGTCTTACAGATTGGCCTTTTCTGGACATTTCATATAAATGGAATCGTGCAGTATATGTTTTTTGCATCTGGCTTCTTTCACTGAGCACAGTGTTTCTGAGGTTCATCCATGTTGTACCGTGTATCAGAACTTCATTCTTTTTTTATGGCCAAGCAGTATTCAATTGTATGGATATACTACATTTTATTTATCTTTTCATCATCGATAGATGTTTGGGTTGTTTCCACTTTTGGAAAATGCTTCCTTGAACATTTTTGCATAAGTTTTTTTTTTCTTCTTCTTTTGGCCATGCCATGCGGCTTGCAGGATCTTAGTTCCCTGACCAGGGATTGAACCTGCGCTCTCAGCAGTGAAGGTATCAAGTCCTAACCACTGGACCATTTGTCTTTGGAAATTCCCATTTCCACATAAGTCTTTGTGTAGACATATGTTTTCAATTGTCTTGGATAGACTCCCAGGAATGAAATTGCTGGGTCATATGATAGATAACTCTATGTGTAACTCTTTGAGGAACTGTACATTGTTTTCCAAAGTGGCTGTATCATTTTTATATTCCCATCAGCAGTGTATGAACAGTGTTCCAATTTCTTCACATCCTGACACTTGTTGTTTCCTTTCTTTTAAATTATAGCCATTCCAGTAGTCGTGAAGTGGTAACTCCTTGTGGTTTGGATTTGCATTCCTACAGTGACTAAAGATCCTAAGCATCTTCTCATGTGCTTATTCACCATTCATAAATCCTCTATGGTGAAATATCTATTCAGATACTTTGCCCATTTAAAAATTGAATTAGTTATCTTTTTTATTTAGTTGTAAGTGTTCTTTGTATATCCTAGATACAAGTTCATTAGCAGATATGTGATGTTTAGGAATATTTTTCTCCCAGTCTGACTTATCTTTTTTTTTTAGTTAATTTATCATAAATGTAAAGGTTTATTTCTGGACTCTCAATGTTATACCATTGATCTCTATATCTATTCTTATGCCAGTACCACAGTGTTTTGGTTAAGTGGTTTGATAGTATATTTTGAAATCTGTTCTTATGCCAGTACCACAGTGTTTTGGTTAAGTGGTTTGATGATAGTATATTTTGAAATCATGAAGTATAAATCCTCCACTTTATTCTTCTTTTTCAGAATTGTTTTGCTTATTTTGTGTCTAGTGCATTTTCATATTTTAGGATCAGCTTTGGAGGCTGGATCAGGACCAGCTTGCCAATTTCTGCAAAAAAAAAAAATGTCTGCTGGGAGTTTGATGGGGATTGAAGTGAATATATAGATCAATTTGGGGAGAACTGCTATCTTAACAATACTGAATCTTCCATTCCATGAACATAGTTTGTCTCTCCATATATTTATATATTTAAAAATTTCTTTCAGCAATATTTTGTAGATTTCATTGTACAAGTCTTGCACTATTTCTATTCCTCAGTGTTTACTTCCTTTTGATGTGATTATGTGCAATGTTATTTTATTTTATTTATATTTATTTATATATTATATTGAGGTATAATTGACATCTAACATTATATTAGTTTCAGGCATACAACATAATGATTCAATATTTGCATATATTTCAAACTTATTACCATAAGTCTACTTAACATCTGTCACCATACATACATATGTACAAAATTTTTTTCTTATGATGAGAACTTTTTAAGATTTATTCTCTTGGCAACTTTCAAATAGGCAATACATTATTATTAACTATAGTCACCATGCTATACATTACATCCCCAATACATTATTATTAACTATAGTCACCATGCTATACATTACATCCCCATGACTTATTTATTTTATACCTGAACATTTGTACCTTTTGACCTGCTTCACCCATTTCATCCATCCCCTAGCCCCCACCTCTGGCAACCACCAATCTGTCCTCTGTATCAATGAGCTCGGTTTTTTTTGGTTGTTGTTGTCTTAGATTCCACATAAGTGAGGTCATACAGTATGTGTCTTTCTCTGACTTATTTTACTTAGCATAACACCCTTGAGGTCCTTCCATGTTGTTGCAAATGGCAAGATTTCATTCTTTTTTATGGTTAAATAATATTCCATTGTATATATATGTGTGTGTGTGTGTATGTTTGTGTGTATATATATGCCACACTTTCTTTATCTATTCATCCACTGATAAATACTTAGGTTGTTTCCATGTGCAATGTTATTTTAATGCTGAAAGAGAAAGAGAAAGCAAGGAAAATAAAAATATCCCGAGTAGGCTTTTGATAAATGATTGAGCAAATGATTGTCTGTTCTACTGATGGGATATTGTGGGATTATTAAAAGTGGTTGTTATGTGTTTCCCCCAGAAGGATCATTCTGACCATGGAGAATGTAGAGGTTAGGGACAACACTGAATTCATCTCCCTTTTCCTGGGACTGAGCAGACAGCCAGACACAGACTAGACACTCCGCATGGTAGCCACTCATGCCGGCCACCAAATATTTTTTCTTCTCCTGTTGCACTTCCCCACCTCTTGAAGTTAATTGTGGCTCTGTGACTTGCTTTAACCAATGAAACGGGAAAGGATGTGCTATACGTCACTCCTGAGCAGAAACTTTAAGAGCCAGTGTGCAACTTACTATACTTTAACCTCTGCAGATGTGGCCGATGCACCTCAAGCCTGCTCCATCAGCCTGGCCCTCGGATGAGGATAAGGAGTAGAGACACTGCCAACGGACATGTAGAGTAAACAAGAAATACAACTTGCTTTACACTGCTGAGATATTGTTGTTGTTACTGTGGCATAACCTAGCTCATCCTGACTAGTATATGGATAAATGTTTGTTGAAAGAGATGAATGAAACTAAAGGGCAGAACATTAAATTCCGTCTTCTCTAAAACTATGAAAAACAATGTCTGAAAATGGGCTGTAAACTTAGGGAAATTAAAGTCAGCTAGAGTGTTAGAGGAGGGGATTTGGGGTGAACTGTTTCTCTTTTAAATGTGTTTTTTGGATTCCTGGACCTGATTCCAATGTCTGAGTTGGGGGTGGGGGTGGGGGGACTTCTCACACAACACTGAGCAATTCTCAGACCCAGCAGGGCTTCTGAGAATTCAACTCAATTTTGGCACTTTCTACCCAGAGACAATGTCAGATTCCACAGGTTTAAGAGCTCAGTCCCACAAGACTAACCCCTTCCCCCACTTCAGATGTCAGTTGCAAGCTCAGGTTATCACCTGTGCTTCTGACCAACCAGCTATAGATTGGAGGTTCCAACGACCCCCTCCTTGGATCTGATTAATTTGCTAGGGTGGATCACAGAACTCAGGGAAATACTTACTGACATTTACCAGTTTATTAAAGGATATGATAAAGGATACAGATGAGCAGCTAGATGAAGAGATACACAGAGTGAAAACTGAAAATTCTAAGCTTCTGATCATGGTTTGGTTTTGCTGGCTCCAAGCCCCCATCCAGGAGCCATCCGGGAGCCCACCCAGAGTCACCTTAATAGAACAAAAGATGTTCCTAGTGCTCTTATCACTTAGGAATTTATGAGGGTTTTAGGGGCCCTGTGTCAGGAACAGGGTCAAAGACAAATATTAGAACAAGAGATGCTCTTAGTGTTCTTATAACATAGGAAATTACAAGGGTTTCAGGAGCTCGGTGCCAGAAACGGGGCCAAAGACCAAACATATATTTCTTATAATAAATCACAATATCACAATGTGTTTTAATGGATATTCAGCCTCACTCGTAATTGGAGAAATGTGAAGTAAAAGAAAACCAAGTTTCCATGTTTCGCGTAGCAGGATGGCAGAGAGGAAAAGGTTTGATAGCACACACTCTGTTGGCAGGAGTGTAAATTAATATAATGTGAAGGAGTGCCCTCCAGTGATATCTATCAGAATATCCCCTTTGACCTGATAATTCTGCTTCTAGGACTTCATCTTATGAAAATCCTTGCACACAGGCAAATGACGTACCAAAGAAAACAGCTTTGGGGGACTTCCCTGGCGGTCCAGTGGTTAAGACTCTGTGCTGCTTCCCCTGCAGGGCGCGAGGGCTTGATCCCTGGTGGGGGAACTAAGATCCCACATGCCGTGCGGTGTGGCCAAAAAAAAAAAAAAGAAAACAGCTTTGTCTTTTACCCCCACTGCCTGTTTAGACACTTTCTGCAGCTGTCCCTTGGTTGAAACTGAGAGCAGATTCCATGACTTCACTGGACGCTCTCAGATTTTAAAAGTTTCCAATCACTGTAAGTCACGACACAGTTTCAGTAATTTGAGAGTGAAGAGTCGCAACTTCAGACCAAAGATTTCCTCTCCCCCAGCCCAGGCTTGCTCCATGGGTGAAGACATCTTCTTTCCTTCTCCCTTTCCCCCCTCTTTTCCTCCCTCCCTCCATTCCCTTAATCTCTGTTGAGCACCTACTGTGTGTCAGGAACTGTTCCAGTCCTGGGGAAAGAGCGGTGGCCAGGCAGGACTGATGACCTCTGGGGTCACCGGTATGGCAGGGGTGCTGAGTGCCCAGAAGGAAAATGAGGCTGGAAAGGGCTATCAGAGGTACCTGGTAGGATGCGGGTGCCAGTGGGTGCCTGGTACCAGTTTATATAGGTGGGCAGGGAAAGCCTCTCTGATAAGGTGACATTTAAACAGAGATGTGAAGGAAGGGGTGGCCAGAAGTTCAGCTGTTTGGAGCCAGGCCCAGTTTCATGGCCTTGGGACCTATGCAGATCCACAGGACCCTGTGCTCAGAAGGGTCCCACGCTTGGTTTAACGCTCTACAGTTGCTATCTTGACATTCTTAATTTTTGAACAAAGCCCTGCATTTTCATTTTGTACAGGACCCCAGAAATTATGAAGTAGGTCCTGTCTGGGGCAAAGTGAGCTCCAGGCAGAAGGAACATCAAGTGCAAAGGTGAAGAGGTGGGAATGAGTTGGCAGCTTGAGTTTGGAGTAGGAAAGGAGCCATGGTGGGGCCATGCCTGGCTTCTCTATTTCTGCCTTTTGAGCCTGCACCCCTCCCCCCACTGCCCACCGTGGTTCTGACGCCCCTCCCCCACAGGAGGGAGGGAGCAGGGAAGGTTATAGGGTCAGGAAGGGTGTGACTTAACTGCCCTGTCTTGAGCTAGTTTTCTCGCTCTCCAGGTTTGGCAGGGGTTTAAAGCTGACCCTTTCTTCTTGGGGGTGGGGCCTCTTTCCTGGAAGTCTTGGTCTGGTTTTCTCCAAAATCAGAGCCTGAGACAGAGACTTAGGTACACACAGTTTATTTGGGAGGTGATCCCAGGAAGCAGAAGGGAGGGAGTAGGCACAGTGAGACAAGGAAGGCAGAGGTGTCTACCAGCCTGCCCTGCAGACAAATGCCTCCAGAGTTGTCTTTGCTCGGAGAGGAGGCTGGGGCTTTCTCCAGCAGCTTTGACACACCAGTGGGTGAGGACTGCTCCTGGGGCAGGAGAGAGATGGGTCCCCCAGGGTAAACAGCTGGAGTTTGTTCCCTGTGGACCGATACTCCAAGATGAAAATAGCAGGACAATCGAGAGGGGAGGCGGGGGCTTGCCCAGATAAAAGATAAGAGACCACATATTTCTCATTCTTGAAGTCAAGGAGACCTTCCCAGCTAGAAAGCTCTTTGGAGGTCAAAAGGGGAATGATGTCAAGGCTACCCATAGCCCTCTTCACTGGAATCCATCTTGGCTGAGAGATGCAAGTGCACACATGGAAGGATCCTGAGATATACCAAATAAGGACTCAGAACCAGGCAAATCAAAATGACTGGCCAACGGAAACCCAAAAGAAATGCCTCGTGTAAGTGATTTAAACTACCATGAGGGCGCGACTCTCATCTCTGAGTCCGCCCGTATGTCTATCCACATATACTGTACTCTTTTTTTTTCCCCTAATAAACACTTTACTTGTTTCACTACTTTCCGTCTTTGTGGGAATTCTTTTCTGCAAAGCCGAAGGGCCAAGGCCTTGTCACTGACCACTAGTCTAGTGGTTAGGATTCCGTGCTCTCCTTGCCTCAACCTGACCTCAATCTCTGGTTGGGAACCGAAACCCTGTTTCAAGCTGCTGCAGGCCAAGGCCACCCAAGATCACTCCCAGGGTGTTAACTGCCTGCATTTCTAGTCTGTAGCTCAGCTGGCAGGCTAAGCTACAGCTTCCAAGAGAGCCCTGAGGCCAGAAAGTGGAGGCAGGCCTGGTGGGCGCAGGGAGTGGGGCTGGGGTCAGCACCCGGAGCTGTCCACCACTGCTGAGGTTGAAATCTGAGGTGGGCCAAGAAGGTGCGACCTGGGCCATTCTTGTGTTTGCCACACACGGGTAGCCACTGCAGGACCTCCCACCTGCCTATCCCTTGCTTCCCTTGCTGAGAACAAAGTGTATCCACCAGCCAGTTGCTTACGATGCACCTCCCCGAATCCCAAGACATCCCAGGACACCTGCAGCCTGTTTCTGCTGAGGCCTCGTGGCCACTTCTGGAGACCTCTCTGGGCTGGATCTAAGGTCGCCCCAGGCTGACTCTCCCCTGTTGCCCAGTTCTGGTCTGGGGGCAGCATCGACCCATGGCCTGAGCACGCAGGAGTGAAGTTCCTTCCCACCACTGCGCTATTTCCTGCTACTACTAATCCCTTTGGGATTCTTGGGCAAGAGTCAGATACCAGGCCACGGAGTCCCAGGGGGTGCCCACCACCTCTCTGACTGGTGTCCCTGAAGCCCCCTCACCAGGCTTGAAGTGAGAGGAAAGCCACCCCGTCCTACCCGACTCTCTCCAGAAAAAAACGCTCTCTAATCTCTAACTCCAGTCTCCGCATTGCCTTCACAGTAAAGCCCTCCCATCTTGGTGAGGCTGTCTGCATTCTAGCCTCTCCCTACCTTTCTAATATCATCTGTTGCCACCAGGTCTCCTATATTTGAGGCCCAGAACCTGATTCTTTAAACTCACCCCACCACTCACACCTCTGCACCTTTGCACATACTGTTCCCTCTGCCTGGAAAGTTCTCTCCCCTCCTCATGGCTTGGTGAACTCCTCCTCATCCTCTAAGACTCACCCCAAGTGACAGTGAATCTCTGTAGGAAATCAGTCCCTCCTGCATTGCACTCCCAATGCACCAGGTGTGGTTGAGATTGTGGTCTTGAGTCAGATTCCCTGGGTTTGAATTCTGGCTTCACTATGTGTATGAGTCAGGAATTGCTTCAATGATGCTGTGTAACAAACCATCTCAGAATTTGGGGGCTTACCACAAGCCTTTATTTTCCTCACCTATTGGCAAAGGGAGGGAGTAAAGAGTTGAAATAGAGTGATAGTTGGCATTTATCAAGCAGTCACTCTATGTCAGGCTCTGTGAGCACGTCACATGTATTATTTCATTTACTCCTTATGCCAACCCTATATGATGGGTATTATTAACCTGTTTTAGAGTGGAGGAGATAGATGTCCAGAGAGGTTACATAACTTGCTGGTAAGTGGTAGAACTAAGATGTGAACCCAGGCAAAATACACTCATGTGTCTCACTGCTTTGCTGCCTCCAGTGAATGGAAAGCACTTGTTTTGGGGAAAAGATAAGAATGTGTTCCAGACAGCTCAGGCACCCCCATTCATTCTTTCTCTTACTTTGAGTCTGCTGAAGCCCTTCCTGATGGTCTCCCAGCTCAGAGCCTAACTTCTGAGGCCTTTGGCTCCTTAGGCCTGCCCAGGAATCCAGTGTCCCTGTTCCTTCATGGGCTGAGCCTGGCACCTGGGAGGGCAGATGGATGATGCAGTTTACCGGATAGGTTCTCCTTTCCAGAGACTGGACTCAAAGTCTTATAGGGCTCTGGGATCCTGGAACAGTGGAGTCACTGCGCCTCAACCAGGTGGGCTGAGCTGCAGGAGGGCAGGGAAGGAAGGTGCCCTTGGCTGCCCTGGAGCTGCTCTCACCCTCCCTGGGCTGGAAGGAGTTGGAGCAGAGCAGGGCAGGGAATGAAGTGTCCTAGCCCCATAGCTTTATTCTTTGATACCAGTACTGTGTAGGAGATAAGAACTGGCCTTTGATTAAGGTCTGACACTAGCCAGCTGGGTGGCCTTGGACAAGTAGGATCCTCCTGAGCCTGTTTCCTCATCCACAAACAGAGATAATGACAGAACCCTATTATGGCATACAGTGTATCTAATGGACTTTGCACACAGCAAGTGCTCCATGATGGATCACTGTTCTTACTTTTATTATTTTTATCATTCAGCTCTCAAGTATCCACAACCAAGTTTCATGGTTAAGTGGCTTTTCTCCCCCAAGCACACCTCCAGGTTCATTTCCCAGAGCCTGGATACATTGGGAGCTCCATGACCGGGAATATGTCATTTCTCTTCACTCGGCTTCAGGTTTTCTACCCATAAAATGGGGACCAACACACTCAACATGCAGGAAT
>NW_006786690.1:1865962-1883645 GCF_000442215.2 Lipotes vexillifer
TTATTTTTTTTGCGATTTAAAAAAATATATATTTATTTTATTTATTTAGG
Organism: Lipotes vexillifer; assembly: GCF_000442215.2. Classification (NCBI taxonomy): domain Eukaryota; kingdom Metazoa; phylum Chordata; class Mammalia; order Artiodactyla; family Lipotidae; genus Lipotes; species Lipotes vexillifer. The sequence continues at coordinate 1,866,013 of NW_006786690.1, forward strand.
CTGCGCCGTGTCTTAGTTGCCGCACGCGGGATCTTCCTGTGGCATGTGGGCTTCTTAGCTGCGGCATGCAGACTCAGTTGTGGCACGCATGCGGGATTTAGTTCCCTGACCAGGGACTGAACCCAGGCTCCCTGCATTGGGAGTGCAGAATCTGACCCACTGGCCCACCAGGGAAGTCCCAAATGAGATAATTTAACAGTCCTGTGTCCCCTTGCTGAGCCTCAGTTTCCCAATTTGTAAAGGGTTAATAGGGTTATCTGGATCAAAGGAGGTAGTCATGGCAACTGTTTAGCACATGACTCTGCAAGAGCTTAATAAACTAGAGCTTTGAAAACAAGTCTAGGGGCTTCCCTGGTGGCGCAGTGGTTGGGGGTCCGCCTGCCGATGCAGAGGACGCAGGTTCGTGCCCCGGTCCGAGAAGATCCCACATGCTGCGGAGCGGCTGGGCCCGTGAGCCATGGCCGCTGAGCCTGCGCGTCCAGAGCCTGTGCTCCGCAACGGGAGAGGCCACGACAGTGAGAGGCCCGCGTACTGCAAAACAAACAAACAAACAAAAAAAACAAGTCTAGGACAGAGCAGGTGTTTCAAAAATGGAAGCTGAATCCAAGACACCTTTCAAGTTTTTATTCACTATGATAGGATATATTTCATTACGTAGAATATAATCTCCATATTGTCCTTACTTTTTTCATTTCCTACAGCCTACCTGTTCTAAATGATTGGATTTCCTATGCCACTTTTCCTAAGCATAAGGGTAATGGGGATTTAAGTAATTCTTGTATGTTTGTCTGGACATGTTGAAGTAAAGACCTGTTTCATCCTATTACATTATGATTATATACATTTTGTTATAATATAATAAAGAAATGTATGTTCCTCTAGTACATTGCAGTTGACAAACAACCTTCATATCCACTGTTTTATTTACTTCTCCTAACACCTCTGTCAGGTGGTATTATTATTTCCATCTTACAGGTAAAAAAACTCAGGCCCAGGCAGCAGAAGCAAGAAGAACTACAATTCTGGAATGTGTGGAAGGAAAACCACATTCACAGAAAGACAGACAAAATGAAAAGGCAGAGGACTTTGTACCAGATGAAGGAACAAGATAAAACCTCAGAAAACCAACTAAATGAAGTGGAGATAGGCAACCTTCCAGAAAAAGAATTCAGAATAATGATAGTGAAGATGATCCAGGATCTTGGAAAAAGAATGGAGGCAAAGATCAAGAAGATGCAAGAGGGCTTCCCTGGTGGTGCATGGTTGAGAATCTGCCTGCCAATGCAGGGGACACGGGTTCGAGCCCTGGTCTGGGAGGATCCCACATGCTGCGGAGCAACTGGGCCTGTGAGCCACAACTACTGAGCCTGCGCATCTGGAGCCTGTGCTCTGCAACAAGAGAGGTTGCAATAGTGAGAGGCCCGTGCACTGCGATGAAGAGTGGCCCCCATTTGCCGCAACTAGAGAAAGCCCTCACACAGAAACGAAGACCCAACACAGCCAAACATAATTAATTAATTAATTAATTAATTAATTAATTAACAACAACAACAAAAAACGAAGATGCAAGAAATGTTTAACAAAGACCTAGAAGAATTAAAGAACCAACAAATAGAGATGAACAATACAATAACTGAAATGAAAAATACACTAGAAGAAATCAATAGCAGAATAACCGAGGCAGAAGACAGATAAGTGACCTAGAAGACAGAATGGTGGAATTCACTGCCGTGGAACAGAATAAAGAAAAAAGAATGAAAAGAAATGAAGACAGCCTAAGAGACCTCTGGGACAACATTAAATGCACCAACATTCACATTATAGGGGTCGCAGAAGGAGAAGAGAGAGAGAAGGAACCCGAGAAAATATTTGAAGAGATTATAGTCGAAAACTTCCCTAACATGGGAAAGGAAAGAGCCACCCAAGTCCAGGAAGCACAGAGAGTCCCAGGCAGGATAAACCCAAGGAGAAACATGCCGAGACACATAGTAATAAAATTGACAAAATTAAAGACAAAGAAAAATTATTGAAAGCAACAGGGAAAAATGACAAATAATATACAAGGGAACTCCCATAAGGTTAACAGCTGATTTCTCAGCAGAAACTCTACAAGCCAGAAGGGAGTGACACAATATATTTAAAGTGATGAAAGGGCAGAACCTACAACCAAGATTTCTCTACCTGGCAAGGATCTCATTCAGATTCGATGGAGAAATCAAAAGATTTACAGACAAGCAAAAGCTAAGAGGGTGGTGCAGTGGTTGAGAGTCTGCCTGCCAATGCAGGGGACATGGGTTCGTGCCCCAGTCCGGGAATATCCCACGTGCCACGGAGCAGCTGGGCCTGTGAGCCATGGCCGCTGAGCCTGAGCATCCGGAGCCTGTGCTCTGCAACGGGAGAGGCCACAACAGTGAGAGGCCCGCATACTGTAAAAAAAAAGCTAAGAAAATTTAGCACCACCAAACCAGCTCTACAACAAATGCTAAAGGAACTTCTCTAAGTGGGAAACACAAGAGAAGAAAAGGACCTACAAAAACAAACCCATAACAATTAAGAAAATGGTACTAGGAACATACATATCGATAATTACCTTAAACGTGAATGGATTAAATACTCCAATCAAAAGACACAGGCTCGCTGAATGGATACAAAAACAAGACCCATATATATGCTGTCTACAAGAGACCCACTTCAGACCTAGGGACACATACAGACTGGAAGTGAGGGGATGGAAAAAGATATTCCACGCAAATGGAAATCAAAAGAAAGCTGGAGTAGCAATATTCATATCAAATAAAATAGACTTTAAAATAAAGAATGTTAAAAGAGACAAAGAAGGACACTACATAATGATCAAGGGATTAATCCAAGAAGATATAACAATTATAAATATATATGCACCCAACATAGGAGCACCTCAATACATAAGGCAACTGCTAACAGCTATAAAAGAGGAAATTGACAGTAACACAATAATAGTGGGGGACTTTAACACCTCACTTACACCAATGGACAGATCATCCAAACAGAAAATTAATAAGGGAAAACAGCTTTAAATGACACAATAGATCAGATAGATTTAACTGATATTTATAGGACATTCCATCCAAAAAGAGCAGATTACACTTTCTTCTCAAGTGCACATGGAACATTCTCCAGGATAGATCACATCTTGGGTCACAAATCAAGCCTCGGTAAATTTAAGAAAATTGAAATCATATCAAGCATCTTTTCTGACCACAATCCTATGAGATTAGAAATCAATTACAGGGGGAAAAAAAAAACCATAAAACCACAAACACATGGAGGCTAAACAATACGTTACTAAATAACCAAGAGATCACTGAAGAAATCAAAGAGGAAATCAAAAAATACCTAGAGACAAATTACAATGAAAACACGACGATCCAACACCTATGGGATGTAGCAAAAGCAGTTCTAAGAGGGAAGTTTATAGCAATACAAGCCTACCTAAGAAACAAGAAAAATCTCTAATAAACAATCTAACCTTACACCTAAAGGAACTAGAGAAAGAAGAACAAAACCCAAAGTTAGTAGAAAGAAAGAAATCATAAAGATCCGAGCAGAAATAAATGAAATAGAAACAAAGAAAACAATAGCAAAGATCAATAAAACTAAAAGCTGGTTCTTTGGGAAGATAAACAAAATTGATAAACCTTTAGCCAGACTCATCAAGAAAAAGAGGGAGAGGGCTTCCCTGGTGGCGCAGTGGTTGAGAGTCTGCCTGCCGATGCAGGGGACACGGGTTCGTGCCCCGGTCCGGGAGGATCCCACATGCCGCGGAGCGGCTGGGCCCATGAGCCATGGCCGCTGAGCCTACGTGTCCGGAGCCTGTGCTCTGCAACGGGAGAGGCCACAACAGTGAGAGGCCCGCGTACCGAGAAATAAAAAAAATAAAATAAAATAAAATAAAATAAAATAAAAATAAAATAAAATAAAAAAGAAAAAGAGGGAGAGGACTCAAATCAATAAAATTAGAAATGAAAAAGGAGAAGTTACAAGGGACACTGCAGAAATACAAAGCATCCAAAGAGACTACTACAAGCAACTCTATGCCAACAAAATGGACAACCGGGAAGAAATGGAAAAATTCTTAGAAAGGTATAACCTTCCAAGACTGAACCAGGAAGAAATAGAAAATATGAACAGACCAATCACAAGTAATGAAATTGAAACTGTGATTAAAAATCTTCCAACAAACAAAAGTCCAGGATCAGATGGCTTCACAGGTGAATTCTATCAAACATTTAGAGAAGAGCTAACACCCATCCTTCTCAAACTCTTCCAAAATATTGCAGAGGAAGGAACACTCCCAAACTCATTCTATGAGGCCACCATCACCCTGATACCAAAACCAGACAGATACAACAAAAAAAGAAAATTACAGATCAATATCACTCATGAATATAGATGCAAAAAAATCCTCAACAAAGTACTAGCAAACAGAATCCAACAACACATTAAAAGGATCATACACCATGATCAAGTGTGATTTATCCCAGGGATGCAAGGATTTTTCAATATATGCAAATCAATCAATCTGATACACCATATTAACAAATTGAAGAATAAAAACCATATGATCATCTCAATAGATGCAGAAAAAGCTTTTGACAAAATTCAACACCCACTTATGATAAAAACTCTCCAGAAAGTGGGCATAGAGGGAACCTACCTCAACATAATAAAGGCCATATATGACAAACCCACAGCAAACATCATTCTCAATGGTGAAAAACTGAAACCATGTCCTCTAAGATCAGGAACAATACTAGGATGTCCACTCTCACCACTATTATTCAACATAGTTTTGGAAGTCCTAGCCACAGCAATCAGAGAAGAAAAAGAAATAAAAGGAATACAAATTGGAAAAGAAGATGGAAAACTGTCACTGTTTGCAGATGACATGATACTATACATAGAGAATCCTAAAAATGCCACCAGAAAGCTACTAGAGCTAATCAATGAATTTGGTAAAGTTGCAGGATACAAAATTAATGCACAGAAATCTCTTGCATTCCTATACACTAACAACAAAAGATCAGAAAGAGAAATTAAGGAAGCAATCCCATTCACCATTGCAACAAAAAGAATAAAATACCTAGGAATAAACCTGCCTCAGGAGGTAAAAGACCTGTACTCAGAAAACTATAAGACACTGATGAAAGAAATCAAAGATGATACAAACAGATGGAGAGATATACCATGTTCTTGGATTGGAAGAATCAATATTGTGAAAATGACTACACTACCCAAAGCAATCTACAGATTCAATGCAATCCATATCAAATTACCAGTGCCATTTTTTACAGAACTAGAACAAAAAATCTTAAAATTCGTATGGAAACACAAAAGACCCCGAATAGCCAAAGCAGTCTTGAGGAAAAAAAACGGAGCTGGAGGAATCAGACTCCCTGACTTCAGACTATACTACAAAGCTACAGTAATCAAGACAATATGGTACTGGCACAAAACAGAAATATAGATCAATGGAATAGGATAGAAAGCCCAGAGATAAACCCATGCACCTATGGTCAACTAATCTATGACAAAGGAGGCAAGGATATACAATGGAGAAAAGAGAGACTCTTCAATAAGTGGTGCTGGGAAAACTGGACAGGTACATGTAAAAGAACACTCCCTAACACCATACATAAAAATAAACTCAAAATGGATTAGACACCTAAATGTAAGACTGGACACTATAAAACTCTTAGAGGAAAACATAGGAAGAACACTCTTTTTTTCTTTCTTTCTTTTTCTCTATGCGGTATGCAGGCCTCTCACGGCTGTGATCTCTCCCGTTGCGGAGCACAGGGTTGGGACGCGCAGCCCCAGCAGCCATGGCTCATGGGCCCAGCAGCTCTGCGGCATGTGGGATCTTCCCCGACCGGGACACGAACCCATGTCTTTTAGCATTGGCAGATGGACTCTCAACCACTGCGCCACCAGGGAAGCCCCAGGAAGAACACTCTTTGACATAAATCACAGCAAGATCTTCTTTGATCCACCTCCTAGAGTAATGGAAATAAAAACAAAAATAAACAAATGGGACCTAATGAAACTTAAAAGCTTTTGCAAAGCAAAGGAAACTACAAACAAGATGAAAAGACAACCCTCAGAATGGGAGAAAATATTTGCAAATGAATCAACAGACAAAGGATTCATCTCCAAAATATATAAACAGCTTATGCAGCTCAATATTTAAAAACCAAACAATCCAATCCAAAAATGGGCAGAAGACCTAAATAGACATTTCTCCAAAGGAGACTAACAGATAGCCAAGAAGCACATGAAAAGCTTCTCAACATCACTAATTATTAGAGAAATGTAAATCAAAACTACAATGAGGTATCACCTCACACCAATGAGAATGGGCATCATCAGAAAATCTACAAACAACAAATGCTGGAGAGGGTGCGGAGAAAAGGGAAACCTCTTGCACTGTTGGTGGGAATGTAAATTGATACAGCCACTATGGAGAACAGTATGGAGATTCCTTAAAAAACTAAAAATAGAATTACCATATGACCCAGCAATCCCACTACTGGGCATATACCCAGAGAAAACCATAATTCAAAAAGACACATGCACCCCAAATGTTCATTGCAGCATTATTTACAATATCCAGGTCATGGAAGCAACCTAAATGCCCATCAGCAGATGAATGGATACAGAAGATGTGGTACATATATACAATGGAATATTACTCAGCCATAAAGAGGAACGAAATTGGGTCATTTGTAGAGACGTGGATGGATCTAGAGACTGTCATACAGAGTGAAGTAAGTCAGAAAGAGAAAAACAAATATCGTATATTAAGGCATATATGTGGAACCTAGAAAAATGGTACAGGTGAACCGGTTTGCAGGGCAGAAATAGAGACACAGATGTAGAGAACAAACGTATGGACACCAAGGCAGGAAAGTGGTGGGGGTGGTGTGATGAATTGGGAGATTGGGATTGACATATATACACTAATATGTATAAAAAAGATAGCTAATAAGAACCTGCTGTATAAAAAAGAATAAAATTAAATTATAAAATAAAAATAAAAAGGAAAAAATCCCCAAAACTGAGCCCAGAGAGAACGAGGAGGAGCCTTGCCCAAAGTCACACGGTGAGTTGGGGTAACACCACCAGGACTTGGATCCTGTCATCAGGCCTGTGCCCCACAGCTGTCTCTCTGAATGGGCTCAAAGCTCCCTGAGGGCAAAGGGGTGTCCCTCCTAGACTGTCTTCTCTCAGTGGTCCATCCATCAGGCTGATGCTTCCAAGAAGGGTTGGGGCGTCTCCTCACTGTGCCTGGTCCAGGTCTTTGTACACCTGAGGGGCTGACACGCCCTGTCATTGTTGGTCCAATATTTACTGAGGGCCTTCTATGTGCAGGGATTCCTCACCCTTCAGGTGCTCCCACGCCTGCGGGGAGATGTTACACTAGGAGTAGAAAGGTGTTTCAACAGAAGTCCTAACTATGTGCCTTAGGCTGGGCATATCAGGCGAAGCTGCCAAAGAAAGGGCTTTCGGTGGGAACTTAAATAAGTTAGGGGAGCAGAGGTGGGGTGGAGCTCCCCAGGCAGAGAGATGAAGATGGAGAAGGTCAGATGTGTCCCGACCAGAAGCATCCTGGCGAGATGGGCTGTGTGGGTTTAAGTGGCTTCAGGGTTGGGCCGCACGCTCTCGCTGGGAAACTCGGGTGCTCCTGCTACAACTTGCCCCCTCCCTCTCAGGTCAGCCAGTTCCAGACTGCCGAAGCTTGTGGCTCAAGGCAGCCGGAAGTGGAAACTGCTCAGCTGGAGCGCTTGCTGAGCAACGATGTCTGCTCTCTGAGCCTCCGAGTTCCCATCAGCACGAAAACCACAGGAACTCCCAAGACTGTCGTCACCGGTGTGGGTGACCACTCTCGCTTCCACGTGCAACACGTGTACGCCATTGGGTAGAGGCTGCTGGCGCCCGGCCAGGCGGGCGCGGTGGGCGGGCGGCGGCCTAGTCCTGGGCCCGGAGCCCCAAGCGAAGGCCCACTGCCGCCCGCGGCCGCCCCGCCCTCCCCCGGCTCGGGGCGGAGCTTCCGCCTGGCCGCCCCTTTATCTGCCCGCTTGTAGCCGGGCTGCCGAGGGCTGCCGAGGGCCGCTGGGGCGCAGTCGGGCCTCCTTTTGCAACTCGGTTCGGTCGCAGGTACCGGGCTAGGGGGAAAGTGGGAGGGCCGGGCGGCGGGCAGAGGGGGCTCTCCCCGCGGGGCGGAGCGCGGGGAGCTGTGTGCAGCCGAAACTCGGGGCTAGGTGAGGTGGGGTTACGTGGGGAGGGAGTGGGAGGCTGACAGAGGGGATCAGCTGGAGTGGGGCGCCACTGAGGAGGGACTGGAGCGGGAAGGAGGAGCGGAGCTGGAGGCCAAGAGTCTCAGGGAGGAGTGGGAGGAGACTGAAGGAGAGGGGCCCTCAGAGCCGGAGGGAAGCGCATCCGTGAGGGAGTGAGCAGAGGCGCGAGCTGGCCTGGGAGGGCCGTGGTGTCTTGGAAGAGAATAGGCACGGAGCACGCTCCTTCCACTGAAGGAGGAATCTAGTGAGATTCTGGGGGCAAAAGGGGGCGTGAGTACCTGGAACTGGGTGATGTGACGGGCTCCCAGTTGGGAAACCGGAAACAGTGGTAAGAGCGCTGCTGGGGCTCAGAGGGGCTCTTGCTCCAAAGCAGCTTAGGTCCCGTGGGAGGAGGAAGCCTCCTTTGGTGTCGGGAGAGCATGAGGTTTCCTCCCACGCAGTGAGGGAAGCACTTGCCTCAAAACTATAGGCTTTGAGGACCTCTAGAGGTTTCCCTGGGGCATGCCACCGCCCCCCCCTCCCCCTCCACTCCGCCCCAAGCCTGGCGGGAGTGAGAGGTCAGGTCAGGCCAAGGCTGGGGAGTTTAAGAGTTAGATGTATTCTCAGGGCCTGGCTGGCTGCTCCTAAGGTGGATGTCCCATTAGAGACGGACTCAGCCTCCCATCATGTGGTTTGTGCCACTGCTGAGCCCCTTAGTGAGAGGCTGCTTTTCCCCAGCCTCAGTTTCCCTGCCAAGAGGTCGGTGGTGAAACTGGTCAGTGGTAAAACCCAGGTCCCTTTTCTGTCCCCCTGGGCTGGAAACTAGCTAGTTCACCCAACCTCTCTGGGCCTGCTTTCCTCCACCAGGTGCTTCCTTTTCCTCAGAACAGTTCTGAGTCTGAGATCCTAGGAATTCCTTTAAGAGTGATTTATTTCATGCTGATCACACTTTCCAGTACAAATGGAAGCCCAAAGTGCAGTTACAAAAACAAAAGCGTTTTCTGTTCAGTTTTGGAAGACATGGAGGAAGCTTTTCTTTAAACACGTTGGGTAGAACTGGGGAATTGGTTTGCATTGAGGGAGGTGACCCAGTTGCTGAGATATCAAGAAGCCAGCCAGGGATGAAAACTTTGCTTGTACAATCTGTGGCCACCCACTGGGTGCCTGGGAGTTGACCACAGCAGATGAAGGGCAAGAACACTGGTTTTGGAGTAAGATGTGCTCTGCCATCCTGCCTCACTCTGGGGCTGTGACAGCAGCTTAGCCACAGGTTCAAAGAGTTGCTGAGAGGGAGAGGTGAAATGTGTGTAAAAGTTCTCTGTAAACAGCAAGCCACTGTAAATTATTAATGTTAGTGCCTAGTCTTATTTATTTTTTATTTTTTTATTTTTTGCGGTACGCGGGCCTCTCACTGTTGTGGCCGCTCCCGTTGCGGAATGCAGGCTCAGCGGCCATGGCTCACGGGCCTAGCCGCTCCGCGGCATGTGGGATCTTCCCGGACCGGGGCACGAACCCGTGTTCCCTGCATCGGCAGGCGGACCCTCAACCACTGCGCCACCAGGGAAGCCCAGTGCCTAGTCTTATTCATAATATTTCAGGCTCTGCCATATTGTGTCATTCTTTGTCAGGACCCCTCAAGAGGGTTTACCTCTGACAGCCCCATTGTTAACACTGGTCTGGCTTTTTTGTTATTTTTATCTAATGAGGTTAAACTTTGCCTTTCATGGCAAGATAAAGTTGTCTTTAAGGGAGTTGCTGAAACATCAGGGCCCAGAGAAGCAACAGTGAATATTTTGCATGCCAGGAAGGAGGCAAAAGGGGAAGTAGAATTATAATCAAATGATACTTAAAAGAGTTAGGTGCTATTTAATTAGGCTATTAAGCTCCAAATGGGCAGGGTATTAATACCCTTAGGGGTTACCCTTAGCTGTTAATTAGCTGGACTATTAGTCCTATGAGGGCGGTGTTTTAACTGCTTTGTTCACTGCAGAAGCTTCAGCTCTTGACATACAGTAAGCCTAAAACAAATATTGCTGCAGTGTCTCAGGGACTGAAGGGCCCTTTGAAGTCATTGGTGAATTTACTCTGTCCTTTGACATTTGGAGAAACAGGGCCAAGAGCGGAAGGGACTTGTCCAGGGTCACACTGGGATTGAGTGGCTGAGTCAGGACTAGAATCCAACAAAGATAGTGGAGCCCATGCTGTGCCAGAGCCAACACCTAGTTAGCATCTATGACTTTGTTTTGCTTAAGGTAGCTATTATTATCCTCTGATTTCAAATGAAGAAACAGGCCCAGAGAGGTAAAGGGACTTTAGCAAAGTCACACAGCTGGTAAGTTCCAGACCTGAAATCCCATCCTCACATAAAAATGGGGACCTGGGTTCTCTTGAAATATCTGCCCGAGGTGAGAGGTAGGTGCCCTGCCTGGGAGGAGCAGCTCTTTCCAGTTCTCCATGGTTACCACCTGGGTGGCTTCTCTCTGGGCTTGGATTTTCCTGGGCCCAAGGGCATTTCATTTGTGTGGGTGAGCCCTGTCAGGGCAGGGAGCCTGTCTGCCTCGTTCACCATGTGCCCCAGCCTTGTGCCTGGCATATAGTAAACACTGAGTAAAATCTGTGGGATGGGTATAACCCAGGGCTCTCCCACTCCAAAGCCTATTCATTACCCCATCCCCACAACTTGGTCTGCTGTTTTGCCCCCAGAGGTATCAGGGGGAGACCAGGAGGAACTAGGGGTGGGAAGCCTTGGTTGAGGAAGGAGGTGAGGAGGTTGACCTTGAGTTTAGAACAGGGGAATGTGAATTGGGAGGGCTGGGGAGGTAGGAGAGAAGAGGAAGGTGCTGCTCAGTTGACAGAAGAATTCCCACCTGGGCCCTGGAGATCCCAGTTCTGAAGTTCAGCCAACCCAGGAGCCTCCCAAACCTGTGAGACGTGCCCCAGCCAGGCCACAGCCTTTTGCATTACCTGCTAGCACAGTCTACCCCCTCTACCCTCCTGCTTCAGGATGGGGCTCCTGGGGCTGCTGAGCTTGAGGCCCTTTTCTCTGGGGATTTCACTTCCCAGCCACTTCTCTTGGGTCAGTGGGCAAGTGCAAATCTTCAGAACCCTGTGAATCCAGAGAGGTTACTCTGAATGGTCTTTGCTGAGAACATTTTAATTATTAAACTCCAACCAAATTCCCCCGGTCGCTAAATGCATCCTCAGAGAAGGGTAAAGATTTAAAGAGACAGTTAACTTTCTAAGGCCTCCAAACGCAGTGGAACCAGCTATCAAGGGCTAAAAGAGGACCGAGTTTTTCAGAGAACCCCAAGTAAATTTTTCAAGCTGGGAATATTTTAAATACTAATACTCAGGCTGGGGATATTTCAAATACTACTACTCTTAATAATAATAATGACTACTACTATTAGTAATTAATACTAATAATAGGAATCATTTATTGAATCCCTAAATAGTGCTAAAACTGTTATCATAAATTTAATCTTTGTAGCAATCTATGAGGTAGATAATATAATTCTTATGTGGGAGCTGAGGATCAGAGAAGGTGAGACACTTGTCTTAGGTCACACAGCTAGTATGTTATGGAATCAGGAGTCAAACCTGCTTTGTCCAAATCTGAAGTCCATCTCCTTCACGAGCCTTTATAGTGTCTCTTTTCTCCTTGGTTCCTAAGTTCCTTTCATTGTGATTCCCACTGAGTAGAGGACAGAAGCCAGTCAAGTTTGCCTCACATCCATGAACCAGGCCCTGGACACCTGGTCTCAGCCCAGCTTTGCCTGCTTTGCTGTGTGATCTTGGGTAAGTCACAACATTTCAGCTGGCCCTCGGTTTCCCCAAATGTTTCATGCCAAGGTTAACCACGAGCTTCCTTCTGCAGCTGAGGCCTGGCTAGGGATGCAGAGTTTAGCCTGGACTTGACCAACATGGGAGTGGTGATCGGGGGAGGGGAGAGGGTGGAGGTTGTCTTTAGCCCCACCCTCTGGTGACATCACACAAGACCCCTATAGTCCCTGGAAGCCCCACCCCTAGTGACCCTCACCTGTGGAAGTGCCACCCAGTGCTTGGCATCTGGTGAATTTGCCCTGTTCCACAGCAGAAGTCATCAGCCCCTGGGTTCAAGAGAAATCCTTAGGTAACCAGTGCAGTTAGGGAGACTTGGAGGGGGGCCATGGAGGTGTACTGGATTGGGGTGGGGTGCCTGGAACAGCCAGGTTCTGGCAGCCTGGTGGGCAGACTACTCAAAGGATGCCCTGAGGGTGCCCTCTGAATACTCACCCTCATCCTTCTGGCTCTTGCTAGACTCCTGCCCCTGCTTCTTTCCCCTGGATCCAGTTCCCCTTTCCATGGAGTCAGGAGATGGGAACTAACTCTGAAAACAGAGCTATTCAAATGGAATGGGGCCACTGGTCTAAAGGTGTAAAGGAAATAGGGCAACTTGACCTCTGTCATCCCAGTATGCAGCCTCTGGGTTCTGTGCTTAGGGCCCACTGTGTCTGGGGGAGGGGAAGGGCTGCGAGTGAGCTATCGCCCACCTGGGGAGGTAGCTGTGAGCCAGGGCTTCATTGGTGCAGAGAGAGTGGGTAGCTGGCAACTGGGTGAGTCTGAGGTCCCTGGATGCAAGTCAGTTGCTAGAAGCCTAAGGAAATAATTTATGGGAAAGGACCTGGTTGCCTGCTTTAGACCAGTGTTTTCCAAAGTAGTTCTTTGGGATGCAGTTAGGTGTGACAAGAAGCAGGGCAGCAGGAGTGGCTGAGAGTATCTGTGCTCTGCAGTCGGGGAGCTGGGTCCGGATCCTGGCTCCATCTCTCTCTCTCCCTCTCTCCCTCTCTCTGTATGGCCTTGGCTAAGGAGCTCCCAACCTCTCTGAGTTTCACTCAACAACAAAATGGGCATAGCAATACCTATCTCACAGGCTAGTTATGAGAATTAATTGCAGCAAGGCTATGAAGAGTGAGCATATAGTAAACACTTACTACATTTCAGCTAGCTTTATAATATAATCATTACTGGGAAAGGAATCCTTGGTCATGTAAGCTTGGCAAATGTAGGTTCAACAAAGTGAAGTAGGCTTCTTTGGTGCAGACCTTCTCTGAGCTGTTATTACTTGGGAAGTTCTAAGAGTGGGATGTGGAGCATTGGACTGGACTTAACAGATCACAGGGACTCAGGAACTAAGGCACCATCGAATGTCATCATTCCCTGGTCTTTGCCCTCATGGTGGAATGGAAACGTGGCTGGTTTGGGCAACTCTGGGGAAGGGCTTGCTGTCTCTGGGCTCTTGTTTTCTAAATGTAAAACAAAAGAGCTGCGAGATGCTTTCAGAGGCCTTTTCTGGTCCCCTGAAGTTCTGAGTTGGGAAGGCAAAGTGGTAGACAAGGGTAGAGGCCAGACTGTTGAGGCTAAAGCCCTGTCTCTTGGGGAGGAGAAGAAATCCAGTGCTGGCTCCTCAACCAGCAAGTGGGCCAGGGGAGTTGTTATGCTCTGGACAGAAGTGGCCCCACTAATTAGTTCATCAGCAAGGTCTTCTTCCTAAACCTGCCAGGCTGTCTGGGAATAGAAAGTAGTGGTGTAATGACATTTAATTCTTTCCTCCCTACTAGATGAGGAAAGGCCAGAGACCAGAGCTGACTCCAGAATGTAATGCAGGAGGAGCTCAGGGATGCAAATCAGGCTCGGGGTGTGGAAGAGTGTGGGCTGGGGGCTTGTCTTGATGTCGCCTTTGCATAGCAAGCACATTGCATTTACTTGGACCATGTGCGAATTATTGGGTGGCTTTGGGGGTGATCACGGTGCTGCTGGTGGTGGGGAACTTGAGTGCAGATCTTCTTGCCTCTTAGAATGACTGGTGCAAAGGAAGTTGCAATAAGTATCTGATGAAGGATGGACAGAGTACATCTGGCTGCTGAGTCCAATAAGCTTCTTAGGGGAGAATCTGAGGGAGGGGAGTTGTCTGTCTAGCTAGTTGTCTGGCTAGTTTTTCAACAGATATTTGATTTAATGAATGAAACAGTGAATAATGATAAGCCTGAATTAAGCAATTGGTACCAGGCAAAAGCAGTATATAATTATGAAATCATTAATAGTACTTGCCACCTTGTTTTGCAAAGGGCAGTTTAAGGAAGTGGTTAAGATTGCAAACTGAGTTTATATCATGCCTCTGCCACTTCCTAGGCAGGGTACTTAACTTCTCTGTGCCTCAGTTTCCTTATCTGAAAAATGGGCATAATGATAATACCTATCTGATAGGGTGCTATGATGCTTAAATGAGTCAAATATTAAGCATAAAGTGCTTAAGACACTGACACATAGCACATGCTGTGTAAGCATTTGCTATGCTTTGTTTTCCTCTCTGTTACCTCTACCATATCATGAAGTTCCTGAAGGCAGGGATCAAATTCTTTTCCACTCTCCTGCCCACCCCCACCTTTGGAACCTGGCACAGGACATGAAGCAGAGAAGGGGCTCAGTAAGTGTTTGCTAAATGAATGTGTTTTAAATGCTAAATTGTATAACCCATTATAGATCTCCCACAGGGAGAAGTAAGGGGGCATTAAGGAAGTCCCCTGGAGGTGGCAGCTTGTACTGGTTTTAAAGGATTTCAGTAGAGGGAAAGGAAGTTGGCACAGGGTCTGACATTTGGGTTAGGTGGGAAATGAGGGTGGGAGCAGGTCATGGGGTCTTGAATGCCAGGTGAGGGGTTAGATTGGATTTATTTGCAATTAGCAATGGTGGAAGGGTTGGAGGGGGGAACTTTTGAGTGAGGGTGTGGCTGAGGGAAAGGGCTGTTTTTATAGGATCAGTTGTTACTAGGGTCTTTTGGGGAAAAAAGTGGCTTTTCGAGTTGGGCCTTGAAGGCTATGAAGTATTATCAGGATGCTATTATGTTTTTTTTTTTTTTTTTCGGTATGCGGGCTTCTCACCGCTGTGGCCTCTCCCGTTGTGGAGCACAAGCTCTGGACACTCAGGCTCAGCGGCCATGGCTCGGTATGCGGGCTTCTCACCGCTGCGGCCTCTCCCGTCACGGAGCACAGGCTCCGGATGCGCAGGCGCAGCGGCCATGGCCCACGGGCCCAGCCGCTCCGCAGCACGTGGGATCCTCCTGGACCGGCGCACGAACCCGCACCCCCTGCATCGGCAGGCAGACCCCCAACCACTGCACCACCAGGAAAGCCCTATTATGTTGTTTTTGCATTCAACAAACATTGAGCACCAGCTACCTGCTAAGCACCAGGGGTTCACAAAATAATAAGACAAACTGCCTACCCTGGAGGAGCTCGCATTAACAATTTAATGCCCGTGAGAAGTATTATAATGGTCAAAGGATTGTAGGCACTCAAGTTAGAGGGGTCATCATCGGAGGACCTCCAGGGAAAGTGTCATAGAAGAAATGGGTTTTGAGGAATGAATAGGAGTTTTCCAGATGGGCAAGATGAGGTAAATGGCTCAGATGGAGGAAACAGCTTGTGCAGAGCTATAGACATGTGAAATAGCAGGCCCACGGTTTTGATGAGGCTGTGGCTGGATGTGAAGTGCACTGTGGTTGAGTAATAAGGCTAGGAAAGGTAGTAGGGACCAGATCATGTAGGGTGATGGAGGGTCAATGGCAGACCCTGGCCACTCTGAAGGAGTTAAAGGTAGAGGCAGCAGGTCTGTTAGCAAGGTCATTGTCAGGTAAACACTGATGGCAACATGAACACAGGAGAAAACAGTGAGGGTTGCTGTATGGAGCCTGGACTGGAAAGAAGTAGGATGACATAGTGAGCCTCTTTAACACATGCCTTAAACATTTACTGAACACCTACTATGTGCCAGGCACTGTTCTAGGCACTTGAGATACATCAGGGAGAAGAACAATCATGAGTCAGAGCTGAGCTCTCCCTCAGGACAACTCCCCTCCTCTTAAACTCAGTGTAGGGATAAGGGGGTGGGGAAGAGCACAGCCCTCCAGCTGCTGCTCATGGGGCAGGAGGGTGAGGACACCAGCCCCCTGACCTTGCTCGGGCCTCTCTCCCAGCTCCTCGCCCCACCCACAGCCATGGCCACAATGGTGGCCCAGAAGCTCAGCCACCTCCTGCCCAGTTTGCGGCAGGTCTACCAGATGCCTCGGCCGTCTGTGCAGCCAGAGCCTGTGTTCACGGTGGACCGAGCTGAGGTGCCTCCCCTCTTCTGGAAGCCATACATCTATGTGGGCTACCGGCCACTGCATAGGACCTGGCGCTTCTACTTCCGCACACTGTTCCAGCAGCACAACGAGGCGGTGAACGTCTGGACCCACCTGCTGGCGGCCCTGGTGCTGCTGCTGCGGCTGGCCATCTTTGTGGGGACCGTGGACTTCCGGGGAGACCTGCACGCCCTTCCCCTCTTCATCATTGTTCTTGCCTCCGTCACCTACCTCTCCCTCAGTGCCTTGGCTCACCTCCTGCAGGCCAAGTCTGAGTTCTGGCATTACAGCTTCTTCTTCCTGGACTACGTGGGTGTGGCTGTGTACCAGTTTGGCAGTGCCCTGGCACACTTCTACTATGCCATTGAGCCCGCCTGGCATGCCCAGGTGCAGACCTTTTACCTGCCCATGGCTGCCTTTCTCGCCTGGCTTTCCTGCGCTGGCTCCTGCTACAACAAGTACATCCAGAAGCCCGGCCTGCTGGGCCGCACTTGCCAGGAGGTGCCTTCGGCGCTGGCCTACGCACTGGACATCAGCCCCGTGGTGCACCGCATCCTCGTGTCCCCCAACCCTGCCATGGATGACCCGGCTCTTCTCTACCACAAATGCCAGGTGGTCTTCTTTCTGCTGGCTGCCACTTTCTTCTCTGCCTTCATGCCTGAGCGCTGGTTCCCTGGCAGCTGCCATGTCTTTGGGCAGGGCCACCAGCTCTTCCATGTCTTCTTGGTGCTGTGCACGCTGGCTCAGCTGGAGGCCGTGGCGCTGGACTACGAGGCCCGGCGGCCCATCTATGAGCCTCTGCACACCCGCTGGCCCCACAACTTCTCCGGCCTCTTCTTGCTTACTGTAGGCAGCAGCATCCTCACTGCATTCCTTCTGAGCCAGCTGGTACGGCGCAAACTCAGTCTCAATCGGAAGACCCAGTGAAGGGGGGTGGCAGCTTTTAGGGAGGGAGGTATAGTGGGGGCCCAAGGGTCTGGGCTTGGCTCCAGATGGGAACAAGGCCTGGTAAAATTGCTTGTGTCTGGCCCGCGGTGACTTCTCTGTGCACGCCTCAGCTGCCAAGGGGGGCACTGGCCAGTCCTTGGATTTGAGGAGTGGCTGGAGCTGCTGGGGTCCACTTCAGGGCCTGCCCCAGCTCCCTGCCCTGGGAGAGG
>NW_006786690.1:1883747-1886131 GCF_000442215.2 Lipotes vexillifer
GGGAGGGGGAAAGAGAAAGATGTGGGGCACCCTGGTTTGCCTCCCCCCATTGCCTCTCACTTAGGGGTGAGTATGGAGGATCAGCTGGGGCCAAGACCCCGGCCTGGGCCTTCCAGATTATCTGGGAAGGGGTGAAGTTGGGATTTAGGTCAGAGTCAGATCTGAGCTGAGAGATAGAGGAAACATCAGCGACTGCCCTCTACCCAGATTTCACTGGTGGACAGGGAAAGGACAGGCCCAAAATGTGTGCAGGATCTTACCATTCTTGAACCCCAGCCTGAAGGTTTGGTGCTGCAGAGAGCCCCCAAAGATAGAAGATTGTGCCAGCTAGAAATGGATCCCATCCAGTGCCCCATACCTCTTCAGTCACTGTCCCAGACAGTGAGCCCTGACCCTCCTAGCTCTGGCCTCTATGTCCCACACATCCTGTTCCCAGTCTTTCCTGGTTCCCTTGTTCATGATTCAGTGTTTATCCGTTCAGTGTTTCTTGGGCCTCTGCTCAGAGGCAGGCCACTGACTGGGCTCCGTGGATCAATGCAGGATGGTAAAGGCTTTAATATCGGAATGAACTGTCAGGGGAAGCACTGAGGAGGGAATAATTAGTGTTGCCTGGGACCCTCAGGGCCTTGGGTTGGGAAGGGTGAATAGGAGTTTACAGATGGAGAAGAGGAAGGGCATTCCAGGTAGAGGGAAAACCTGTCCAAAGGCCAAGAGGTATGGAAGAAGGAGTTCACTGCGGCTGGAATTAGGAGTGGTCTGGACTCTGATGTCCTGGATGCAATAAAGTGACTGTGTTAAGAGCTGCCTCTTTGCTTTTTGTCTCCTATCCTAGAGAGGGAGCCCTGGTGCCCCTTGAATCTGTTCACTGTGTTGGAGGAGGTTTTCAGGGGGAGGCTGGGGGTGGGCATAGGGAGGAGGGCACAGATCCTGCCTTATCTTTGCCTGGGGGTGGGGTTGGGGTCTTATTCACTATATATGTGAACTTTTTTTTTTTGGTAGGAAAGGTGGGGCAGTTATATTACTAAATAAGTTTTAGAAGTTAAAAGAATGTGTTTAAAAATATATGATTTGACAAAGATTTCACTTTTTGGTTTTTCAATCAAGGAAGATCTTATATGTTAACTTTTATGATATTGTTATATGTTAATGTTTACAGTATTGTCTTTTCCACAGTACATAAGCAATGTATGGTAATATATGTACAGTGAAGGAAAATTAGGAAGTACAGGTAAGAAAAGCAAAAAAATTCTGAATGAATAAGAAATATCACTCCACTGCTAAAATATCCTGTTATACATATAGTACATCTATGGAAATTGTGGTTATGGTTGCCAGCATTTTTGCATCTCTGAGGGGCTCAGAATTTACAAAGTACTTTCACAAACCTTATTTGATCCTCTTTAAAATCCAAGGCCACACAGTAAGCGAGAAAAGCAATACTGAAAGCTAATTCTTGACTGCAAATTTTTAGTTTTCATTCTACTTAACGTTTTCTAAATCCTCTCCCATGAGGTTTCATAGTTATACTTAGCGTTTTGTTTCTTGTTTTGAATTACAAAAGTAACCCATTTACGGTAGCACTGAGGACCCCAGGTTTGCAGGTGGCGGACCAGAGCCTCCTCTCCTCTTCCTTTTGAGATGTTCCTGAGGATTCAGCGATAAAACAAGGAAAACCCTGAGCCCTGATAGTTATCAGTAAGAAAGTGCAACTAACTCAGCAAAAAGAAAATGTGCATTCCTTGTGCAGTGTCGCGAACGCGTTCACACAGCACAGTTCTGGAATACAACTTCTGAATGAGAAAACCAGCAAGAACGGGGCCTTGGTAACATTAAGGGGTCAGGCGGGCAGGGTTTGGGGAAGGGGCGGGGCTTGGGCCGGGGCGGAGCTGACGCTAGGGGCGGTGCCTGAGCGGGGGCGGCCGCGGCGTAGCTCCGCACCCAGCATTGGCGCGAGATTGGAACGTCGGCGGAGTCACTTATGGCGGTTCCCTGAGGCAGACGGACCTCCGCTCCGTTATCCCGTTGTCTTAGTCTCTTCAGCGGCCATGAGGCGCAGAGGCCTGGAGGAGGAGGAGGAGGCCTGCGGCGTGTGGCTGGACGCGGCGGCGCTGAAGAGGCGGAAAGCGCAGGTAGGGCGTTGAGGCGAGAGAGGGTGTTGGGGGAGGGGTTAGAGGCCCGGAGGCGTGAGAAGTGAGGAGTTTGGGAGGACCTGGATGTGGTGTGGAGATAGAGTCGGGGACCGAGAATGAATAGCTTTGGCTATTCAGGGAAGAGAGGGGCTGGAGTCTGAAGAAGGTTGAAAAATGGGGTTTGGGAAGGGTGGAGAGAAAATGGGGGCGGAAGGCAGGCAGGTAGGCAGGCTGGCGGGGGGGGGGGGTGGGGGG
>NW_006786690.1:1886310-1896935 GCF_000442215.2 Lipotes vexillifer
GGTGGGGGGTGGGGTGTGGCGAGACTGGGGCAGCAAGGTTTCGAGGTGAGGGAAGAGGGTGGAGAGAAAATTTGCTCCGAGGAGCGTAATGCAGCAGACCCCTTAACTCGGAGTCCCTTCAAGACGGTGGCAGAGGCTGAAATACGGAGGGGTGGGTGCATATGCAAACTTGGGAAGTTCTCGCCCCGAGGTCCGTTTCTTCCCTGCTTGTCAGGTTGCCGGCCATCTACCTGCCCAGAACATGTAACTTTAGGGGAAAAAGAAGAGACGGGGAGGGGAGCTGGCCTAATATTTATTAAGCATCCGCTGGGTGCCACATACTGTATTAAGTATTTAATATGTGTTATATGTGTCATCACCCTTATGGAAATGCGGAAACTGAGGTGAGGTAATGAACCCGGGTTCACCCAACTAGGAGAATTGGAAAACCCACCCAGGTTTGGCACATATGCAAGATTCTCTGTTAGTCATTACAAAGAAACAAAAGTATGGGATAATAATAGTTAATGTTTATTGAGCATTTTAAGCTGGACACTGTGCTGAGAATTTGTTGAGTTATCTTATTTGGTGCAGTTCTATGTAGTAATATAGTGATACCCATTTTACACATGAAAAACAGGCTGAAAGCAGACAGTAACGGCAGAGTTCTTGCTCTTAAGTTGCTTACAGTCATGTGGGGAAGAAAAGATGTACAGATAATAGCAATATGTAATTTATTGACTACTTTCTATGTGTCAGGCACTTTGCTGGGACGTTACATGCCTTATCAGTGGCAGGTACTCAAAATTCAATGAAGTAGGTACTGTCATTATCTCTGTTTTATATTTCTCATATATATTTGGTCTTTGTCTTTGGTTCTTGGCTCACAGCTCCTAAAACCCTTGGAATTTCCTGTGTTATGAGTGATAATGGTGTCTTTTATATTTAATGAGGTGACTTTTGGAAAGCCCTTAGGTAACCTAAGGATGGGCTGGTTGCCAGGAAAGCCATCCATGTGATTAGAGGGTTGGAACTTTCACTCCCTCCATTCCCCTACCTCTAAGGAGAGAAGGGCTGGAGATTGAATTCAGTTGCCAATGGCCATTGCCTAAATCAATCATGTCTATGTAATAAAGCCTCCATTAAAAACCCAAATGGACAGGGTTCAGAGAGTTTCCAGGTTGGTGAACATGTGGAGGTGCAGGGAGAGTAGCGCGCCTGTAGAGGGCATGGAAGCCCCGTACCCCTTCCCACATACCTTGCCCTATGCATCTCTTCTATCTGGCTGTTCCTGAGTTATATCCTTTTATAATAAACCGGTGATCTAGCAAGTAAAATGTTCCTGTGAGCCACTCTAGCAGTTGAACCTAAGGAGGGGGTTGTGGGGACCTCTGATCTATAGCCACCTGGTCAGAAGTATAGTTAATAACCTGGATTTGGGATTGGCGTCCTGAGTAGGAGGGGGTTGTTGGAACCCCTAATCTATAGCCACAGATAATAGATAGATAAATAAATATATGGATGTATTTCCCCCACAAATGAGATTATATCAGACAGTTTGTTCTGCTACTCACCTTTCACTAAATATATGATGGAGCACTTTCCATGTGAGACATACGGGTTTTAGTATGGGTTTTTAAAAAGACCATTTTGGGACGTCCCAGGTGGTCCAGTGGCTAAGGCTCAGCGCTCCCAATGCAGAGGGCCTGGAGGTAAAAAGATTTAGGGTTTCCCTGGTGGCGCAGTGGTTGAGAGTCCGCCTGCCAATGCAGGGGACACGGGTTTGTGCCCCGGCCCAGGAGGATCCCACATGCCGCGGAGCGGCTGGGCCCGTGAGCCGTGGCTGCTGGGCCTGCGCATCCGGAGCCTGTGCTCTGCAACAGGAGAGGCCACAGCAGTGAGAGGCCCGTGTACCGCAAAAAAAAAAAAAGATTTAGCATTTGATTTGTATATTTGCTGTCTCTTAAGTGTATTATATTTAAAATGTCATTATAACTTAGAAGTAATTTCTGTTTCTTCTTCATCTATGATGCAGTTTAGTTCCCTACCCTTGAGATATGTAGCAGAGAAGGAGAAGTGGACATAACTAAGAGGGAGACGGAAATACAAAGATATCAGAAATCTTGGCCGAGTTGTCAGTGGTTTCTCCGCCAGCCTTGGAGGAGCACTGAATGCCACTCTGACATTCTGCAACTTTATTAACTTTCAGTCCATCAGCAAATGCTATGGACTATGCCTTCAAATGTATTTAGAATGTCATCCTTTCCTACTGTTTCTGCTGCTGCCACCTGAGCCAGAGTGACCCTTTGCTCACTGTTAAGTTTAAAACCATCTAGTGGTTTCTTACCTTCTAGTAAAAACCAAAATCTTTTTAATACCCATAAGACACCATCTGGTCTTGTGTGCCCTCTTATGCCTTTTAGACCTCATCTACTCTTCGCTCTGCCTCTGCTCCAACCATACTGGCCTTCTTGCTGTCTTTCAAGGCAAGTACATCTGTGCTTGGGACTTTTATATACTTGTGCCTGAAGTGCAAAGGGATTAGAGAGCCGCATTGCTCTGCTCCTTCATTTGTTCAAACGTCAACTGAGTTTTTTCTTAACCATCCTTTCCCTTATCCTCTACTCCCCATACTTCTAACTACCTTAATCTTGCTTTGTTTTTCTCCATAGCACTTTTCACCATCAGACATACTATATGCTGCGTATTTACTTTTTCATTTATTGTCTTTCTTCCCCTACTAGAATGAAAGTTCCATTAGGCAGTCCTTCAGAAACTTTCTGGTATGTAATAGGTACTCAGTAGATATTTATTGAATGAGCAAATGAGTGAATGGGGTTAATCTATCTGGTGGGCTTGGCTTTCAGAAATGCAAATGGCATAGAGCAGTGGGTGGCAGCTGGAAGGACTTTGAAGGGAATGCTAGTGAAAGCTTGAAGAGCTTTTAAGGAACTGTTTCTAGAAGTCTGATGACCTTTGAGGAGGCTGTGGGTGGGGGTTTAAAGGAAAGTGAGAAAAATCTTGGAAACTGGTTACGTGTTTACAAAGTTTAGCAACACTTTTGGCTGTAGTAAAGTGGAAGGTAGAAAATGTACCTAATGAACTGGATGATGTAGCCAAGGAGATTTCCAGGCAGTGTTAAATGTGCTAGCTGGGTTTTTTTTTGGCTGGTTATAGCAGAGAGCTAGAGGAGAGAGAGAAGCTGAAGGAAGGTCTGTTAAAAAGAAGCATAGCCTAGCTGGTTTTTGAAAATTCCCAGCCTCTCCAGGCAGCACACAGTGGGATTTATTTATTTATTTACTTATTTAGTTAGTTACTTATATTAAACTAAAAAAAATTGTAGTTGCTGTACAATATTATATAAGTTAAAGGTGTACAATATAGTGATTCACAGTTTTTAAAGGTTATACTTCATTTATAGTTATAAAATACTGGCTATATTCCCTTTGTTATACAATATATCTTTGTAGCTGATTTTATTTTGTTTATTTATTTTTAATAGATCTTTATTGGAGTATAATTGCTTCACAATACTGTGTTAGTTTCTGTTGTACACCAAAGTGAGTCAGCCATATGCATACATATGTCCCCCTATCCCCTCCCTTTTGAGCCTCCCTCCCATCCTCCCTATCCCACCCATCTAGGTCATCGCAAAGCAGAGTTGATCTCCCTGTGCTATGCTGCTATTCCCACTAGCTAACTATTCAGTAGTGTATATATGTTGATGCTACTCTCACTTTGCCCCAGCTTCCCCCTCCCACCCCATGTCCTCAAGTCCATTCTCTATGTCTACATCTTTATTCCTGCCCTGCAACTAGGTTCATCAGTACCATTTTTTTCTTTTTTTTTAGATTCCATATATATGTGTAAGAATACGGTATTTTTCTCTTTCTGACTTACTTCACTCTGTACGACAGACTCTAGATCCATCCACCTCACTACAAATAACTCAATTTCGTTTCTTTTTATGGCTGAGTAATATTTCATTATATATATGTGCCACATCTTCTTTATCCATTCATCTGTCTATGGACACTTAGGTTGGTGCCATGTCCTGGCTGTTGTAAGTAGTGCTCCAGTGAACATTGTGGTACATGTCTCTCTTTTTAAAATTTATTTATTTTTGGCTGCGTTGGGTCTTTGTTGCTGCGCGTGAGCTTTCTCTAATTGCAGTGAGCGGGGGCAACTCTTTATTGCGGTGTGTGGGCTTCTCATTGCGGTGGCTTCTCTTTGTTGTGGAGCACGAGCTTTAGGCATGCAGGCTTCAGTAGCTGTGGCATGTGGGCTCAGTAGTTGTGGCTCACGGGCTCTAGAGCACAGGCTCAGTAGTTGTGGCACACTTGTTTAGTTGCTCCGCGACATGTGGGATCTTCCTGGACCAGGGCTCGAACCCGTGTCCCCTGCATTGGCAGGAGGATTCTTAACCACTGCGCCATCAGGGAAGCCCACGTGTCTCTTTTTGAATTATGGTTTCCTCAGAGTATATGCCCAGTAGTGGGATTGCTGGGTCATGTGGTAGTTCTATTTTTAGTTTTTTAAGGAACCTCCATAACAGTTTTTCATAGTGGTTATATCAATTTACATTCCCACCAACAGTGCAGGAGGGTTCCCTTTTCACCACACCCTTTCCAGCATTTATTGTTTCTAGATTTTTATTTTTTTTGTGGTACGTGGGCCTCTCACTGTTGTGGCCTCTCCCGTTGCAGATCACAGGCTCCGGACTCGCAGGCTCAGTGGCCATGGCTCACGGGCCCAGCTGCTCCGCAGCATGTGGGATCTTCCTGGACCGGGGCACAAACCCGCATCCCCTGCATCGGCAGGCGGACTCTCAACCACTGTGCCACCAGGGAAGCCCTGTTTCTAGATTTTTGATAATAGCCATCATGACTGGCGTGAGGTGATACCTCATCGTAGTTTTGATATGCATTTCTGTAATAATTAGTGATGTTGAGCATCATTTCATGTGCCTCTTGGCCATCTGTATGTTTTCCTTGGTGAAATGTCTATTTAGGTCTTTGGTCCATTTTTTAATTGAATTGTTTGGTTTTTTGATATTGAGCTCCATGAGCTGTTTGTATATTTTGGAAATTAATCCTTTGTCCATTGTTTCATTTGCAAATATTTTCTCCCATTCTGAGAGTTGTCTTTTTGTCTTGTTTATGGCTTCCTTTGCTGTGCAAAAGCTTTTAAGTTTGATTAAGTCCCATTTGTTTATTTTTATTTCCGTTACTCTAGGAGGTGGGTCAAAAAAGATCTTGCTGTGGTTTATGTCAAAGAGTGTTTTTCCTGTGTTTTCCTCTAAGAGTTTTAGAGTGTCTGGTCTTACATTTAGGTCTTTAATCCGTTCGGAGTTTATTTTTGTGTATGGTGTTAGATGGTGTTCTAATATCATTCTTTTACATGTAGCTGTCCAGTTTTCCCAGCACCACTTATTGAAGAGGCTGTCCTTTCTCCATTGTATGTTCTTGCCTCCTTTGTCGTAAATTAGGTGACCATATGTGCATGGGTTTATCTCTGGGCATTCTGTCCTGTACCATTGATCTATATTTCTGTTTTTGTGCCAGTACCCTACTGTCTTGATTACTGTAACTTTGTGGTATAGTTTGAAGTCAGGCAGCCTGATTCCTCCAACTCTGTTTTTCTTTCTCAAGATTGCTTTGGATATTTGGGGTCTTTTATGTTTTCATACGAATTGTAAAATTTTTTGTTCTAATTCTGTGAAGAATGCCATTGGTAGTTTGATAGAGATTGCATTGAATCTGTAGATTGCTTTGGGTAGCATAGTCATTTTCACAATATTGATTCTTCCAATCCAAGAACATGGTATATTTCTCCATCTGTTTACATCATCTTTGATTTCTTTCATTAGTGTTTTATAGTTTTCTGAGTACAGGTCTTGCCTCTTGAGGCAGGTTTATTCCTAGGTATTTTATTCTTTTTGTTGTGATGGTAAATGGGATTGTTTCCTTAATTTCTCTTTCTGATTTTTCGTTGTTGGTGTATAGGAATGCTGGCGATTTCTGTGCATTAATTTTGTATCCTGCAGCCTTACCAAATGCATTGCTTAATTCTAGTAGTTTTCTGGTGGCATACTTAGGATTTTCTATGTATACAGTGATGCAAACAGTGACAGTTTTACGTCTTCTTTTCCAATTTATATTCCTTTCATTTTTTTTTTTCTCTGATTGCTGTGGCTAGGACTTCCAGAACTGTGTTGAATAAGAGTGGTGAGAGTGGACATCTTTGTCTTGTTTCTGATCTTAGTGGAGATGCTTTCAGTTTGTCACCATTGAGTATGATGCTAGCTGTGGGTTTGTCATATATGGCCTTTATTATGTTGAGGTAGGTTCCCTCTGTGCCCATTTTCTGGAGAGTTTTTATCATAAATGGGTGTTGAATTTTGTCAAAAGCTTTTTCTGCATCTATTGAGAGGATCATATGGTTTTTATTCAGTTTGTTAATGTGGTGTATCACATTGATTTGTGTATATTGAAGAATCCTTGCACACCTGGGATAAATCCCACTTGATCATGGTGTATGACCCTTTTAATGTGTTGTTCGATTTCTTTTGCTAGTATTTTGTTCAGGATTTTTGCATCTGTGTTCATCAGTGATATTGGTCATTAATTTTATTTTTTTGTGATATCTTTTTCTGGTTTTGGTATCAGGGTGATGGTGGCTTCGTAGAATGATTTTGGGAGTGTTTCTCCCTCTGCAATCTTTTGGAAGAGTTTGAGAAGGACTGGTGTTTGCTCTTCTCTAAATGTTTGATAGAATTCTCCTGTGAAGCCATCTGGTCGTGGACTTCCGTTTGTTGGAAGATTTTTAATTACGGTTTCAATTTCATTACTTGTGATAGGTCTGTTTATATTTTCTAATTCTTCCTGGTTCAGTCTTGGAAAATTGTACCTGTCCAAGAATTTGTCCGTTTCTTCGTGGTTGTCCATTTTATTGGCATATAGTTGTTTGTAGTAGTCTCTTATAATCCTTTGTATTTCTGCAGTGTCAGTTGTGATTTCTCTTTTTTCATTTCAAATTTTGTTGATTTGCGTCCTCTCCCTTTTTTTCTTGATGAGTCTGGGTAAGGTTTATCATTTTTGTTTATCTTCTCAAGGAACCAGCTTTTAGTTTTATTGATCTTTGCTATTGTTTTCTTTGTTTCTATTTCATTTATTTCTGCTCTGTTTTTTATGATTTCTTTCCTTCTGCTGACTTTGGGTTTTCTTTGTTCTTCTTTCTCTCGTTGTTTTTTTTTTTTTTTTGCAGTACGCGGGCCTCTCACTGCTGTGGTCTCTCCCGTTGCAGAGCATAGGCTCCAGACGTGCAGGCTCAGTGGCCATGGCTCACAGGCCCAGCTGCTCTGCGGCATGTGGGATCCTCCTGGACCAGGGCAAGAACCCGCGTCCCCTGCATCAGCAGGTGGACTCTCAATCACTGCGCCACCAGGGAAGCCCTCGCTAGTTGTTTTAAGTGTTGGGTTAGATAGTTTATTTGAGATTTTTCTTGTTTCTTGAGGTGAGATTGAATTGCTGTAAACTCTCCTCTTAGAACTGCTTTTGTTGCGTCCCATAGGTTTTGGGTCGTCGTGTTTTCGTTGTCATTTGTTTCTATGTATTTTTTAATTTCTTGTTTGATTTCTTCAGTGATCTCTTCATTATTTAGTAGTGCATTGTTTAGCCTCCATGTATTTGTGTTTTTTACAGTTTTTTCTGTAGTTGATTTCCAGTCTCATAGCGTTGTGCTCAGAAAAGATACTTGATATGATTTCAATTTTCTTAAATTTTCTGAGGCTTGATTTGTGACCCAAGATGTGATCTATCCTGGAGAATGTTCCATGTGCACTTGAGAAGAAAGTATATTCTGCCACCTTTGGGTGGAATGTTCTATAAATATCAATTAAATCTATCTGGTCCATTGTGTCATTTAAAGCTTGTGTTTCCTTATTTATTTTCTGTTTGGATGATCTGTCCATTGGTGTAGTGGTGTGTTAAAGTCCCCTACTATTTTTTCTTTTTTTTGTTTTGCGGTACGCAGGCCTCTCACCATTGTGGCCTCTCCTGCTGCGGAGCATAGGCTCTGGACGCACAGGCGCAGTGGCCATGGCTCACGGGCCCAGCCGCTCCGTGGCATGTGGGATCCTCCCGGACCGGGGCACGAACCTGTGTCCCCTGCATCGGCAGGCGGACTCTCAACCACTGCGCCACCAGGGAAGCCCAAAATCCCCTACTCTTATTGTGTTACTGTTGATTTCTCCTTTCATGGTTGTTAGCATTTGCCTTATGTATTGAGGTGCTCCTCTGTTGGGCCCATAAACATTTATAATTGTTATATCTTCTTCTTGGATTGATCCTTTGATCATTGTGTAGTGTCCTTTTTTGTCTCTTATAATAGTCTTTATTTTAGAGTCTATTTTATCAGATAGGAGTATTGCTACTCCAGCTTTCTTTTGATTTCCATTTGCATGGAATATCTTTTTCCATCCCTTCACCTTCAGTCTGTATGTGTTCCTAGGTCTGAAGTAGGTCTCTTGTAGACAGCGTATATATAGGTCTTGTTTTTGTATCCATTCAGCCAGTCTGTGTCTTTTGGTTGGGGCATTTAATCCATTTACATTCAAGGTTATTTTATTTATTTTATTTTATTTTTTTTTGCGGTAAGTGGACCTCTCACTGTTGTGGCCTCTCCCGTGGCGGAGCACAGGCTCTGGAAGTTTTTGACTATAATCTCTTCAAATATTTTCTCATACCCATTCTTTTTCTCTTCTTCTGGGACCCCTATAATTCAAATGTTGGTGCGTTTAGTGTTATCCCAGAGGTCTCTGAGATTGTCTTCAATTCTTTTCATTCTTTTTACTTTATTCTGCTCCTCGGCAGTTATTTCCACCATTTTGTCTTCCAGCTCACTTATTCGTTCTTCTGCCTCAGTTATTCTGTTATTTATTCCTTCTAGTATATTTTTTATTTCAGTTATTGTGTTGTTCATCTCTGTTTGTTTGTTCTTTAGTTCTTCTAGATCTTTGTTAAACATTTCTTGTATTTTCTCAATTCATGCCTCCATTCTATTTCTGAGATTCTGGGCCATCTCTATTATCATTACTCTGCATTCTTTTTCAGGTAGATTGCCTATTTCCTCTTCATTTATTTGGTCTTGTAGGTTTTTACCTTGCTCCTTCATCTGTGACATATTTTTTTGCTGTCTCTCTTCTTTTTTAATGAATGGGAATATGTTCCTGTCTTACTGGTTGTTTGGCCTGAGGCTTCCAACACTGGAGTTTCTAGGCTGTTGGATAGAGCTGAGTTTTGGTGCTGAGATGAGGACCTCTGTGAGACCTCACTCTGATGAATAATCCCTGGGGTCCGAGGTTCTCTGTTAGTCCAGTGGTTCCGACATGAAGCTCCCACTGCAGGAGCTTCGACCTGACCCCTGGCTCGTGAACCAAGATCCCTCAAACTGCGTGGGGTGGCAAAAAAATAAAAAGAGAGAGAACAATAACAAAGTTAAAAGTAAAATTAGACTCGGAAACTAACAGACATGTTAGAAAGAATATAAAAATATAGATGACTCAACAACTGGAAGGTACAACAGTACCACAATAGTAAAAAAGAGGAGGAGGGAAAAGAGAAAAAAACAAATAAAAAAGAAAGCCCAGGAAAAGGCCTTGGCTGTGGAGGGTGGGGCCTAAGCAAGGGTGAGGTTTGGGTGCTGGGCGGGGCCTATGCTTAGGACCCACAGGGCTGGAAAAGGCCCTGGGGGCTGTGGGGGGTGGGCTTAGGCTCAAAGAACAGAAGAGGCACAGGCGTCCCCCCCACACCTGGTCTCAGAAGGCGGGTGACCTCACCTGGGAGCCCAGCAGGCTTCCTGGGCTCGAGTGGGCGGGGCAAACGGTCTCCTCTCCTCCTGCTCCTCCTGCTCCTCCTGTCTTGGAGGGCCCCTCCCGCCTGCCTCTCCTGTTCTCCCCTTGGCCTTCTTCCTATGCCCCCAGGACCCACGTGGCCTGGAGAGGGCTTTGGAGGGCAGGGGACCGGCCTGGGAGCTCAGCGGGCTCCTGGACCCAAGTGGGCAGGGCAAACGCCCTCTGCTCCTTTGTCACTCCTCCCAGAGGGCCCCTCCTGCCTACCTCTCCTGATCTCCCCGGCCTCAGGGGCGCCGGTCCTGTCTGGCCTCCACTTCTCCTCCCCCATCTGTTCCCCCATGTCCTACTGGTTCACTTGGGGGTTCCTCCTGTCTCATTGAGTGTCAGGGTTTCCCACCAATGGCCGGCAGCCACCCTAGTTGTGGGGAGACACTAACTCGGTGTCTTCCCACACCTCCATCTTCACTCCGCCTTCTGTAGTTTATTTTATATCTAATAGTTTGTACCTCTTAAGCCCCTACCCCTGTATTACCCATCCTCTCCCACCATTGGTAACCACTAGTTCTGAGTCTGCTTCTTTTTTGTTACATTCACTAGTTTGTTGTATTTTTTAGATTCCACATATAAGTGATATCATACAGTATTTGTCTTTCTCTTTCTTACTTATTTCACTAAGCATAATACCCTCCAGGTCCATTCCTGTTGCAGATGGCAAAATTTCATTCTTTTTTATGGCTGAGTAGTATTCCAGTGTGTGTGTGTGTGTGTGTGTGTGTGTGTGTGTGTGTGTGTG
>NW_006786690.1:1897081-1914660 GCF_000442215.2 Lipotes vexillifer
ACGACCCCGCGTCCCCTGCATCGGCAGGCGGACTCTCAAGCACTGCGCCACCAGGGAAGCCCTGTGTGTGTGTTTTGGCTGTGCCATGTGGCTTGTGGGATCTTAGTTCCCCAACCAGGGATTGAACCTGGGGGCCGTGACAGTGAAAGCGCTGAGTCATAACAACTGGACTGCCAGGGAACTACCCCATTCCTCTGTTGATGGACAGTTAAGTTGCTTCCATATCTTGGCAGTTGTAAATAATGCTACTCTGAACATTTGGGTGCATGTATGTTTTTGAATTAGAGTTTTCATCTTTTCCAGATATATGCCCAGGATTGGGATTGCTGGATCATATGGTAGCTCTAGTTTTAGTTTTCTTAAGGAGCCTCCATACTGTTTTCCATTGTGGCTGCATCAATTTATATTTCCTCCAGCAGTGTACAGGGGTTTCCTTTTCTCCACATCCTTGCCAATATTTGTTATTTGTGGTCTTTTTTGTTTTTTAAATTAATCAATTTATTCTTGGCTGCGTTGGGTCTTTGTTGCTGTGCGCAGGCTTTCTCTAGTTGTGGTAAGCAGGGGCTACTCTTTTTTCTTTCTTTTTTTTTTTTGCAGTACGCGGGCCTCTCACTGTTGTGGCCTCTCCCGTTGCGGAGCACAGGCTCTGGATGCGCAGGCTCAGCGGCCATGGCTCATGGGCCTAGCCGCTCCACGGCATGTGTGATCTTCCCGGACCGGGGCATGAACCCGTGTCCCCTGCATCGGCAGGCGGACTCTCAACCATTGCGCCACCAGGGAAGCCCAGGGGCTACTCTTTGTTGCAGTGCATGGGCTTCTCATTGCTGTGGCTTCTGTTGTTGCGGAGCACGGGCTCTAGGCACATGGGCTTCAGCAGTTGTGGCTCGTGGGCTCTAGCAGTTGTGGCTCGTGGTCTCTAGAGCGCAGGCTCAGTAGTTGTGATGCATAGGCTTAGTTGCTCCATGGCATGTGGGATCTTCCCGGACCAGGACTCAAAACCTGTGTCCCCTGCATTGGCAGGCGGATTCTTAACCACTGCGCCACCGGGGAAGTCCTAGATATTTTATTATTTTTGATGTGATTGTGTTTCCTTAATTTCTCTTTCTGATAGTTCATTGTTAGTATATAGAAATGCAACAGATTTCTGTTTATTAATTTTGTATCCTACAACTTTACCCAAATTCATTGATGACCTCTTGTATTTTTACTTTTGGTAGCGATTTTAGGATTTTCTATGTAAAATATTATGATATCTACGAACAGTGACAGTTTTACTTCTTCCTTTCTAATTTGGATCCCTTTTATTTTTTTTTCTTATCTTATTGCTGTGGCTAGGATTTCCAGTACTGTGTTGAATAAAAGTGGCTAGAGTGGGCATCCTTGTCTTGTTCGTGATCTTAGAGAAAATACTTTCAGCTTTTCACCATTGAGTATGATGTTGGTTATGGACTTATCATATATGGCCTTTATTATGTTGAGGTATGTTTCCTCTGTTCACATTTTCTGGAGAGTTTTATCATAAATGGATGTTGAATTTTGTCAGTCTTTTTCTGTTTGCTTTGTGTATCCGTTAACTGCTTATTGTGCATATAGGTGATTTTACTTCTTTTGTCTTTTAATTTCCCTACTACTAATTTTGTGTGTGGATGACTTACTACCTTTACTGTATATTTGCCTTTATCAATAAGCTTTTTCCTTTCATAAATTTTTATGTTTCTAATTATGGCCTTTTTTGTTTTGTTTTGTTTTTTGCTTAGAGAAGTCCCTTAAACATTTCTTGTAAAGCTGGTTTGGTGGTGCTTAACTCTCAGCTTTTGCTTGCCTTAAAACTTTTGATCTCACCATCAAATCTGAATGAGAGCCTTGCCAGGTAGAGTATTCTTGTTTGTAGGTTTTTCCCTTTCATCACTTTAAATATATCATGCCACTCCCTTCTGGCCTGTAGAGTTTCTACTGAAAAGTCAGCTGATATCCTTATGGGAGTTCCCTTGTATGTAACTTGTTGCTTTCCCCTTGCTATTTTTAATATTCTCTCTTTATCTTTAATTTTTGCTGTTTTAGTTGCAGTGTGTCTTGGTATGGTCCTCTTTGTGTTGATCCTGTTTGGGACTCTCTGTGCTTCCTGGATTTAGGTGTACTTTTCCTTTCCCAAGTTAGGGAAGTTTTCAGCTATTATGTCTTCAAATATGTTCTCTTCCCCTTTCTCTCTCTTCTACTTCTGGTACCCCTGTAATGTGAATATTAGTGTGCTTGATGTTATTCCAGAGGTCTCTTAACTCATTATTGACCAGGAGATTTTTGCAGAAACTAATGCCTATGACTGGCGATTTGTTATGTAAGTGAATATTGAAATATCTCTGGTCAATAACATTCAGGTAGCAAAGACCTATTAATGTGTCTCTGGTCAATAATGTGTTAAAGTGTCCTCATTTCTTTTTATTCTCTTTTTCTGTTGAGCTTCAGTGATTTCCACTGCTCTGTCTTCCAGGTTGCTCATCCATTCCTCTATATTACTTAGTCTACTGTTGATTCCTTCTAGTGTATTTTTAATTTCAGTTATTGTATTCTTCACCTCTGTTTGGCTGTTCTTTATATTTTCTGTTTGTTAAAAACTTCTAACTTCCCATGCTGTTCATCCATTCTACTCCTGAGTTCTTTGGTCATCTTTATGATCATTATCTTAAACTCTTTTCCAGGTAGATTGGCTATCACCACTTCACTTAGTTCTTCTGAGATTTTATCTTGTTTCTTCATTTGGAACATGTTCCTCTGTTGCCTCATTTTACCTGACTTGCTGTTTTTATTTCTTTGTATCTGGTAGGTTGGTTATGTTTCCCTGCCTTGGAGAAGTGGCCTTTTGTAGGAGACATTCTGTGTGTCCCAGCAGTGTACTCCCTTCTGGTCCGAGTGCCCCTTGTGTGGCCTGTGAGGGTCCTTCTGTTGTGGCAGGCTGACTACTATGGGCTGTCTGGTAGGTGTGGCTGGCCCCCTCTCGATAAATCAAGAGATGAGTTGTTAGGGCAAGGAATAGTGACCTTATTTGGAAAGCCAGCAAACTCAGAAGATGGTGGACTAGTGTCCCAAAGAACCATTTTACCCAAGTTAGAATTCAGGCTTTTTTTATACTAAAGGGGGAGGGGGTGTGGTTGGTTGTTGCAAACTTCTTGATGCTGCAATCCTTTGTTCTTGCAGCTGTCCACCTAGGTCAGGTCACGATGTTCCCATAAACTTCCAACTGAGACAAAGGTTATTTTCTGTTCTGCAACTTTTTTTCTTTATGTAAATGGAAGTGTTATTTCTTTAAAGGTCAGAGCCTTGAGAATAGGCTATCCTTATATTTTGGGCTATAGGCAACATTCTTGTAGCAAAAGCAGTAGAATACAAAGGTTAAAGTAAAGCAGTAGAATACAAAGGTTAAAGTAAAAGAAACAGATCTAATATGGAGTCAGATTTGTTCTTCCCTATTGTTCTGCCCTGTTGGTGAAGCCAGATCCTGGGGCTTGTGCCCGCCCACTGGCAGACAGAACAAGGTCCTGATATCTGGCTGCAGGGCCCAGGGTCCCAGGCCTGATGATGGCCTGCTGGTGGATGAGTTGGGTCCTGTCATAGCAGGCAGCAGCGCTGTGGTTGTCTTGGGGCTTGTGTCCTCCTGCTGGTGGGTAAGGCTGGTCTGGAGGCTAGAACAGGTTTGCTGGTGAGGGGGCTGGAGCCCAGTGGGTTTGGGGGCTGGTGTCTGCCCACTGATGGGTGGAGTTGGGTTCCAGCTTCTCTGGCTGCAGAGCCCTAGGGGTCCTGGGTCAAGTGCCTGTGTACTGGTGTTTGGGGCTGGGTCCTGGCCCCTTTGGTGGGGAGGGCCGTGTTCAGGGGTGATTGTAGGCTTAGCAGGGGGTCTTAAGGCAGCCTGTCTGCTGGTGGGTGGGGCTGTGTCCCCACCCAGTTAGTTACTTGGCCTGAGGCATCCCAGTACTGGTGCCTATAGGCTGGTGGGCAGGGGTGGGGCTGGGTGCTGAAGCTAATAATAAGCTAGAAGGGGGATTCCAAAATAGGCTTGCCAGCCCCAGTGTCTGTGTCCCCAGGGTGATCTCTAGTTGCCTCCTGCCTCTCCAAGAGACTTTCCAATATCAGCAGGTACGTCTGACCCAGGCTTCTTTCAAATTACTGCTTCTGCCCTGAGTCCCAGTGTGTGCACCCTTTGAGAGTGGAGTCTCTTCATGGTTACAGTTTATTACAGCAAAGAGATACAGATTAAAGATTAAAGGGGCAGATTCTAGGTGCGTTTCAAGCACATAGGACAGAGTCTAGGAGGATTGCAAGCATGACATTTCCACTGTCCTTCCAGTGGCATATTGGACAGCACTCATTACTCCCAGTGTCCTCTACCAGTGACAGTACACACAGAGTATAGCCAGTCATGGAAGCTCACTGAGCCTTGGAGCTTTTACTGGGGTTTAGTCTTGTAGATATGGTTGATACTTGTGCGGCTGACCTTAGTTTCTATTCCCTCTTCAGGTCAAGCTGATACTGTTTGGCCCAGAGCTCTTGCCATAGATCACATTGTTAGTACAGACTGTCTGGTGTGGCCCAAGGCCTCAGGGTAAACAAAGACACTCCTGTCAGGACATTAGAGATTGCTTCCTATTAGCTGAGGGCAAAGGCCAGACCTCTCTTTGGGCAAGATACTTTCCTACATGGGAGTAATTCAGTTTGGCTAATGTGTAGGGTATACATAGAGGAGTTGAAGGTGAGATTAGGAGGGTAAACTCTTGCCATGTTGGAAATTCATGGAAGGTGTTTGACATAATGGGAGGTGTCTCTATGAAGATAAAGCCAACAGTTGTTATAGGAAAGTAAGTGGTACAGTGAAAGGTAGGCAGGAGGAATATATTGCAGAAGTTAAGGTAAGAAATAACATGGGCCCAATCCAGGATAGTAGAAGTTGAAGTTTTTTGTTTTGTTTTGTTTTGTTGGATTATTGATCTCTAAAAGTTAGTGTTATTGAACCAGGTTTGTTTGCCTGATGTGCAGCAAGCCGAATATTGAGATGCTGAGGTTTGCAGTAGAGAAAGGGTTTATTTACAAGGTAGCCAAGCAAGGAGATGAGAGAACAAATCTCATATCTGCCTCCCTGAAGGCGAGGGGCTTGGGATATTTATGAGATAAAGAGGCAGGGTAGTCTGAGGTGTTGGGGATGTTGCAGGAGAATGAGGTGTGAGAGGGTGGTCATGTCCCAGGTCTTGGATGAGTTCCTGGGATAGGCCACCAAGTGAGGGTCCTTGGCTTCGCGAAGGAAAGAATTCTAGAGCGACCCATAGTGATGTGAAAGCATTTTATTTAGAGAGATACACATTGCATAGGCAGAATGCGGTCATTCTCAGAAGGCAAGAAGCGGCCCCAAGGTGTGGGGCTGGTTAGTTTTTATGGGCTGGGTAATTTCATAGGCTAATAAGTGGGAGGATTATTCCAACTATTTTGGGGAAGGGGCAGGGATTTCCAGGAATTGGGCCACCCCCCACTTCTGGCCTATTATGGTCAGCCTCAGAACTGTCATGGCGCCTGTGGGTGTGTCACTTAGCATGCTCATGTATTACAGTGAGCATATGATGAGGCTCAAGGTCTACTGCAAGTCAAATCTTCCGCCATCCTGGGCCTAGTAGGTTCTAACCAGTTTTTGACATATCGTCAACATCTATGCCATTCTTTTAAAGGTTGTGCCCTGCCCCATTCCCTCCTGTCTCAGGGAAAGATGATTGGAGGCAATAAAAAGGTGGAGTAATGGGTGTTCTGTGCAGGCATATCTGAGTTACATGCTTCTATCATGGGACGCATGTTCAGAAAATGGCAGTGTTAGCATGATCTGAGGGTGGAATTTTTTGCTCTCTGACATCAAAAAGTCATCTATCTGACACTCGAGCAGGCCTAGTTGAATGGTTGGTGGTCTTGACTGGTTTGAATTGAGTAAGACTAGCTCCATGCTCCTGAAATACAACTTAAGCAACCATTAGTATAGTGACCCATAAGTCAGAGAGGTGTTATCTATAGGGAGTGGTTAAAGGAGTCTTGTGATATGTTGTCTAAGCTACTTGAAGCTTGGAGGGTATGCAGTTTGCAAGAAAAGTTAAAGCAAGCTTGGTCAGTAAAGGCAGGTTACATGATATTATTCATTAAGCAAGTTATAGTTTAAGAGAGCTAACTGATGACTACCCTTGGTTTCTTAAGTATGTATCTAAAATATAGCTATGCTCAAGAAGGACCTAAATGTGGGCTTTGGTGAGGGGAGAGGGGTGTTGCTTAAATATGTTTTTTAAAAAATTAAATTTATTTATTTTATTTTTATTTATCTTTGGCTGCGTTGGATCTTTGTTGCTGCATGCGGTCTTTCTCTAGTTGTGGCGAGTGGGGGCTACTCTTCATTGTAGTGCACGGGCTTCTAATTGCATTGGCTTCTCTTGTTGCGGAGCACGGGCTCTAGGTGCGTGGGCTTCAGTAGTCGTGGCGCGTGGGCTTCAGTTGTCGTGGCGCACAGGCTTAGTTGCTCTGCGGCATATGGGATCTTCCCGGACCAGGGCTCGAACCTGCGTCCCCTGCATTGGCAGGCGGATTCTTATACACTGCGCCACCAGGGAAGCCCTTAAATATGTTTTTTAAGCTGTGACTTTGGTCCAGGTATCTGCAGCCCTCAGTGTCTCTCACCTTTTAAAGGACCTTTGCATCTTCCCTTCGGTTCTGTTTACATTTAGGAGCCAGAAATTGGTACCTGAGTAAGTAGAGGATGATTATAGAGAAAAAAGTTAAAAATATAACTTGAAATAGTGATTGGAAATTGGGAGAAACAGTATAGGCTGATTTGTGTGTGTGTGTGTGTGTGTGTGTGTGTATGTGTGTGTATGTATATTGTAGAGGCGGAAAAAATTTCCCTTGTTCCCTTCTGGGTTCTTTGGCTTGTCTAATAATTAAATTGATATAAGACAGATTAACAAAAGAAAAATCAAACAAAAGTTTAATAACGTCTATCTCCTGCATAGATGAGAGAGATGCAGGAAAACCTAACTCTCAGAAATGGCTAAAGCTATCACCTTAAATACCATTTTCAGCTAAAGACAAAAGAAGATGTTGCGGGTGGAGAGTCAGTTATGAGAGGTTACCAGGAAAAGCACAGTAAACAAGGGTAAGGTTGTTATGCAGATGTAAGTTGTTGCCTTCTCCTTTGATGAGAATTTCAAGAGATTTAGTCATCCTCTTCCTGGTACAGAGAGGAAGACAGCCTTACAAATGGAGATTTCCCTTATTAATATAAATGTCTCTTACAAA
Source organism: Lipotes vexillifer (assembly GCF_000442215.2). Classification (NCBI taxonomy): domain Eukaryota; kingdom Metazoa; phylum Chordata; class Mammalia; order Artiodactyla; family Lipotidae; genus Lipotes; species Lipotes vexillifer. The sequence continues at coordinate 1,904,390 of NW_006786690.1, forward strand.
AGGGTAACTTATACTCAGAGCTTTTCCTATGTCTGCTTTTTCTTAAAAATAATCAGCTTAAAATAATCCTTATGCCAAGGAGGCATATTTTGGGGTGACAAATTCTGCTCTCCTTCAGTATATCTCTATCTCTATCTGTATCTATATCTATATCATCTGTGTTACACACACACACACACACACACACACACACACACAATGCTTCTATTCACAAAGTTGACATCTAGGCTGATTCGCAGTTGTCCCAGAGTGGGGATTCCCCCTCCATTGTGTTTCAGTTGAGGCACCTACTTTCCCATTTAAGTGAGCACAGTGCTCTTCTTTCTTTCATGGGACTGTCATCTCTACTATTGAGAGGGTTACATGTGGCCATTCCTATTTTGGAAGTAGTTAAAGCAGGATGTTTAAACAGATCTTCAATAAATAGTCTTTATTAGGGCAAAACTGATGATAAATGTACTAAACATTGTACTACAATGAACTGACACGCATAACATCCTTTAAGTGAGAAAAATCTCATTAGCAAGAAGCACCTTTGTATGAGACTTAGTGTTGCTCATGGGTGTAGACATATCAGGTCTCTAGTTTAGGAGTTGTGAGACTTAGAAGAAATTGTTTTTCTCTTATCATTGCTGAGTTTTCATTAGGTTTAGATGAAAAAACAGTACCAGGTCGTTCTAGAGAAGATTCTTGCAATAATTTTCTATTGTTAGATTACTTTGGGAGGAAAATCTTCACAGTTTTCAATGGGTGTACCCTGCTGTGTTCTAGATCTTATGTGTGTGAAAGGAAAATCAAAGTGGTGTTGGTATTGATAAGAAGGCTCTCTAAAATGGAGCTGGGAGGCCATTAAGGAAGTGTGACTTACCACATCTCAGCCTGGATGGAATCTGACCTTTTGACCACTTATTCTCCTAATGAAGACAACCAGAACATCTGCCAGAAACTCAAGATACTTAGCGGACCCTTACCCTAAAATAATTTGTGATTCCTTAAGGACAAATATTTCCTGACTCACGTCAGAGTCAACCACAATTCTCGCCAGGCAACTTTGAACAACCTCATGGCTTTTTGTCTTTATAAGCCCCTCTTTCTCTTCTCTGGAACACTCTTTAGGTTTTACCAGAATCTATGTCTCCCAAATTGGAATTCTTAAGATTCCCCCCCCCCCCCCAAAAAAAAACTCTTTTCTTACTTGCAGCCTTCTGCATTGTTTTTTGGTCTATATGTGTGACATCAACTACGGTGACAGGAGCTCATCTTAACCTTGATCACAGTATTAGAAATGCTTTAGTTTTTTTCTGACAGCTTTGTTGATGTTGAAAATGTAATGAGTAGGTATATAATAAACAGAAACTGGAGTGTATCCTTCCTGTATGTCCACTTTCTTCCTAAAACATTTGTTGAATTGAGTACCTAGTATGTGTATTAAGCTGGTTGTGTGGAGGATAGGAAAAAACTATGTGAATCAAATGTTGATCCCAGGATTTTGTAGTGTAAGTCTTGAAATACTGAGTTCAGAAGAGGAAGAGGTCACATCTAGCTGTGAGAATCAGGAATGCTTGGCTCTTAAGTTGAAGAACAGGTAACATTTCAGAGTTGGGTGTGAAAAAGGCCCTTCTCTGTGAGGCACAGAAGTGAGAAAGGTGAAGTCCATAATAGGGACTGGTATCTAGTTGAGTATTATGTTAGAGTGTGCATAAAGGGTTTTTGGTAATGGAGAAAAAGGAAGCTGAAATCGTTATCAGTGTGGGCAGTCTAAGAGTCTACATTTTATGCTATAGGTTCTTGCCAGAACAAGATGGTATGATCACAGTTGTGCTTTAAGATTTATCTAGATGTTGGGTATGGGACGGATTGAAACAGGTAGTAAATGGGGGCCTGACCAGTCAAGAGACTGTTATTCTAATAGTCTAGGACTATGCAGAGTTTATGAAATTCTGAACTAGGGTAATGTATTATTTGTTTTGAGGGTTTGGAAAGTTTGAAGCAAGTTCTGAATTAATACTTTGTTACTAATTCTACAGAGGTGATTTTTACTGTTGGCGATGATGAGAATTCAGACAGCTTTTCTTGGTCAGACTCCTTAAACAATCCTCCTTAGGGCATTCTTATTAGGTAGCATCATCCTTTCAGCCTGACTTGAATGAGGCATGATAGTGACTAATGGGAAAAGGTTTTCATTCAGAATGTCATCAAATTAGTGCTGTGAGAGACTAAAGAGGAAGGGGGGACTTGATGATGTTGCTTTCTGTGATTCTAGAAGTGGGAAAAGATGAGTATGGGCCCTGGGAAGCATAAAGGAAGAGGTATAGCATGGCAAAAAGAACTAAATACACACATTCTTGTATTTCAAAGCTGTCACTTTATATGGAAAGTGATACTTCATACACAGATTCAAGACCAGAGTAACCATTATGAAAAAAAAGGAAGTTGGATCAAATTATATACCAGACTTGAAGACCATATGAATCAAAAAAAAAGGAATTGGGGGCTTCCCTGGTGGCGCAGTGGTTGAGAGTCCGCCTGCCGATGCAGGGGACATGGGTTCGTGTCCCGGTCCGGGAGGATCCCACATGCCGCTGAGTGGCTGGGCCCGTGAGCCATGGCCGCTGAGCCTGCGCGTCCGGAGCCTGTGCTCCGCAACGGGAGAGGCCACGGCGGGGAGGGGGCCGCCTGCCGCAAAGAAAAAAAAAAAAGTAGAGCTTTAAGACAAACTTGCAGATAGAATGAGGGCTAAACAGAATTTAAATGCTATGGGGGCATGAAAACATTTTCTAATAGTAAGAGAGCTGATGTATATGATCCCAGATTTGCTTTGCTACTAGAGTTGTGAGTATAAGAAAGGATCACTTTTGAGGTAATCCTGGCCCCCCCCCCACCCTTGCAAAGCATCATTCTCTGTAGGAACACGTCATAGGGGATCCTTGTAATATAGCAAGAGTAGCAGGAGCTCCGTAGTTGTAGGAAGTCGGTTTTTCCTTCTACCGCTATGAAAGAAGAAAACGATTGGGCCATTAATGTGATATACCAAAGGATTAGAGATTCTTTAGTTTTGGAGGGAATGTGCCTCTTGAAGTTAGGTTCTTCAGGGCATTCTTGTAGGGTAAAAATTGTCAATATGTAGGCTGTGGCTTACCATGGGGAACCCATGTAGGAACCCGATGCCTATGAGATAGGCCTTCTTATACTATGTAATGTACATACAGGGGCTGCCTTTATTTTGAGGTAAGGATAATCAGCTGAAGGACTTTGTACCTGGGCCCTCCTCAGTTCCACATTACCTCCTCTCACTCACAGTCTTAACATTCTACTGAGATAAATGTAAATACTTGAAGCCATGGATTTTCTGAGAGGTCTATATCTGGGGCAGTATTACTCCTGACATCGCTCTGACCCAAGGATGGAGTCTAATCCTGCTAAGTATGGCCAATTTGATAAAAAGCTTATTCCCAGACGTTTTGCTAATTGAGGTCTTAACTGTTTTCTGATAATCTGTAGTTTTCTATAAGTTGTCGTTATAGGATTTAGCATACAAGTAGTAATTTAAATAACTATTATTAGTTTGTCTGTTTTCCCCCTTAAGCTGTAAGCTTTATCAGGGCAGAAACACGTGTTTTGTTGATCACTGTTTCCTAGTACCTAGCCTATAGGTGCTCAGATACTTGTTGGCATACTAACTCACGTTATTTCATGTATCTAGGATGTGTCTCCCATACAATTTAGAGAGCCATGTGCCTGCTTGGGCTTCCTCATAGCATGGGGGCCTGGTTCCAAGAGTGAGCATCTCAAGAAAGCAAGGCAGAGAAGTGCATGGCATTTTTATGACCCAGTCTTGGAAATCATGTAGTGTTGCTTCTATCATACTTTATTGGTCAGGCAGTCACAAAGTTCTTCACCAGTTCAAGATAAGGGAATATGACTCTCACCACTTGACGGGAAGAGTAGCAAGGGCAAATTATAAGAAAAGCATGTGAAATGGGAGATCTTGTATTGGTCTTTGAACTGCCTTTGAATTGGCCTTTGATTGTCTTTGAAAAAGACAATCACAGTTGTTTGTAGTTTTCATCAAATTTGGAAAATTTTGGGCCATTATTTCTTTAAGTATATTTTCTGCCCACTTTCACCTTGTTTTTTGGAATTCTCATTATATGTATGCTTGATACCCCACAGACCATTAAGAATTTATTTTCAGTTTCTCTCTCTCTCTGCTTCATTTTGGATAGTTTGTATTGCTGTGACTTCAGGTCCACTGTTATTTTTTTCCTGTAGTCTCTAATCTGTTGTTAAGCCCATCTAGTGAATTTTTTGTATGTTCTTTTTCTCAGTATTTTCATGTTTTCCTTTAAATCCTTGAGCATATTTATTGTAAAGTTTGTCTGCTAATTCTGTCATCCCTGATATTTCTGACTCTGTTTCCATTTAACCGATCCCCCACGCCACCCCCTAGCCCCCATTAGATTGTTTTCCTGCTGTTTCATATATCTAGCAATTTTTTGTTGTGTGCTACATTGCTGGGTATCTGGATTTTACTGTCTTTAAAGAATGCTGAAATTTGTTTTGGCAGGTAGTTACTTGCTAATCAAGCTTGCTTTTAAGCTTTGTTAGGACAGGTTTGGAAGTTTTTGCTCTGCAGCTAGTTTAGCTCTACTGCTAAGGGGTGATCCGTCTGCTAATTCTGCTGAATGCCACTGGTATTAAAAAGGTCTTTCCACTTTGGCTAGTGGGAACTCTCCCAGCTCTGTGTGAGCTCTGGGAATTGTTCTTCTTGCAGTTCCTGGCATTTCTTTGTCTGGCCTCAAGGGGTTTCGCCTAACACACTTGTAGGTTAGTATTCAGTAATGGACTGAAGGGATCTCTATGTAGATTTCTGGATGTATTTCTCTGTACTGCAAATCCCAGCCACTTCATCTTCCCCAAATTCCAATCTCAGTCTACTCAATTTATCAAGACTGCAATGCTTTGCCTGAGTACTCTCTCTATACATTGCGTTCTGACAAGTGCTTCCAAGCAGAAAGCTAGGGTGTCCCAGGGTTCACCTCATTTGTTTTCCTGCTCTTGGGGATCACAGTTCTGCACTGCCTGTTATCCATTGTCTAAAATCAGTTGTTTCATGTATTTTATCCAGTTTTGTATGGTGGAAGAGAATGTTCCATACCAGTACTGCAAGTCAAAGTATGAATTTTATGTCCAGAATTTCTTCCATCTTTTTAACCACTTAAAGTACATTTTAGTTTCCAAATGTAAAAATGAAGTCAACTTTGGGCTAGAATTAATAATTTGGGTTCAAGTTTCAGGCCTACTTCCAACTTGGTACATCTCTTCTGTGGCTTTCACAGCCAAATTGAATTGAATATAATCCTATTCTCCCTGCTTCTCAAGCATTCCATAACAAGCAAATGGAAACAAAACCAAATTACATTAAATAAGGATGAGGTATAAAAGTTGACACATTCCAAACCTTTCTGGCCTATCTTCCAGTTCATACTCAAAGTATAAAGGGCCGGGAGATGAAAATGTAGTAAGACTGTTGCTGTTTCATTGCTCCTCCTCAGAATAATAGCCAACTATTATTAAATGCTGTATATGTGCAGAACTTTGTAAGCCTTTTATGTGAATTAACTCACCGAATCCTCGTAACTGCCCTATGGGCTTGGTACTATTATTGTCCCCATTTCACACATGAGAATGAGACAGAGATCAGACAACTTCTAGAGGGTCATGCAGCTAGTAACTGGCAGTGGCAGAATTGGTACTGGTTTGAACAGAAGCTGTGTGACTCAGGAGCCATGCTGTTAACCACTGTGTGACTATTTGAAAACTATTAAAAATGTATCAACTGCTACTGATGTAGAATCATTAATTATCTATTATTTTTAAAAAAGTTATTTACTTATTTATTTGGCTGCACTGGGTCTTAGTTGCACGCGGGATCTTCGTTGCCGTGTGCACAATCTTCAGTTGCAGCACGCGGGATCATTTTTTTAGTTGCGGCATGCAGGATCTAGTTCCCCGACCAGGGATCAAACCCGGGCTCCCTGCATTGGGCGCACAGAGTCTTAACTACTGGACTGCCAGAGAGGTCCCTAGTTTCATTAATTATCTTTAAATATAAAGGAGAGAATAATATCACCTGTGGAATCCCTTCCCGTTTGTTTAGTCAGCCTGCGTGATTTCCATGGGGAAGCAGAAAGAACGGGCTATGGTTGGAATATGTGATTCTTGAGGAAAAACAAACACTATCAGTTGGCAGAAAATGGTGGAAGGCGATGTACAGCAAAGACTAGAGGATATGAGTCGAATCCAAGAGGTCTATTGTGTTTCCAAGAGGGTAACTTGTGTTTATTGAATCCTGTCTGGCAGCTGTTTTGATATTAATAGGTTTCTCTTATTCTTTTTCTCCCCCTTCTCAGACACATTTAATCAAGTCAAGTACCAAAATGCTAACACTCTGGAGAGAGAAAGGCTAACATTTCTTTTACTCAAAGAAGTCGTCCACCTGCAGGCACTCGGCAGACCAGCATTGCTTCCTTCTTCACCTTGCAGCCAGGTATGGTGACTGGCCTGGAAGCAACCAGGGACCAAAAGGGAGTGCATTCACATTTCCATGCTGGAATATCTATGAGAAGTGGTGCCATTAGTGCATTGTGTTGAACTTAGATGACCTATTAGAAGATGTTTTAAAACACAAGAAAGCATTGTCTTTTGGAAAGCAATATATACATACTTTTACAAACATACTTTTCTGGTTCTGTTTATCTCAGTCTAAACAGAACCAGAAAAATATTGGTATTCCCTGACAGAGCAGTGAGGAAAGGCATACTTGGGAGTTGGGGGTGCAGAGGGGAGCTGATGTGCCATTAGTAAGATATATGTCTTGGATTGGCCACAATTAGCAGTCTGTATAAGATTGATAATTGATATGTCTATATGAAGCTTCTCAAATTAATCAAAGTTCAAAAGAGCTTTTTTCTCAGAAAGCTTGGCATAAAGTTGGCTTGTGTTTCATAATCCTTTGGCAATTCTTTGTTTGCATGTTCCTCTTCAGGGGACCAGCTGCCTCAGACCAGGCTGGGGCTTACAGAGCAGGGTTCTTGCCAGTTGAAGGGTGCTAGGAAGAGAGCTCTAACTCTCGGTGCCGTTCCCAGGATTGCTTTGCATAAACCTTCAAAATGCCTTCTCCCTACCACAAACAAAAACTTAAACTCTTTTGCTTTAAGTAACAAGGGCAGATTTTTCTCAAAACCACTTTCCATTTCAAAATTCTGATATTTTCTACATAGTCTGTATTGAAGTCTTAGGCCAGTTGAGAACGCTTTTACAAAACAATTTCTGTAGTATATTTCTTGGAAAGGAAAGAAGAAATTAGTCATTCAGCCTTGTTTGTAATTAGATCTTAGCATAATTTGGTGGGGGGGGGGAGTAGGAATTCCACATCATTTATCTTTAAGGCAGACAGGATCCATTCCACACCTGACAAAGTAGACAGGCTGGACAGTAATAGTTTTTTTAATTGTCCTTTCTGCTGATGGACTTAGCACCTAATTGTGTCTTTACTCCCTTTCCCATGAAATGTTTAGGGAGCAGGAGACCCATATTCTTTCTCACTGTCACCAGAAGGTTTCTCAGCGTTGGCTGGTCAATGTGATCTTTGAGACTTTACAAAAATGGTGTACATTGAACATGTTTCTCAAAGGATAATATCCACGGGTGATATTTGGCCAGGGTCACTATTTAGCAGAAACTATGTTAAATAAAAAACAAAAGCAAAACTGATGTGGCCTATGTTAAACAAACCCCACTCAAGTGGAGAAGTAGGCTGTGGTCTGACTGTATAACATGTTTGACTTTTATTAGGTAGGTCATGGGAAGCATCCATATATTTGAGTAGGGGAATATATAAGAGCTGTGTTTTAGATCATTCAGGAAAGAAAAGAGATTGAAAGCAGGAAGATCGGCTACAAAGATCTGTGAAGAGTCCTAAGACCCCTGCACTAGTAGTTATGGTAGCTGATACTGATTTCAGAAAAAGCCACCTAAATCCTACTCAGGTGGAGTTTTCCTGCAGAATAATATTTGTTCATCTTGTTTTACTAGGAAAGAAAAATGGTGGTGACCAGAGGAGTGTTTCGTCTCATATAGAAAGTCAGACCAACAAAGAGTCTAAGGAAGATGCAACCCAGCTAGACCATCTGATCCAGGGCTTGGGGGATGATTGCATGGCACCCCCTTTAGCCACTTCAACCCCTGCAGGCATCCAGGAAGCTAGACTTTCTCCTCAGTCCTTCCAGGCTTCTTACCACCATGGAATAGGAAGCCCATGCGTGACTGTGCTGTCTTTGTTCCAGCCTGATACCTTTGTCTGTGCTGGAGAGAGTAAAGCATCACTGGCCTGTTCCTTCACCCAAGACCTGGAGAGTTCCTGCTTACTGGACCAAAAGGAGGAAGAGGATTCTTCCCGGAAAAGGGAATGGCCTCATGGATCTAAGAAAAAGAACTATCAGAATGTGGAGAGACACAGTAAAACACCTGGGGACAAGGGCCATCAGCTCTTGGATAAGGCTAACTTGGAAAAGGTGTCTGCCAAAAGAAACAGGCAGGCCCCCATCCTCCTTCAAACATACCAGGATTCCTGGAGTGGAGCATACAAAGAAGGAGTGAAACAAAGCCCTTGTCCTATTCCTGTGTTTTCGTGGGACAGCGAAAAGAATGACAAGGACTCCTGGAGTCAGCTTTTCACCGAGGATTCTCAGGGCCAGAGGGTCATTGCCCACAACTCTAGAGCTCCTTTCCGAGATGTAACCAATGACCGAAATCAGGGCTTAGGACAGCTTCCTAACAGCCCTTGGGCTCAGTGCCAGGATAGGACCACTCAGTTAAATCTGCTGACTGATTTGCTCTTTACCCAGGACTCTGAAGGTAATCAAGTTATCAGGCACCAAGTCTAAATGTCTTTGTGAGGGTTTGGTTCTAAAAGTACCTTGAAATGACATATAAGAAAGTATCTTCAGGGAGTGAGTATATTGGAGTAGGGGAATGTAAGATCTTTGTTTTAGAAAGGTCATTCAGGAGAATGATCTTGGGTGGGAGGGAGGCATGGGATGATGCTGTTATTATTGAGCATTTTCTTTGTGTAAATAAAGCAGGTGGTGCTGCTTGTTGAGACAGTATGATTGGCATCATGCCCCTCCCTGAGGAGGAGGTGGCTGGTATATTCCCTGCATGAGTCTATGGTGAACACTGAGGAGGCAGGGCAGGTGCTCATCTCTCCACTAAAGAGCCTGCTACTCAGCCTGCACAGAGCCACCTCTTTGCCCTTTCAGATGCCTGACTGGGATACTGCTTCTTATGGATGTGCGGTCTTTTAATCTCTGGCTGTAATCTTACCCATGCGACCTAAGCTGTGACCATTATTCTTGACACTTTTTTAAGTGATATGGCAAATCTCCCAGACCCAGGTGTAAAGGGGCAGGGAGGATAGAGAGAGAGGTAGAATGATTGATGAGGTAGTTTTGTTATTTTATTTTTGTGGTAACTTTACAGCATTTTAAAGTTATATACTATATGTTTAAACATCTCCCTATAAAAGGCTGACCTATATAATGATCTAAATGGGACTATATCATTCTTCTACTACAAGGTGGGAGAGAACTCCCTTTGTAAAACTATGAATCCAAATAAATGACTGTTTACAAAGCTGGCTCTGCTGGTAATTAAAACTTACCAATTTTATTTTTGAACACAAGTCTAATTTGACTTGTGTTCTACTCAAGACATCCACTAGGTGGCAGTTTCCCATGTTGCAGGTGTGGTACCTAAGAGGCTTAAAAATAAGCCTCTGGGGGGCAAGCTTGCAAGTTATAAGAAGGGACCGGCTTTGAAAGGTTAGGGCAAAATCTCTCTGTAAAGAAAGAGATAAAAAAAAAAAAAAGAGTTAAGAAGCTCCCTAGGGAAGCCTTCTCTTCTAAAGGCAAGGGGAAGCCAGGAACCTGTTTACAGAAGTTCATATACCTTAAAATTAACAGAAATTCTATACCTGTGGGAGATACTGGGTGATCACGACTCAGAGATGGACACAGCAAATGCAATCTCTCTCCAAATCCTTCCTTTAATGTCAGGTAGTGCTTCAACCCAAACACACACAGGATACATACTGTAGAGAAAAGGGACCTGAGGGCATCTGAGTCATGCATGGTGTGGTAGGTACAAACCTTGGCCCAATGCAAAGGAGCAGTCAAGGGCCTGGAAAAAGGATGGTACTCTTTCCCATT
>NW_006786690.1:1914670-1919713 GCF_000442215.2 Lipotes vexillifer
CTTTACTACTGGGCTTTACTACTGGGCTTCTCCATGGAAGAGAAAGAGCTTTCAACTAGTGGAACCAATGAGGGCCCAGGGCCTTGGAGGGTAGATTTGGTTGTACAGTATTACAAAATATGTTTAAGAAAAAACAGCCCAGGCCTCCCAGTAGCCCAAGTGTCAGCTGGTCCAGTGGCTCGACCTCTACATGTAGGTGTTGGACAGAGAAGGGGGAGAGAGTGATTGCTGGGCACTGGTCTCAGTTCATGATGGAGCAGCGTAAGATTTTCCCTGCCCTGTGAACATGTACATAAACATAGCCCCCCCTCCCCTCAGCCCTGCTCTGCTGCAAGGAACTGGCTGAGAGTAAGTGACAGCTGGGCACAAAGTGTTCAGTGAGACCAGTTATGGGGTCTAGTGCAGTGAAGTCAGTCATTCATTTAGGACCTGTTTTCACACAGGGGCAAGGAAAAACCAGAAACTTCTATCTCACCCTTTAAACTGGGATATTCCAACCTACACAATTACCTGTAATGTGTCTCAGCTCAAAAGAGGCAGCTTCTGCTAAGGTTTGAAGTACAGAAAACATACAGTGCAGCTCTTCTCTTAGTTCAAGCTCAGAAGATTTCTAATTGAGAGGCAGAAACATCTGCAGTGAGGAAGGCAGCTATTGAAAGAATTCCAGGAGCATGAGACTGAGTTTGCAGAGCTGAGTGCCATCAGTTTCCTTTTCTACTGATATCTTCTTCCTTCAGCGCAAACTTCCTCCTTAGGACCTCAGAGATAAGGAGGGCTGGGTCTTCCTCCTTCAATAAACTCCGGTTCCTAGAGACACAATAATAGCTTATATTTACTGAGTACTTACTCTGCCCTGGGCAGTGTTTTGTGTGTTGGAATACAATCTCATTTAATCCTCACAACACTCTTATGAGGTGGGAGCTACTACAATTCTTTTACAGATGAGGAAACTGAAGCACATTGAGGTTATGAATTTACCCAAAGTCATTAGTCACTCAGTAAGTGGTGAATCCACAGTTCAAAACCAAGCTTGCTGGTTACAAATTTCATCTCTTAACTAGACATGGCTTTGCTATTTCCTAAAATGGCTACAAAATGTGGGCAAACCTGTTGGTATTGGCCTGTGGTGGCTAAGCTTCTGCTCCCACCTTCTGGCCCTATCTTTTCTTAGTAGCATTTCCCCAGGTCAGCAGGGGAAGTGACTGATGACTCTTGGCTGTTCTGACATTTATTCGTTCTGGGGAAAAGGTGTGCTGAGGATTTACTATTACCTCGTCTCCCTGTCAGGGAAACTGAGAGGTTTTTTATAAGCAATCCAGAATTTATAGTAAAATGTTCACATCATAAGGGACCCGTGGGAACAAAACCAGTTTCAGATTAGGGTAGGTTCAAATTACCTGATAACATCAGGTATTTTCCTGGAAAATAGTTGCTTGAAATTCTAGTGAACTCTTACATACATACATCCTCATGAAAGCATTTTGTTGGTCATTATGCTAGATGTAAAGGCCAAGATTGATTATTAAACCTTGAAAACAAAAACAAGAGGACCTGCCTTCAGTCTGTCACATTTCTGAACGCTGATGATGGCGCTACTTTCCCATTAGTCATCAACTCAGCTCCTTAGTCATCAACCCCCAGCTCCTTCTATCAACAAAGGAGGAAAGGGCCCAGGACACAAGTGAGAAGGGCTTGGCAGTAGGGGGTCACAGATCTAATATGGTACAAGAGGCAGGTATAAGAAAGTTGGAGAGTCCAATCTATAAAACACTGACCAGAAGAAAAAGGCTCAGTGTGGTCCCAAAGCAGCAGCAGCAGCTGAATTTGGGAATGCAGGAGACCAAAGAACTGCGGGTCTGTATGGCCAGAGAAGGAAGGTAAAAGTAACTTTCCTACAGAATCGACTACCAGGACCCTTGGCTAGTTTTCAGAAGAAAATGGGGCCACAAAGGGATCTTTGTGCAAGGTGAGTCACTATTCTTTTAAGAGGAACTTCATCAGCTCAGGAGATAGCCCTCACCTCCCCACCCCCCAAAACAGCTTTTTAACTGCATTAACAAATACAGCTGCACATCTGGCCTCTGGATTTTGAGGTCTGGATGTCAAATATTTCAATGCCCAGGAACCTGCATTTGAATAAGCTCTTCTGGTATGTCCTGTGCAGTAGGGAAACACTGCAAGGTGGTGACTCCCTCAGGCTGGAGCTCTAGGGCTTCTCTGCTAGATGAGTTTCTCGTGGTAGGTATTTCCCACATCCCCTTACACTGACATCAGAAACACCTAGAGCTCTACTCCTTGGGGGTTCTGCTTTGGTAAGTTTAAGGTGTATTTTTTTAATAAATCTGAGCAATTCTGATAGGCAGCCAGGTTTAGGAACTACCTAGGAGTCTCAAAAGCCTTGTTCGTAAATCTCTGAATTTGCAGGGCTGGTTTGAATAAGGGACCACTGTGTTTAAAGGAAATGTTCCTTTCACCAAATAAGTCTACTTTTTTGAGATACTAAAATAACTATTACGCAATTATGTTTTGAAGGGTGGGGCATGAGGACACTTGTCACTAGCAGTATGAAAACTGAAGTGGTGAAGCCCCTCTGGGGGACAGAAGCTGGATTAGATGAGCCTTCTTATAAAATCCCTATTAGTCTAACAACATTTGGTTGGGTTAGATCACCCCAACCAAATGTAAAGTGTTGCTCTTTCCTCAAACTGGGGACCCAGGCACCAGCAAGCAGGCAGCAAGCTTTGTGAATGAAATAACACATGACTACTATTGAGGACTTACTATGTAAGTACTTTCTATTAGATGATTGGCCACAGGCAACTTAAACAATAAACAGATCATCACAGCTCCTTATAATATACTTACAGATCTTGGCTCTGCTTCACCCGGTGAAAGTCCTTTAGGATACCCATCATATCTGCAAAGCTGCTGGCCTTGGACAGAGAGACGCAGTCATCTTCTTCAGACGAGCTGCAGGTAGCCTTGTGTTCTGGTTTGCAACATTCAGGGCTGGCAGAACAAAGCAGGGGGACTGATGGAAGCTCAGGGACCTCTACCTCGGTCTCCTCGGTGATGTCACTAATGACAAAGGAAGTTGTAGAGTGGAATGAGGATCCAAAACAAGGTAAGGGAGAAGAGACATTTGAACTTCCTGGAGATAAGAAATCTGGCGTTAATGAAGCCGAAGCTGAAAGAGAAAACAATAGGCATGGATGGACATTGGGGCTAAAATACAGCAGTTACATCTCCCTGCAAGCACTGCCTACCAAACATTCATTTCCTAGGCTGACACCATGACATCCTGGGTTCCTCCACTACCTTCCCCTCTCAGGATCTCAAGAAGATGTAGCAGTACTGGGCTCTTCCAGTGTTCCAGGAGGGCAGAAGAAAACCACCCCATAAGGGCCTTGCCTCCTAAAAGCTCCCATTCTGCAGTGGGCTGTGGAGTGACAGCACTCTTTAGACTGAAACAGTGCAGAACCAAGGCCTGAATTTGTCCTTTTCTCTTAACTAGGCCAGTGCTTCTGACTGTGCTCCTTTGAATCCAGCTATCTGTGACTGAAAGAATTGTTCTGAAGCAAAAAACCAGAATGGTGATGGTCCTCCTAGTGCCCAGATTTTAATGGATAGAATTTCCTCAATTTCTAAGTTTCTAGGGAACATTCTAGGGACAAAAAAGTAGCCAACAAAGATAAATGGAAAATTCAGGTCCATTTCCTCTATAAAACTGCCATATGAGGGAATTAAATACATGAAGATTTCAAAGAGAACACCGTGATTTTTATGTGTTCTACCAACTGACAAGGTTTGGGAGCTATGACTACGAGTCAGTGAGGAGCAAAACAGTGAGAATGGGAGGAATATGAGGGTTAAACACTGAGCACTTTGGGAGAGATCCACCTGTTAGTATTTCCTGCATCTGGTCATCCCATTCATTTCCAGTGGTTCTGCCTTAACTGCAGGCAGAAAGGTGGAGGAATGGGTGGAGGGTCTCTGCTGGAAAAGGCAAGGAAAGGGGAGACAGGTGCTTACAAAGAGGGATGTCTCTTAGTTGTAGGGAATGCTTATTTCTCATATTGAAAAGGGAAGCCATGAGCGCTCATGGAAGACATGATCTTAAAGACACTTGGAAGAGAGTGTTGGTTTTTGTGGCCAAGGCAGGGAATCTGCCTGGGGCCCCAAGTTAAGTGAAGATTTTGTTCCTAACCCAACCAGTCAGCCCCAAAATGGCTGACGGAAACCATGCAAAGATTGTAACAGGCTAGCCAGGCCTCATGGCAACCTCAGAGCCCTAGGCCCGAGCACCCCCGAACCAAGGACCATCCTTATCCCTATCCTGTCCAAAAGCTAAGCAAAAAGGAACAGCCTGCTACATCCTGGTCCTAGCTCAGGGGCTCTTACCTGCATCAGCTGCCACTATTTTAGCAATCTGGCTGCGCAGGTGGCTCAGCTCCTCCTGCAGCTCTGTGGTGCGGCTGAGGGCCGGCAGGGCTGGCTTCTTCAAGGCCAGGAGCCTCTCCTCCGACCCACGGAGGTTGGGCACTGAGGCATTGCGCTGAATGACGATCAGAGGGCTGGGCTTCCAGGTGTGCCTCAGGGGGCGTGTATCGCTCCTGGACCAGGGAAAGACAGTGTGTCAGAGAGAGTGGGCCACTGCACTGCTTCCAAAATTCCTTCAACCACTCCTACACGAGTAATACAGCCAGGTTCTGCTCCCACTCTGAGCCCACAGCTCTCATTCCTGTTGCCCTTCACCTCTCACTCTTCCTGCTGCCTACCACCTCATCTGGGAAGAAGCTTTTCATTCCCCAGCCAGCAGGCTATTGCCTCCGCTACCTGACCCGGGCATAAGTCTCCTCTTCATCCGCAGCAATCCAGGCGATGTCAGCCAGAGTAGGGACTGGGGGCACATCCCTCAGACAGAGGTCAGAGATGTTGGGCAGGGTCTGTAGGGAAGCAAAATTCATCAACATTTACTGCCTTCATGATGAAACAACTGGAGACTGAGCAAAATACAAAGGAGGAACACCTAATGTGTAGGGA
>NW_006786690.1:1919792-1943912 GCF_000442215.2 Lipotes vexillifer
TGTAGGGAAGTCTTCGTAGAGGAGGTCCCAGTTGGAAATGGCTTGACTAAGAGGCCAGAAGCAAGAGTCTGTGAAATTGCAAGTAATTCAGCATGGCTGGAACTGGATTGGTGGGGTGGGGAGTTGGGAGAGACTAGAAAGTGAATTAGGAGCTTGATTCTAAGATCAATAATGAGCCCCTGGAAGATTTTGAGTAAGTAAAGATCAGATTTGAGGTTTTAAAAGATTACTCTGGCTACTGGATGGGAAGGTGCAGAGACCAGTCATGAGCCTGTTGTATCCTCCAAGCAAAACATGGTGGCCGAGAGCAGGGATGGGACCTGTTTTTATATACAATGTTTTACTGGAATAATGGTCATACCCATTTGTTTAAGTATCATCTGTGGTGGCTTTTAAGCTATAACTGCAGAAGTAAGTAGTTGTAATGGAGAGCAGTATGGCTCAGAGCCTAAAATACTGGGTTGGCCAAAAAGTTAGTTCGTTTTTTTTTAAAATTTATTTTTTGGCTGTGTTGGGTCTTTGTTGCTTTGTGTGGACTTTCTCTAGTTGTGGTGAGTGGGGGCTACTCTTCGTTATGGTGCGCAGGTTTCTCATTGTCGTGGCTTCTATTGTTGCAGAGCACAGGCTCTAGGCGCGTGGGCTTCAGAGGTTGTGGCACGTGGGCTCAGCAGCTGTGGCTCACAGGCTCTAGAGTGCAGGCTCAGTAGTTGTGGCACACGGGTTAGTTGCTCCGCGGCATGTGGGACCTTCCAGGGCCAGGGATCGAACCTGTGTCCCCTGCATTAGCAGGCAGATTCTTAACCGCTGTGCCACCAGGGAAGCCCTAGTTTGGTTTTAAGTAAAAAATAAATGACATTCTTCATTTTCACCAAGAACGTTATTGAATGTATTCACTAACCCAATGAACTTTTTGGCCAAACTAATATTTACTCTGTGGCCCTCTGCTGACCCCTGGCTAGAGCAAAGGGGTCTTCAGTGGTACTGGCCAGAGTTACTTTTTAACAGAGATGCCCACGGCCTAAGAGTGTCTTGCCTTCTAGTTGTGAGAATACAGGTGCAAGGACATGGACAATCTGTTACAGCAACAGGAAATTTCTCCTGGCAAGCTCCTTACAACACCTTTGTAGCTAACTGGGATCTACATGTTAAGGCAACAAACACTGTTAGAAGCAAACTTGATAATCTGACTATTTAGATTTAAATAAAAAAATAATTATACAAAAGGAATCATAATGTAACTCCTTAAAATAGCTCCTTCACCCAAACGAACAACTAGGGAACAGAGAGACTGAGTGACACCATGTTAAATGAAAAATTAGGAAGGTTCAATTATGTACTTACTGATTACAACAAAGAAAGAACCATGCATTTAGAAAAAGATGGAAAAGAACTACACTAAAACATTACCAGTTATTGTGTCATGACTCTGTGATTATAGGTAATTTGTTTCCCTTTCTCCTTTTTTACTTTTCATAATTTAGTATTTTTATATGGGTAAATTAAAGAATAATAAATCAGCAAGATTCCCTTCAAATATTTAAAGTAATCAATTTACAACAAATCTAGAGATAATTTCTCAAAAATCCACCTATACATGAGTTAAATTCAGATGTTTCTGTTATAGACCGTTTGGTAGGTAGATCAGGAGTTGATAGCTCTGGCTTTTTGTTAGGGAACCTGGGTCTCACAGGAGTGAAGTGATACTCCAGGGTTACAGAGGAAGACTTCCACTGACCCAGGAGCTAATGCTAAGATGGGTCATTTAGGGGAAGCCTCCATCTGCTTTCCTTGATTAGCCACAGTGCTCCTCTGCTATTGGCAATTAAATGAGTTAAGATATATAAAGTACTTAGCACAGAGCCTGGCACATCGTATGGGCTCAGTAAATGTTAGCTAGTATTACTAATACTACTACTGCTCCGTGGGAGTCCGTGCCCTTGATCATCTCTGCCCAGCAGCGTGCAGGCAAGGGACTGGAGGGGCTACAGCCGAGCGTGGGGGCAACCCTGACAGACTCACACTCCCTAGCTGTCCTTCCCTTTGCTCCTGACGCTTAAGGCAGCTAGGGCCACTTCCTGCCCTACACAGTAACTGGCAATCTGGGTCAAGGGACAATACCCCCGCAACCCATTCCTGACTAATACCAACCCTGACACCAATTCAGAGACTCCAGATCAAGCTCCTACACAGACTTTGCGGCTCAGCCATGTGACATACAAACTCAGCTCCTTCATTTTTGTTTCGCCCTGGGCCCACATCTTTTCAGGCATATATTTCTGTCTCCTTTGTGTAGGCAGAAAGCTGAAGTATCTCTTTTGTGTCCCAGCTCCCCAAATGCACACACCTTAACCATCTAGCCTGGAGCTGATGCTTAACCATTAGCTCTCAGAGGGAGGCAGCTGGGACTAATAAACGTTACTTAGCTTTCCACTGCACGAGGGGTCTTACTCACTTGGGCCAAACAAGAATCTGTGCTGCAGAGTGGGTACTAAAGGCCTCCTAGGCACAGAGGTGAGACTGAAATAGCCGAGTAAAGGAATGGCTAAACTTGGCCAGAAGGAAGAGGATGGGGCATTAATGGCCTCAGGGAAACACTGAAAATAGGTAGCTAGAAGTGACCAGGAAAGCAACCTGCCTTGGCAACGCCAAGGAGTCTGGGGCACAGAAGCAGCACCAGCCTCCCATACACTCTGAGCCTCTACTCTGCCTGCCCTTCCAGCTCACTTACCTCAAAGGATGCCCGGGGACATGGCTTCAGGGGCAGGTTGGTCCCGATTCTTCTCACTACACTTCGAGCAGCCCCATGCGGCTTGTTTTGCCAGATCGGGATGGTCTAGAGCAGAAAGAGACAGGGACGGCCACAACCTCAGAGAACATCCAACTACTGTCCCCATCCTCTCCCCCTGTCCCCTTTAGCAGGGGCCAACCTTCACCTTGGCCAGCCACCTAAGGGGACACCTGCTGCTGTCGAGGCACAGTTAATGCTGGGAGGGTCCAGTGAAAGGGTGGGGAATTAGCCGGGTGTAGGGATCAGCCAGGCTGCCCTCCCTCCCCTCTGCACAGAATGATGGAAACACACTGACTCCTTAACTGCCTCAAGATCATAGTTGGTTCTGCCTTGGCGGAGGGGATGGAAGGGAGGACCCTTCAGTTCCAGGCCTGGGTGGGGGAAGAATTAACTTGAGAATCTCAGAACTGAAGCAGGTCCAGTGCTTAACCTTCCCCACCACACCCTTGCCCTGGGAATGCCCCTTACCACATTGGCTTCCATTCCTGACATTTCGACTGGCTCCTGCACTTGAAGGACAAGGCAGCCACAGGGCAGCTCTGGAGGCTTGGGGACGCAGGAGGCGTGACGCCTTCATATCAGGCCATCTTAAGGAACCAGACTCCTCTTCCTGTGAAAGACCCCCCAAGGAGACTCAGTGGCCACCACACAAGCCCCACAAAACCAGGCCCTGCAGAGCCATGACTAACACTGAGGCTTCTCTGACATTTCACAGGGGGAGAAAACCAGCCGAAAAGGCTTCCCTCACCCAACAACGGCTTCAACAAATCCAGACCCTTAAAGGTTCTATTTCAGATTCGCTATATGAGCTTGGCCAACCCTGGGAGCCTTCCTGAGCCCTTAGGTTTCCTGAGGCAAAACTTCTAAAGAATATACATGTATAACTGAATCACTGTGCTGTACACCAGAAACATGACATTGTAAATCAACTATACTTCAATTAAAAAAATTTTTTAAGTTGATAAGAAAGATAAAACAACAAGCAAACTTCTTAAGATGTAAACAGAACCCTTTAGAAGTTAAAAAAAGCTGATGGGAAAGCCAGAGTG
This sequence comes from Lipotes vexillifer, assembly GCF_000442215.2. Lineage (NCBI taxonomy): Eukaryota > Metazoa > Chordata > Mammalia > Artiodactyla > Lipotidae > Lipotes > Lipotes vexillifer. The sequence goes on from NW_006786690.1 coordinate 1,923,630, forward strand.
TAGGTACCATCCAAGCCCAGCATTCATTCTGGGGATAAGATGTAAAAAGGCCAGCATGTGCCACCCAGCCTAGTGCTGCTGGGCCCCCATAAGGGGAAGAGGTAAAACAGACAACAGTACAAAGAACAGCCAGCCACCAGTAGCCAAACTCAGTCTACTGGGCTACAGGGGAAAAGAGCCAGAAGTGTTTATCCTGGCTCAGCCATCTACTGGCTTAGTAGCCATAGGCAAGTCACATGACCTTTTTGAATGTTGGTTTCTCCATCTGTAAAAAGATGACAGGAAGAGCTGCCACTCTAAGTTACCTTAAGAGTCAATCAGTGAAATGGGATTTTAAAGTACTTGATGAACTGTTAAAGCAAGACACAGATGGGTGGAGTTGCTGCTGACTGGATTCCTCACAGCTGCCCTTGCATGGTGAGCAGTTGCAGTCAATGAGCTCATTCAGTCCCTTGTTCATCGAACACTAACAATACTCACTCTGTGCCAGGCCCTGTGCTGGGCACTGTAGGGGCTATAGAAGGAGTAAGACACAGCCATAGCTCTCAAGGAACTCATAATCTAGACGAGAGATAGGACCTGAATACATAATTCTAGCAGAGGCTGAATATCACTGCTTAAGAAAGGCACACCAGGCAGGTGGCCAGATGAGTTCAGTCCCCGGCCCCAAGGCCCCAAGGTGAGTTCAGAGCGGGTAAGAAGGGAAGGAAAACAGCAACACCACCACAGGTCTAGGAAAGGAATGTGAAGAGATATGTAAAGAGCAGAGTATGGTAACGCTGCAAAGGCAGATGGCAGGGGTGGGGGTGGGGTGGGGGGTGTTCAAGTCACGAGGGCTGGGAATGCCCTGGGTAAGAAGTCACTGGGGAGACAAAGGCAGCCTCTGAAGAGGGGCTGGGCTGCGCTGACCAAAGCAGCTCTTTCTGGAAACCTCCCTTGGAGGGTCTCTCTTCTACCGCTAGGAGAGGAGGTATCACTCACTTTACGATACATGAGGAAAAGAAGCTAGAGAGAGGAAGGGACTGGTCACTCAGTGGTCACGGCAGTAGAAAGTCTGCAGACCCTGCTGACTCCTGCACGGGCTCCGTCTTCTCAGCAAATTCAAGCCTTTTATCAAAGTCCTTTTGTGTGCCAGGCTCTTTGCTGAATTTCAGTGGCTGCCACAAGCTCCATACAACACTGTTTCCCTGTGTTTCTCACTTTAGTCACTGCAGCCACTTCCTCTCCAAACTTACCTCCAAACTCAGTTGGGCCTAACCCTCACACGACAGCCAGGGGGAATCTCTCTAGAACACAGTGCTACTCATATCCCTGCCATGCTTCAAACCCCCTATGCTTGCTAGAGCCAAGAGGATAACGTCTAGACTCCTCAGCATGGCCAGCAGGCCGTCCCCAGTCAGGTCCAACCTTATCTTTCTCTGCCCTGTGTACCCAACTCCCCGCAGCCTACAAGGCTTGTCCACTCCGGTCCCTGCACACTTCACAGCCACACCTGCTTTCGCCTTGCCCTCCAGCCACGCTGGCCTTGTCCACACTATTGCCTCTGCTCGAAACACCAGCACCTCCTTCTCCAAGCTCGTCCTTAATCATTCCTGGAGCTCAACGCAAGCATCGCCTCCCCTTCCCCGACCGGCACCCCGCGTTTCCTTCGAGCAGCAGTAACTAGGTAACGGTGTGCTGTGCAGTTTGTCCGGCGGGGACTTCCCAGGCACAGCCCAGCGCTCGCTCAGTACACAGCAGGCACTCGAGCATTTGTTCAATTAAGACACGGACCAACGAGAACGCCGACTTAGCCTTGAACCCTCCACAAGCGTCTGGCTAGAAGACGCCCCCAGCTCGCTGGCCGCGCCGGCTGGTTCCCACCACCTCTGCGCGCGCACTGCCCCTTCCGACGCTGCTGCCCGTGTTTACACGCGGTTCCCCGCCTGAGACGCAGCGCCTCCCGAGCGGGGCCTGGCCGCATCACCCGGCCCCCGCCGAGGTCGCCGCGCTCAGCGCAGTTCTGCGCCGGGGGAGCCGCCGCGGGGACCTTGCCCGGGACACGCCTCCCCTCCCCCGCAACAGCCCGACCCGACAGAGCCAAGGTCGGCCAAGTTTTCGCCGCAGCTCGGGCGGCCCTTGGACCCACAGGCCCGGGGCCGGGTCCCGGAAGGAGCGAGGAGGCGGCAGAAACGAGAAGCCTATGGTGCAGCTGGGTGACTCGGGCGAGCAACTGCCCCTGGGGACTCAGTTTCCCCCCTGACATAGTGAAGCGGACGACACGGGCTCCCGCGAGAACCGGCGCGGGCACAGCAGCCGCGGGCACCGCACAGTGCCCGGCACTAGGCCGCGCTCCCGCTCCAGGGCGGCGCTCGGACCTAGTCTCACCTCACACTGCAGCTCCGGACTCACTCACCTCACGGCCCCTCCTACCACAGCGGGCCGCCCAGCCTCAACCGCCCTCACTTCCGCTGACCCGCCCCCCGGAAGCGATCCCTAGCAGCTGCGCACCGAGCCGCGGCGGCACGCGCCCTCGGAAGGCGGGCCCTGCTGGGGGCGGGGCGAGCGAGGGCTCTGCGGGGTAAGGGCGGCGCACTTGCCGATCCCGAGGGAGGAGGCACGCCCACCCGAGGCCGCTCCCCTGCGTGTCAAAGCCCTGGGGAAAAGCTGATTGCGCTTGGAGATTCCTGAGGCCTGCCTGGTCTCATCCGCCGCTGGTCTCGGCCTCCTTGGCGCTCTCCGCCCTTAGTCCCGAAGCGACTTCTGGAAGGGTTCCGAGTTGCTATTCGGCCCCCCAATTGATCGGTGACTGCTGTCCCCACCCTTAGTGCAAACTTCAGAATCCTCCCTCTGGCGTTCAAGGCCCCAGACTTAGTGCTTGGTTGCCTCATCTCGCCCTGGTGCCTTCACAGTTCATGCTTCCCAGCCAAGACCCTCTACAGTCTTCTCTGCAACAAGAACGGGCCTCTTCTCTGACTCCTGCCCTCCAGTGCTTTGTAGCTTTATTTTAGCCTTTATGTATCTCTCTCTCTCTCTCTCTCTCTCTCTCTCTCTCTCTCTCTCTCTCTCTCTCTCTCTCTCTCACACACACACACACACACACACACACACACACGGTACAGTGAGTTGGTTGATCAGATGGGTAGATTGATGGGGAAAGACACCAGAGGCATTGCGAAAGAGACCCACATTCCTTCCAGTCTCACTCACCCACTCCCTCTTCATGCTCAAACCTCCAGGGTCCTGTCTCCACGGCATCCAGGCCTGGGTCACATGCCCTCCTCTGACTTCAGCACGTGGCTGTGCCTGGCTCCCAGGCTGCAGTTTTTCGGGCTCAAAACTTGCAAGTCCTAGCTGCCAGGGACAGATGGGCTTCATGGCGGGGAGAACCTGTGCATTCACACAGGCCTCATGCTCAGACTAACTCGTTCTTGCTTTAATGCCCTGTTGTTGACCTCTTGAAATTAACAAAATAGTTTTCTTCAACAGGGCCCTGCATGTTCATTTTGCACTGGATCCTGCAAACTATGTAGCTGGTCCTAGTCAGAGACTGTCCACCCTGATCCCCACCGTATTTCAAATGATGAAATTTGACTTTCAGGTCTGCTTTAATCATTGCTTTCCCATCCTGGGCAATGGCAGATCTTGCAAATCCACTGTAGTTGCCTTTCTCCCCAAAGATCCCTTTTACCCAACCTGTGAATCCATCCCCCAGCAGCTGTGTTGGCTACTCACAGCTGCCCCATTCTCAGAATGGAAGCCCTAACCTGGTAAGTTACCCTACCCACTAAACCACTGACTGACTGATACAGGGTACAAGAGGCCAGTTCAACTTGGCAGTGTGGTTTGTGCTCTAGAGCCCTGCTCCTGCGATCTGGCCAAGGCTTGGCTTTGAGACTCTATCCCTGCTCAAGGTTCTTCCTTTCCCCCTTCTGCTTCAATCCTTCTTTTACAGGTTTTTCCTGAAGTTCACACCCTCAAAGAAATTTACCTAATGCCTGTCTCAGGCCCTACTTCTAAGATGATGGGTTTAAATTCAGAATCTTTCTCAACACAGAGCACCAGATTCTCAAAATAATAAGTTCTTCCTCTAGGTCTATCACAAATTTATTTCAAGCAAATCACTCAAGCCTTCTGGTGACAAATAAGATAGTCCCCAAAGGCATTCCAGCCATGCTTCCTTGCCCATCTGCCAAGCCAATCCCGGCAGAGGAATGAGACCGAGGACAGAACTAAACATCCAGCTCAAAGGAAAGGCACTTAGAACCACCCTAGTCTCCAATTTTATTATAGGACGCATTGGGGACAGGGGAGGGAAGTGGCAGAGGGGTGACAAAAGAGGGCAGGTGGGGCCCTCCCCCACCATGAGCCTCAGGGCTCAGGTGGGGGGTCAGGCAGAGGCATCAGGTGAGGATGCAGAAAGCCCAAGCAAGCTTTACCTTTCATGGGTACGGGTCGCTCATCACGCCGCCGGCCTTCCCAGACCAGAGTGAGGGGAAAAGCCTGCTAGGTGGGAGGGCTGAGCCTCTGCTGACACTGGGTGGCTCATGGGACAGGCTACTGCCACCCATGCCTGGAAGCACTGAGACAGGCTCGGTGCCCTCCCTCCCTGTAAGCTGCATGGAAGCACCGCCTTCCAGAAGGGACACAAAGAACTGGGCTGAGCTTGTTGGCTCACGCCTCATTTGCTCTGGAGAACAGAGGGGAATAAGACATTCTGGTTTGAAAGGCTTTGTTTCTCACCTCAGTGAAAACAGACACGGGAGAGAGGGGGTGGGGTGAGGGGTGGCATGTGTAGTGCAAGACAAAACACTCCAACATCAAGACACAGGCTGAATCTTAACCCTACCACTGAGTGACCTCGGGCAAGTCACTTCACTTTCCTGAGACCCAATTCCTTCATCTGCAAAATGGGAATGGTTAATATCTGCCTCACGTCTGTTGTGAGGATTAAATGAGGATATGCATGTGACCTTAACCAAGTGCTTTAGGTAGAGAAAGCTCTTGGTAACTGGCCATTATTACGATACTTGATACAACACTGAGAACATGACAGTCTGTGAGGGAGACTCAGTGTGGAAGCTCCAGTGACAGGTGGGAGGCCTGGGAGGGCATCTGAGGAAATGTTGCCTTCCTACCTCTTCCAGGTTCAGGAGGGAGTCCCCCTGTGGGGTGGCGGAGGGGGCATAAGCGAGGGCAGGGGTGGGCGGCGGAGGGGGCTTTAGGAAAGCCCAAGGGCCCCTCACGGGCCTGAGCGGAGGACAAGGATAGAGCAGGGGGTATACTGACCCTCTGAGGACTATTTTTAAACAGTTGGAAGAGGAGAAGGAAGAGAGGGGTGTTTCTTCCCACAGCAGCAACTGCAAAGACATCAAGCTGGATCCACCTAGGCTTTCAGATCCAGCCATCACGGGGCAGCTGCTGGGGGGTACCACTGCCCCCCTTTCTCCTCAGTGCCGGGGCTATCAAAAATACATATAAACTGTGAGAAAGTTCACATAAAAACACTTTTCCTGCATGTATAAAAAAGAGACTGGCCGTGGTCAGTGGCTCAGGATGTGGACCAAGGCCCTAAGAGTGGCCAAGAAGAGTCAGTGGCCACCCAGTGGTGGACAGGCTGGTCTGGGCTGCCTGATGGCTGGGACAGTGCCAGCTCTGGGGGACGCTGTGTTCTCTGACTGGGCTACACTTCCGTGGAGCGGAGGTCTGAGGGGCAGGAGGTGTTACAGGGATGCTGGCTCCAGCAGTCCCACTGTAGTCTGTGCTGGGGTAGGTGGTAGGGGTGCCATGGTCCTGGGCCTCAGCGGACTCCTTGGCAAGGGCAGAAGCTTACTCCATGGTAAACCTCCCTAGAGAGCTGGCTTCCAGTAAGTCCTGAAATAGGTTGTGGGGTCCTATCGTTAGGTTGGATTGAGTGGTCTGGGGAGCAGCAGGGGTATAGTACGATTTCTGCTTCTGAAGGAGGGTCCTACCCAGAGCTTCCAGAAGGCTGTCTCCAGCTGAGACTGACTCCACTGGGGACACCAAGCACAGGAGGGCAGTCAGGGCTATGCGAGGAAAAGGCTCCAGACAAACAGCAATGCTTCCCTGGCAGCCTGCCCACACCCTCAGGCCAGGGCTTCTTGATGTCTCCCTTGGGAGGGGGTGAAGGCAAGGAGAGAGGGGTGGCCCTGTCTTCCTAGCACCCACTCTTCCCTACTACTCATCCTGCAAGGGCCGGGACTATGTGCCTGAGTGAGCGAGGTCCAGGGAGATGACCCCGGGCCCTCTTCTGGGGTCCCAAGCGGCTTCCGGAGCCAGGTAGGTAGTAAAAGGCCGATGGTGGCGGCTGGAGCTCAAGGTTCATCCACCTGGTCAGCCAAGGACCCCCGTCCCCCCTTCACTGAGGCAAAGCTCGGATGGCCGCAGACCCCACGGGCAGCCTGAGAGGTGGAAGGTGAAATGTGCGAGGGCTGCTCTGGCTCCGGGGCAGAGGGGCCTGTCCAGCTCCCCGTCCGGCGGGCTTCTCACTGCCCAGCAGGCGCACTAGGCCTGGAGGAGGGGCAGGCCGCGCCGGAGGCCCTCCTTCAGGAACTGCATGTAGGTGGCTGTGGACGGGTCTTCAAAGGTGGATGAGAAGCTGAAGACATTGCTCTCGACGTCCTCGGGCTTCACAGAGGTGATGTCCAAGAAGTGGTTGGCGTTGATGTGGTGGACCTGGGAGAAGGGTGGGGTGAGGAGAGCGGGGCCCCAGCCGGGCTCGGTGCGCCCGCGGCCTCAGCTGTTCTCGCTGAGGCGGATGGCGGACAGCAGGGGCAACCCGTTCCCCCTCCTCTGCTCACAGGGCCCTCTGACTCCAGGGCTCCACACCTCGCCAACCACGTGAAACCTAATGCCTTCCGGCATCACCTTTCCCTCCCCTGCCTCCGCGCCCCATGACCTCTCTCCTCTGTTCCCAGAAGCCCTGAACTCCGCACTCACTTCTGTCGAACCGCCCACACGCCTGTGTCCCCATCTGCCTCCCGTTCCAGGTAGGGGCAGCTTAAGGGCAGGTGCCCAGTAAACGAACAAACAAATCGAGCGAGCGGGAGAGCACAGGCCACCCGCAGCCCAGGCAGAGTCCTGTCCACCCAGCTTCGCCACCCCGGGCCCTGGCTGGGCCGAGTCCACCACAATGGGCGCCTGTGGACGGGTGCGAGATGGCTGGCTCCCCCGGGCCTTTCCTCTTCTGAACTTCAGACAGAAGGCCCTTGGCTGGCACCCTCCTCCTCACCACCAAGCCCTCACTGGACGCCCCCATTCCAGGCCAGCCCCAGCTCTTGCTCCTGCACTGCTCCCCACCCGCTTCCATCCCTCAGTCCCACACTAACCAGCCCTTGGGACTTAAAGGATAAGGGGCAGCTCTGCTCAGAAGAGCGGGTGATGCTGAGGCTCACAGGTGGGTGCCTGTTTTGAAAGTCAGCTCTTCCTTTCTTTTTTTTTTTTTCCGGCTGCGCTGCACGGCTTGTGGAATCTTAATTCCCCCACCAGGGACTGAACCCAGGCCCGCAGCAGTGAAGGCGCCAAGTCTTAACCACTGGACCGCAGGGAATCCCCAGCAGCTGTACTTCCTAATTATGCGGCTTTTGCCAAGTCTCTGAACCTTTCTGAGCCTCAGGTTCCTTGTTTGTGAGATGGGCATTCGTGCTCATCTAGCTCCCAAAGCTCCCGTGAGAACCCAACGCGACGATGTGAGTGCTGTGTGAGGGGCCCTTAGGGAGAGATGGGGTCTTGAAGCCTGGCTCAGGCTGGGGCGTCCCCAGGTCCTCTCTGCCTGTCACGAGGCCTATCCCTCCCTCCCTTCCATCCCAGGACTGGCCGCAATGGTCTGAGGTGAGCCTTCCCTTCCAGGTCACGTTCCTGTCCACTCTGCTGCTAGACCACGCCCACTGCTGCCAGGTCCCCAAAGTGCTGTTGAGGTTCCTTTTCTGAGGGAGTGTCCCGACACCTGCACGAGGCAGGCCGAGGGGACATCAGGGGATAACTGAGGCTCGGACTGGCTAAGACACCAGCCAGGAAGTGGTAGAGCCAGACCTGGAGCCTGATGAGGTCTGTATGCCGTGCCCCTCGTTTGCCGCTTCCTCTGCCCCACGGTGCCTGGCCCGGGGCCGGGGATGAGTGGTGGGGGACCTACCACGGTGCCGTTGGGCAGGCAGATCATCATCTCCACGGGGAAGCTGTACTTTTCCAGGTGCAGGCTGGCCAGCTTCTGGTGGGATGGGTTCTCCTGGTTGTTCTATGGGGACAGTTGGGCACGCTCCTGACACCTCGGCTCCCAGCACTGTCCCAGGGGCTGCCATGGGGCTCTTCCTGCCCACCTGCCACTCACCTGCAGGTCCTCCAGTTCCTTCACTAGGGACCAGGTGCTGATGAAGCTCTCGTTGAGGAGGGCGAGGATGGGCGAACTTTCCAGGACGGTTTCCCGGAGAGTCCGCCCCGAACCTGTTCCGGGAGAGGCAAGGCCAGGTGGGTGAGGCAACCTGCATGTCTCACTGGGTTTTCTATCAGCAGTAAACCTCATAAACTGTAGAACGGTCAGTGCACCCAGGTGAAATAACAGATTCAGATAATCTACCACAGAGGTGGTGCGGAGTAAATGGCAGCTGTAACTAACTTCAGTAACATACTGGCATCCTGGGCTGAGACTTGGCTGGGGGTCTAGCTGGCCCAGGGGCTTCTAGACAGTGACAGCTTCTTAAATCCACTAAACTGTGTCCCAGGGCCTTTGCACAGACAATTCTTCTACCTAAAACACTTCCCCTGTCACTTGGAAAACTCATCCCCCTCATCCTTCGAAGTCTCAGGTTATATGTCACTTTCTCTAAAGATGCCTTCCCTGACCCCGCCACCCCGTTACACACTCTCGTGCCACTCGGGACCATGCCTTGTGTAAATTCACCACGCTTGTACTTGTTCATTCACCGTCTTCCTTCTGCACACACTGTGTGCTCCCTGAGGACTGGGGCTGATTCTGACTTCCTCAGTGCAAGGTGCCCAACACCTAGCCTATGGCTCGGCACAGGAGGTGCCCAGGATGTTTGTCGATTGGCTGGATGTGGGCAGGGCCATTGTTTGCTCATCTCTGTACCCAATGTCAGGCACCCAAAGAACTTTGCACCAGCGGGTCTTCGTTGAATTTTCTGAATAAGTGAATGCAGCCCAGGCTCTGGCACTACCTTCTCTCACTCGTGTGCAACACCGCACAGAGTACAGGCACTTTCACGTCTGTTTTCACAACTCTGGGAGGTAAGTACGTTACCCTCTTACTGCTGAGAAAACTGAGGCTCAGGGAAGGAGTCACTTGGCCAAGGTCTCCAGGCTGAAAATGGCTGAGCTGGGCTCTTTCTATTGTGTCCAGCAGCTTCCTCTAGGCTTAGCACAGAACCCTGCGAGCCCTCACCCCACACCCCGCCCCATGTCATCCCTGAGTCCCTCATACTGTGACAGGAGAGTCCCATTGGTCTCAGGGCCTCCTGCACCCACAAGGTATGAAGTCTGCCCCCCTTTCTCCCCTCAGACTGGAAGGGTCTCCCTCACCTCAGCAGGACTGGTCGTCCAGGGCCCCCCACAGCAGGACTGAGTGCACCAGCTTGTTCTCGGCCTTGGCTCGCTCAAAGGCCTTGGTGAATGGCAGGTAGGTGACCTGGGGCCAAGTCGAGACAGAGAGAAGCTATTGTGTGCCACCAGGGTCCCATTCAGGGGCTGAGTGTGTGATGTGCATGTCGTGTGTGTCTGTAGTGTATATACGTGTGTGTGTACATATGCATGTATGTTTGCAGTGTGTATTTGTGTGTGTCTGTGTGTCTGTGTGAAGGGGTGATGCTGAGCCAGGGGATGCCTCCTCCAAGTTCTAAAGGGCAAAGGGGAGGCTCCCCGGCCCAGGCTGGGCCCCACAGGGAGGCAGCCTCAGCAGCAAGCCCTGCACGGCATCCCACGCCCAGTGCCCACCTGCTGCTCCCACAGCTCCAGACCCAGCCCCAGGGATCCCAACCCCGCCCCTTACCCCCGTCTGGCCTCACCTTCTTGAAGGGGTACATGGCCACCTCCAGGCGCCGGGCGGCCTCCTCCCAGCTCAGCTCCTGCTGCCACGTGATCTCCTCAAACACAAACTGGAGGGGCTCCCCCGAGGGCAGGCGGCTGTCGATCATGTTGCCATCCTCGTCCAGGATCACAGAGGGCACTGAGGGGCCCGTGGCCTCCAGCTCCATCTGGGCCGGAGGTCAGCGAGGGATGTCGTCACTGAGGGACGTCTCAGCGAGGGGCCTGAGTCCTCCAGGGGCCCCGAGAGACCCTCAAAGATATGCCACTCATTGCAGAGGTGGGGAGACAGGCCCAGGGAAGGGCAGGGCCTGGTCAAGGCTGTGCAGAGTCCAGGACAGAGCCAGTGTCCAGCCAGTGTGAAGCCATCTGAGGACCCATGGCAGATGCTGGCTAGGAAGAACAGGTGGCTTCCTAGGATCCTGCTTTGGGGACAGTGGCTTCAGCCTGCAGGAGCTCTGTCCTTCACTGCCCCAAGGCTCCTAGCCAGCTGGGCCTCCCTGCAGCCAGGCTGAGCCCCACCTTCCTACCTGGGTAGGGACCACCTGTGCGCTCACCTGGGGTATGTAGCCGATGTCCACCTCCATGTTGCTGCTTTCGCTGGCCCCGTACAGCCACTCCATGTCCACATTCAGAGACCTGGGGACAGGTGAGAGGGTGGCCAGGGCAGAACACCACCGTCATTAAGGCCCATTAACCAGATGTCGGACTTTATCTCACTGAAAGCATGCAGCTGACCATATTTTATAGATGAGGATGCTGAGACTTGGCAGGGTGAACCCAAGGTCCCAGAGCCACTAGAGTTCTGACGGCAGAGCCTGGGCCCTTTCCTCTCCCCAGGCCGCCTCTTCGGAAGGCACTGCGACCAGCCCTTTACAGTTCATGAACGGCTTCCATACCCATGACTCATGCACTGTCCATGATCCATGACTCTCTGAGGCAGCACTCATCAGCGCCTCCCCCAGTGGGAAGTCTGGCCTGAGCATGTGCAACCTGCAGATCCGCCACACGGGGGCGCCCCAGGACAGACAACCAACCACCTTGGGCAGGTGAAGCAGTCAGGGTGAGCTGGGTGCCCTCAGAGCCGGTCAGCAGTCCCGTGGCCTAGGCCTGAGACGCAGGCCCAGGAGCAGTTGCCCCCTCCTTCTGTTTCATTCAGTCCAGGACCGCACCTCCAACCCTGGGCTGAGCCCCTGCAGCGCAGGGGCCTGCCCGGTGAGCGAGGAAGGAGGAGGAGAGCTTGCCCTTGCTCCTCATTTTCCCCGCGGCCCGGGATGCTCCCTCCCTCGGGGGACCGAGAAGAAACCGCTCCTGGTCCTGGGGGCAACTTTCTCTTCCCAGGCTGTCCCAGTGACCCCCTCACTCCTGGCCCGGAGCCAGCCTCCCATCTAGCAGATGAGGAAACTGAGGCCTGGAGGGGTCCAGGGCCTTGCCCACAGCCACGGAGCCCACGGGTGCCACGGCTGAGACTTCGCTCTGGGCCCCTCGTCTCTCGGCCCAGGTCTTGTCCCTGCACAGAGTCACTCAGGCTCACCAAGCGGCTGCGTGCTATCAGGGAGGAATCCGGAAAGACTCTCTGCGTCCCCTGCTTCCCTGCCAAAGAGGCTGCCCCTGAGCAGGTCAGGCAGGCAAGTAGGCAGGTGACTGGCATTGAGCCCTCCCAGGAGCCGCCCCCTGGCCCCCCAGGGTCTGTGGTAGCAACTGCAGGCGTGGAGGGCCTGCTTCTTAGGCCTTTGTATGTGCCCTTCCCTCTCCCTGGCTAAACTCTCCTCAGCCCCCAGGTCGCTACACAGACGTCCCTTCCTTTGGGAGGCCTTCCTGGACCCTGACCAGCCGGGTCCCTCCCCACCTGCTGGCCTTCGCCTAGGGTGGCGTGAGCAGGCTATGGTTACGGGTCTGTTGGAGGTCTGTCAGCAGTATGGGGCGGCGGTGGGGGCAGTTCCATCTTCAGGGAGGGGCTGTCGGCCGCTGCACTGAGTCCCAGCACTGAGCTGGCAGGCCAGGCCCACACAGCGCCTGGGACGCGCCTATCAGACGATGGAATGACCCCCTTCAGCCCACCTCAAGCTATGTCCTCCTGGGTCAGCTCTAGGCCCCTCCCAAGAGAAGCAGCTCTGAGGAGAGACTGAGGGGGCTCTGGGCCCCTGCATCTGAGCTCCTGGAGCTGGTCGGGGGCAAATGGGAGCAGGGTGCCGGGGCCGGGGCCAAGGCTCTCACCTGTGGTTGGGCACAAAGAGCCGGAAGTCACGGACGTGGGTGGCGTCTTTGGAGAGGATGATGTGGCCCGTGAACTGGCCGGGTGAGAACCAGAAGGGGAAGTCGGGCGGCTCGCTGAGCTGGAACTCCGCGTGGATGCTGGAGGGAAAGGGCCCAGCTGGGAGCAGGCTCCCTGCTGAGCAGAGCCTGCCCACCTGCCCTCTCACTTCTGCCCCAAAGCCTGGAACCCTTGGCCAGACTCTGTGCGGGGCAGAGGGCTGGGCGAGGGAGGAAGAAGTGTGTGGGGCAGGCAGAAGGGACGCCCTCCAAGCGCTGCCCATCCTTCAGGGCCCAGTTCATGTGCTCCCTTCCCCGAAGCTTTGCCCGAGTCTCCTCTGAGCCCTCCAGGGTGTGTGTGACCTGGTGTCACAGCTCTTACGCACCCCCTTCTGTGTGGATGGCAATCATGGCCAACAACCCCATGCTAAGCACATTCAACACCTTTTCTCTTTCTCCTGGAGGAAGTCACCACCGCCCTGATGCACAATGAGGAAAGTCAGGCTCAGAGAGCCAAGGCTGCTTGCCCGGGACCACAGGGTGGTAAGTGGTGGAGCTGGGGGCTTTGAGTCAGGCCCTGCCTCCTGGTGCTCAACCCATCTGTGCTTCCCTCGTGTCCCAGGCCCAGGTGGGAGGCAAGGATGGGGCTGCCAGGACCCCTCACCGGAACATCACGGTGTAGTAGAAGTCGCTGGTGGCGGTCAGGCAGGCGACGGCCCCCTGAGGGGCAAAGCGGGTCTTCACGAAGGGCCGAGGGTGGAACATGCTCAGGAGCCGGTGGATGATGACCTGGGGGGAGGGCAGTGGGACCTGGGCTGGCTTGCTGGGCCCAGCTCCCCTGGGTGAGGGTCAGCTCTGGACCTGGGGCCCAGGAGGGGGTGGGGCCAGAGGCGGGCCAGAGACCAGGTGGGGCAGGCGTGGCCCTGGGGGTCCAGCTACCGACGGGGAGGGGCCGTGCTGGGGCTGGGGGGCAGGGCCCCAGGGCTTGCCACGGGCTACCCTCACCTCCTTGCCCTTGGGGGGTGGTGGGTAGAAGCGGCTGTTGGACAGATAGCCGGTGAAGACGCTCAGCTCGCTGGGGATGATCCACCAGGGCTCGCCCAGCTCCGCATGGCCCCGAGGGGGAAGAAAGGGCCGGAAGTGGCGGGCGGCAAACACCGCACTTGGTGAGGCTGCAGTCGTCCAGTTGCGGAGGCCGGACAGGGCCAGGCGGGAGACCTGGGGCAGAGGAAAGTCGAAGCTCTGGGGCACTGAGAACGTCCCAGGCGTGTGCGGGGGTCTCCTCGAGCCCTGAGCCAACCCGCAAGCCCAGGAAGCAGAGGGACCCGGGAGGTTCCTGCCTGCTCACGGCCACGAGCCTGGCACTCTCCTGCCAGAGCTGAGGCTCATCTCACCTTCCCCGGGCCCTTACCCAGAGAAGTGGTGCCCCTGTGGCCCCTCAGGTCCAGCCCAGGCCGGAAGAGCTCGCTCGAGGGCAGGGGAGCAGAGGCAGCTGGAGGGGCCTCCCAGGACTGGAACGGGGGGCTCTGTGAGGGGGCTTCTCACGGCCTCTTCCCTCCCTCTCCAAGCCCAGGTCCCGGTCCTCACACAGTCCTGCCTGCCTCTTGTACATAAGCCAGCAGACCAACCCCGGGTGCCCCGCCCTGCCCTGGGCTTCCTCTCCCCGTGTCCACCGGTCTTGCTTTCTGCTCTCTAATCCCCGCCCACACGCCGCCAAGTATCCTCCCTGCAGCTAATGTCCCGCTGACCAGTCAGAGTTGAGGTTTGGAGTTAAGTCTGTGGAGGGAGGCGGCAGCCACCTTTGGGTGAAACCTCTAGGGCCAAGAGCAGGATGAGACCACAGAGAAGGGGAAGGAAGGGCACCCCCAGAGAGCACCCTGCTTCAATTATAGCCTGGGCCACGCTGGCTGGGCACCCCTGGCAAAAGGCCTTCCCTGAGCCATTTCCTCATCAGTAATCCACCCCACTGCTGTCTGATGAGCTGAAGGGAGAGAGAGAATGAGGGTCAGAGCTCTGCAGGCCTCTCTGCAATCTGCCTGGAGCAGAGGCGGGACCTTGGAGCATGCAGGTCCCCTGGTCAAAGCGGCACCTTCAGTAGGTCCTCCCTGCCCTTCTGGGCCACCATCAGTGGCCACCAGGACAGTGAGTGCCTGGCCCCCCTCAGGGTGCTCAGCCACCAGGGAGCTGCCCCCACCTTTGACCTCCCTGGTGATGGGACCCGGGCTCAGTGGGAAACTGAGGTGGGAGGAGAGGGGTTTCACAGGCAAGTTCTCAAAGCGGGGCTGGCTTGCAGGGCCAGGCCGAGCCTGCCCGCCTGCTGCATCCTGTTCACAGGCTGGAGAGCTCTTAGTGGAGCGGCCCACAAAAGGGGGCTGAGCTAGGGACGCAGGGCTCGAGTGCTGCTCCGGACCCATCTCCCCTGTAAGTGCAGGTGGGCCCCCTACACCTGCCCCACCCTGTTCTCTCTGCCCTGTAGGAGGGACTCATCTGCTCAGACATCACTTCAGCCCATCAATGCCAGGCCTTTCTCCACCCAGATCTTACTGGACTCTCCCCCTGGACATCTCTCAGGGAACTCAATTTCAACAGTCCAAACTGACCTCATACCCTCCCCACCAGTCCTGCTCCCCTCCTCCAACCCCCATCGGGCAATGGGCCCCATGCACCAGCCAGAAGCCTGAGTCACCTCAACTCCCCCTCCCTCCTTTCCATTAGTAGCCACACCCTGCCTTTCTTCCTTTCCCAGCATCCCCCAGGCTGCCTTTCCTCTCCATCACCATGGCCTCCCCCCACCTGTCTCCCCCTCCCTCCTGGGAACTGGTCTTCTTGCCTCCCTTTTCTCCCCAGCTGCCAGTTTGGAGAGCCTAGATCTGATGAGAGAATTCTCCTCTTTCAAAATCTGCTATGGTATTTTGCTGCTGCAGAACGGAGGCCAAAGTTAGGCAGCTGAGGCCCTGTGCCATCTGGCCACTTCTCTTCCAGTCCCACTGACCAGGATGCCCCCGCACGTGTCCCCCACGCCCTGGGTCCAGCCACCCCTTCTCTCTGCCCTCAGTGGTCTGCCTGGCATCTCCTGCTAAAATGACAGTTCAGCTGAGCTGTAAAAGCTGAGGAGCTGTGAGTGAGGCCAAGAGAAAAGGTTGTTCCTGGCTGAGGGACCAGCATATGAGAAGGCTCTCAGCTGGAAGAAAGCCCGGACATCTGGAGTAGTGGAAAGCTGAGAGGAGAGCGCAGGGGAGAGAGCGGGAAAGACAGGCAGGGCCTGGGGATGCCTAGGTCCTGGGAGGGATTGAGACCTTGTCCACAGGGCCTCGGGTCCTAACCACAGGGCTGGTTAGGATGGCACTCGTCAGGGTCATCCCCACCCTACAGCCGTTGCCAGGGGCTGAACCTCAGGTCCAGGTTCTTCGGAGCTCAATGGAGAACCTGTCAGGCTCCAGGCACTGTGCTAGGGGCCTGGGGAGGCACAAATGTGTGAGTCACCAGCCTTGCCCTGAGGAAACTCACAGCCTGGGGGGAAAGACTGACTTGCAGAAAGTAATGATTACAAGGGAGGTGGCTGCATCAGCACGGTCTCTAGTGCACTCGCTGTTTCCTCCAGCCGGATCCTTTTCCTACCCCTGCTGACAATGGGCTGAGGCCTCGTCCCCTGCAGTCACTGTCAAAAGTCATTCCCTCCAGGAAGCCATCCAGATCCCCACTCTGGGTCAGAGGCTCATGCTTATCCCTCCCACCTCCCCTACCAGACTGTGTGCCTGGACAGCAGGGACAGCATCGCACCCACTTCTGGACCCCCAGGGCCTGGTGCACTGGGTGCACAGAGGGTGCTGATACAAGATGGAAGGAAAGACAGAAAGAAGGAAAGATGAGCAGAGCACAGACCCATTCTCAGGAGGTGAGTACACACAGATGGTCCCTCTGTCTCTGGTCCCGCCTGTGAGGGACCCCCTTGCCACTCCTGCCCCAACTTACCCCTAGGAACCCATCTTTGCTCTTGGTCATGGACTCTGGCAGCAGAGGCTGGAATCGGGCTTCTATGGTGAGTGTCTCCTCGCTGGGGTCAGGGGGCAGATCCTCCTCCTCATAGCTGGCCGAAGGAGTTGACCCTGTGAGACACAGGTCGCTGGAGAGGGGTCCTGCCTTAGATGGCAGGGCCTCACTTCTCTCAGGATGTCCACACTGGCCAGTGATTAAGGGAGCCAGGCCTGGCAGGCGTGGGGGTGGGGGTGGGGCTGGGGCTGTAACAGGTAACAATCAACGAAGTAACAATACAGATCACATCATTTACCAAACATACACAAATTGTATATGTATGATATATAATGTGTACATATGTATACCACATGGTAGATCACACATACACATTTTCTCCAATGTATATATCACATTCTAGTTTCACAGTAACCCTGTGAAGGCAGTATTATCAATTCCATTTTACAAATGAGAAACTGGGGGCTCAGAGAGGTGAAGTCACTTCCCCAAGGACACACAGCTAGGTAGTGTGTGAATCAGGATTCAAATCCAGGCCTGTTTTACTCTAAACCTACGATCAACCACAACCTTCTTGCGGGGGCATTAAGATCTCAAAAGTTTCCTCAAAGGCTTAGGAACCAGACGACCTGGGTTCAAATCCTAGCCCCACTCCTCACCAGCTTGTGTGACGGTTGGCCCAGTGGCTTGTTATGAGGATTAAATGAGATAATCCAGGCCTGATACAGAGTAAACCCATAATAAATGTCAGCTGTATTGCTATTACCGGTGGTTTCATGGTTGGGGATCCACAGGGCTAGGGCTCAAACCTAATTCTGACTCTAATGTGTGCTCTTTCCACCAGGCCAGGCTGGCTGCAGAGAGGCCATTCTCACTGTCCCCCTTCCCTCAGCCCAGCTCCGGGGTGAGGCTGGCTCCATTTCCTGGACAATTTGGGGCAAATCACTCATCCTCTCCGGTTTTCCCACATTAGAGATGGAGCCCATGCTACCGTGCCTGTCCCGTCATGAGGGTGTCTCATGGAGAGCAAAGGCTGCTCAGAGAGGTCAGGGGACGTGGAATCAGGTCATCTTTGGTGTCACAGAAAGGGCACTGGTCCAGAAGTGAGGACACCTGCTTCTCCCTGTTTCCTGGGTGGCCTGTTTCCCCATCAGTACGAGGGGCTGGACTGGCAGTGGCTGAACTTATTTTTCAGATCTCTTCCTGCTCAGAGACCTGCCAGATCTGTAGTCTTCCAAGGGTGGAGGCAGTCATGATGAAGGCTTTAAGGGAGGCATGCTGCCTACTGCAGAAGGGGTGCCTAACAGCAGGGAGAGGTCCCACGACACAGATAATGGAAGGAAGCACGGGTGGGTCCTGTAACAACTGCTCTCTTGCTGGTAGAGACCACGCCTGGCATTTGTTGACAGGCTGGACTGACAGACTGAATGGGTGCATTAAAATGGGTGCATTCTTAACCAGGAATCATCAGAATCACCAGGATGCCTTTTTAAACTACCGATGCCCAGAACCCCCCTCAGACCTACTGAGTCAGAGTCTTCAGGGGCTAGAATCTGGAAAATGTGCTCCCGATTAACGCTCCCCAGTGGCTCCTGATGCAAACCCCTGTTCTAAAGAATCATGGTTACTTCTGCATTTGTAAGTCAAGGCAACAAAATTTCAAAACAGCAATCTGGAAACCTCCTCGGAAGGGAACAAATGGGAATGTGCAGCGGTATACTGGTTGGCTTGCTTATCCAATTACTTAACTGTTATCATAGATAATTATGAATAATGCCCAGCATTTTATGGCTCTTTGGTTTTTTAATAAAAAGTTTTGTTTTCTGACTTACAAGTAAAATTTGCTCACTATTGACAACTTGTAAAACTTTTAAGGTATAAAGCAGAAAATTAAACACACATAACTGCACCAACTAGAGAGGACTGTTTGCCTCTATTTCCTGCTTAGATTTGGTGTTTTTCTGGTTTTGTTTTTGTTTTTTGTTCTCCCAGAAACTTGGTCCAGTTTTGCACTCACAGTGGCCTAGGAGGTAATTGAGGGAGAGACTCTTTTCCCCTGATGGAGGAAAAGATTTGTGTGAAAAAATTAAAAGCACCCGCAAGCCCAGCAAGCTTGGCCAACATGTCATCATGAGGGAACTCTTGCTCTCTGGCCATAAAAAAGGACAAGGAGGTGGCCGTGTGGCTGCTCGGAGAAGTGTGTGCAAAATAAGAGGTCAAAGCAAATCCACACAGGGCTGAGCTGTGTATCTGCCCATCTGCTTTCATGACAGTACTGACTGCCCCTGGGAGGCACTGACACATCCGCTCCAGCAAATTAGCATTTTTCATCTGACTGTCATCCTCTGGCAGTGACCAAAGGCCAGCGTGTCAGCACGTGGCTGACCTAGCTGACCCATCCTGAGACACTGAAAGCTCATCACGGTCCTTTGGCGCTTACCTGCCTGAGAGCAGCCGGTGTCTCTTTCTAGTCTTTCCCATCTATTGACCTACTTACACCAGGCAATTTGGGTAACAAGTAGATGCCCAAGTTCATAAGTTCAAGAAACCTCCCAAGATATGGACACAGAGGTTTGGGTGGTGATGGAGCAGTGAGAGAGGCATTTTATAATTCATTAGAATGCTTCGGCCCCTCATCTTTACAATAAAAATCACTGATTACAACCAGGCAAAAATGGGTAACAAGGTGGGATAGGAATCTGACAGCTCCCAAGCAGAGTTTAATATTTAGCAGTAATGGTAACAGCTCCTGTCTATTGACTATCTACTGCATGGTGGGCACTTTGCAGACATTTTTCTCTAAGCTTCAAATGAGCCGGTGCAGGACCTGAAGACAGAAGGCCCCTAATCCTGGCTCTGCACCTTTCCAACCTGTGCAAGCTGGAGACCCTTCCTGCGCCTCTGTCTCCTAAACTATGCACATGAGGATCAGGACAGTGTCCATCTCACAGGCACTGTGAAGATTAAAGAGATGACTCACAGGAGGCGCTTAAAGCCATGTCTGGTCCTGAGAAGGTGGTCAGGGAATGTTAACTAGTTTTAGTCACACGTGACGAGAACAGGCTTGGGTGTGCGAGTATGTGTGGGTGCCCATGTTGAAGGAGCTTGCCCAAACCACCAGCCGGAAAGTGTCAGAGCTGGGAGGACCCCAGGGCTGCCAGGACGCACCGTCCTCCCCCTACTCCAGGCAGCCCTTCTGTTCAGAGCAGACACAGAAGACACAGACCAAGAAGTCGAGGGCGGTGCCCCGGATCCCTCCTGCCTAGTCCCCAGCCTCTCCCGGTACCTGTCAGCTTCTCAGCAATGGGCTTGAACTCCTCGGGGCTGAGGTACATGTCCCCGTCAGTGTCCAGAGAGGAAAAGAGGAAGAGGCCTTCTGTCCCCAGGGCTTTCAGCGCCGAGTCCTGCTCGGGAGGAGGTGGCTGGGCTGAGCAGTTGTACACCCAACTGGCATCCCAAACGGGCGGAGGGAGCTGCTCCCGCCACATCTTCCTGGGTTCTCTCAGCCCATCTCCCAGCCCACCTGTCCAAATGTCACCTCTGCACGCCCCAGGGCCCCAGTCCCCCTTCCCATCCCTCCTGGTCCCTGCTTCACTCTGAGCCTTCCTCCACTGTCCACCCTCTAAGTGCCCCCTTTCTGTCTGGGCCCATCCCGCCCATCTCGTGTCACCCTCTTGGTCCACCCATTGTCCTCTCCGGTCTCCCCTCCCCACCGTCCCAACACTGCGGGCCCGTCCAGATGCTCGGGTCCCACCTTTGCTCTACGCTTTGTCTGCACTGTCCCCTTGAAGCCTGTCCCAGCTCCTGCCTCACACTGGGCCAGTCCTCTCACCTCCCCATCAGTCCTTCCAAGTCTGCCCGACCCCTGGAGCCCCGTTCTCCTATCCCTTCCCTGCCGCCCTCCTGGCCCTCCAGCCCCCACCCGACCCCCGCCCCTCGGAGCCCGGTCCCTCTGCGAGCCCCACCGCTGCCCCGGCCCACCCGAGTCTCGCGGCCGCCGCGCCC
>NW_006786690.1:1944054-1953046 GCF_000442215.2 Lipotes vexillifer
GCGAAGGCCCGGGCGGCGGCGGCCGCGGCGGCGGCGGCGAGGAGCGCTCCGAGTAGCGCCAGGGCGCGGGCGCGGCGCGGCGCGGCCGCGGGCGGCGCGGCGGGGCCGGGGCTGGACGGCTCGCACTCGCCCGACCGGGCCCGGCCCATGGCGGCGGCTCGCGGCGGCCCCGGACTGGCGGCCGGGGACGCTGACCCGCGGCGGCGCGGGGGCGGGCGCGGGCGGGGCCGGGGGCGGGCCTGGGCGCCGGGGCGGGGCGGGCTGGGGCGCGGGGTCCGGCGCACAGCGGGTTCAGTGGGCGCAGGAGTCCGTAAGGGGGCGCCGGGACCCCTGCTCCACAGGCCCCTTCCTGCCGGTCGGTGCCTCCTTCTTGTACTTGGTCTCCCAAAACGAAACCGGGCCTCCGCGTCTCATCTTGCCTCGCGGAGCCGGGAGCCCTTCCAGGCGGAGGACTGGGAGAAGGAGGGGCTGGGCCGGGGTGGGGAGGACCCGCACAGCCGAAGCTTTCCCTGGGAGGGGGCCCAGGGGCCGCCAGGCCTGTGTCCACCTTTCTTGGCAGATGTGAGGGAGGCCAGAGAAGGGCACTGCCGTCCTCCAGCGGCCGCCGGGCACCCCACTCTCCACCCTTATCCCACCTGCTGGCTAAAAGGTCTTCAGTCATCTAGAAACAGAAAAGCTCCGAAGTTCAACCCTCCCTATTCCCTTCATGGTCCGGCTGGAAGGCCACCACTGCCAGTTCATCAGGGATGGGAGCTACCTGATTAAGGCCAACACAGGTGGTGCAGCCCTGAACCCTCACCCGCGGGGCCAAAGTTTCCTCGCCTATAAGGAGGATTCAAAGAGGCCCTTCTGTGGGTTGTGGGGAAGATGAAATACCCGGGTTGGCAGGGGTGGTAGTTCCCAGGCGCAAGGCAAGACCGGCTGTGAGTTACCCGCTCTCCCCTGCTGGACCTGCCCTGGCCAGAGGAGTGGTTTTTCCGGAGAACAACACTTGGAGGAGGGCCTTGGGAATAGAGGCGAGTGGAGTCTGAGGAAGTTCTTTCAAGTCCCCAGAAACCTTGGTTCCCCTCGGCCTCTCTTCCGTTATATCAAGGCCCCAGGAGGCCGGGGATGGCTTTGCGTGCATTTCCCACGAGAGGGCAGCAGCTGCCAAAGCCTCTAGACAAGAACCCCCAGCCCAGGGGAGCAGCGGTGCTGCACGTGCACCTCCCAGGTCTGGGATGTCAGGGGGTGGTTAAAAGGTACTGAGCACCCACTATGTGCTGGCCTTGGTGCTGGGAGATTCATGCCATCTCATTTTGTCCTCAAGCCACACAGTGACGTGAGGTTTGTTTGTCTCATTTTAAAATTGAGGAGCCTGGGAATTCTCCGGCAGTCCAGTGGTTAGGACTCCGCATTTTCACTGCTGGGGCCCAGGTTCGATCCCTGATTGGGGAACTAAGATCCCGCAAGCTGTGAGGCAAGGACATCATCATCATCATCACCATCATCATCATCATCGTAAAATAAAATTGAGGAGCCTTAGCCCTGGCACTCAGGTCTATCTGAGTCCAAATCTCTTGCCATGCTGCCTCCCAGGGGATGGTCCAAACGACTGAGTGCGGGGAGGGGCTGGTCTCTACGACCACTTCTGTCCTTCATGGGTAACCAGCCAGGTGGGCAGGGCCCTGCCTTCCCAGTGCCCATGCACGACCCAGCACATCGTGGGCACTCCCATGTCTTTTGGGTGATTTGCCTCCCAGGGACCAAGAGTTGTGGACCCTCGGCTCAGCTCTGGCCCCATATCCTCGAAGGGACCCATTGAGGGCCTGACATCTAGTGTTGGCTTCCGAAGGCATCCAACTGTGCCACTTCCAACTCATTACTGCTAATGTTTGGGGACACCTTGCATACGACAGATGCTAATTCCATTCTATCAGGAAGCAAAGCTAACAGAGTGCAGAGCAGGTTAGGCGGGAAGATTGATGAGCCAAGGCCCCTGGAAAATAAATGAGGGAAGTTTTCTTTGCCGGGTTAGTTTGACTTCTTACACTTGCTTTTTGTTAAAGACACAGACACCCCACTGGTCTCGGTGGCCCGGGGCTGGAGAGATGTGGCTGAGATTGGGAGGGGCGTGTGTCTCAAAGCTTCAGGGGGTTTCTGGAGGGGAGGGGTGGGCTTGCAGGGTTTGAATCAGGTCAGCGAGCCTCTGGGAAAAGGGTCAATCTTGGGACCCAGCTCTGGGGAGATGTCAGCTCTGGGCCTTGGCACTGGAGCAGGGCTTGGTGTCCTTGTGTTCCTAGGAGGGCTTGCCTCCAAACCAAGGGCCAGGGCACAGCAGGGCAGAGCCTTGAAAGATTGGGCCAGCGGGGCAGTTGTGGCCAGCGCCCTACAGGAGCTCTTTGGCACCTTGTCTCTGGCCCCTGAGAGGGCAAGGGTGGTATTTGGTAGTAGCAGCAATTGGAAACTGCACCAAGGTAAGTGGCACGTTGGCCATGTCCTTGAGGAGCTCACTGATTAGCAGGGGCATCACTCATTCACCCATTCAACACATAGTTATTGAGGGTCTTCTGTGCTCTGTTATGGCATTGGGGATCCATCAGAGAGGAAAGTGGAGTCTGGTCTTCTAGACAAGTATCCTCCAGGGATACGCTGACTGCCTGGAGGTGAGTGCTCGGCAAGAGGGATGTACACAGGGGAGGGTCCCCCTGACTGTCGACAGGGGTCAGGAGAGGCTTCACAGAGTAGAAGTCCAGGCGGGCCTGAGTTCAGGAGGTCACCAGCTGGAGCCCTGGGAAGAGCATTCCAGGGACTGGAAGAACAGAGGCAAAGGCCTGGGGGCACGTCCATGGGATTGTGAGGACATAGTCCAGTGGTTCTGGGCAGAGGGATTGAGGGTGGTGTGAAGGGAGAGGATGCAGGAAAGACAGAGTGGGCTCCACCCAGCATGTGGAAATCTTGGGCTTCGTCCTGGAGACAATGCAGTCACCAGAAGGGAGGAACGTTGCACCTCCAGGCGCCTTCAGACTGCTGAGGGCGGCTCCCTGCCCACGGTGTCCCTGCTTCTGCCTCGAGGCACAGGAGTTCCGCTTCCATGAGCCGGAACTCCCCAAACCCCACCCGCCCACTGGAAGAGGAGGGAGGGCCGGGCCTGGCTGTAGCCTTGGTGGCAGGGTCACTGCCTCAAACCCTGGCCGTGGTTCTTTCTCTCTCACACACACAACCACACCTGCCTGCTTTCTGGAAGCATCCTCTTGTTTCCTGCTTCCTGTCTCCCGGGGGTTAGCTCGCCAGGAACGGGTCTCTCTCCGGCAGGAGGCTCCGCCACTCTCCAGGCTGTAAGACGAAATTAGGATTTTCTACACTAGCTCTACTGAGATGATAAACCGGTGGGGGTGGGAGTGAGGTTGGGGGGTAGCGAGAGCCATGTGGCTCTGTGTTTCTCCCCTATCGTCTGAGACCTTGGAGAGTCAGAGGGGTGATTCGCCTCAGACCCAGCACTAACATCTTGGCAGTCAGTAATAGGACCGGCATTCCAAATGGGAGCAAAGTGTCACTTGAGAAAACTGAGGCTTCTGGTGCCACTGCAGGAGTGGCTTTACCTGTCTGGACCCCGTGGGCCTCTCAACAAACTCAGTATCTACTCTGTGCCGGCAGCTATGCTACGTCCCAGGAGCACAGTAGTGAAGACGACAGACAGGGTACTACCTCCCTTGGAGCTAAATATTCTAGTAGGAGCAGAGAGGTGATGAACATACAGAGAAGATAATTTCGGATAATGGTGAGCACGAAGGGGTAAAACAAGGTGCTACAGAGTGTGACACAGGTGGGGGTAGGTGACCTCAGTTAGGAGGTAACACTTACCTTGCAACCTGAGTGAACAGAAGAGGCCAGCTCTGTGGAGAACAGAGGAAAGGGCATCCCAGGCAGAGGGAAGAGGAAACAAGTTTCCCCTTCCTGCCTGGGATGCCCCTTCCTCTTCTGGGCAAAAGCCCAAGGGTAGAAACAAGCTTGGTGTGTGCAAGAAGCATGAAGAAGGCAGAGGGAGTTATTGGGAGAGTGACCGGAGAAAAGCTTGGGGACAGAGGCTGGGGCCATGTCATCAAGGAGCTTGCAGGCCATGGCAACAAGTTTCACTTAGATGTGATGGGAGACCATCATAAGGTTTTAAGCAGGGGAGTGACATGTGATTTGTTTTTAAAAAGACCTTTCTAGTAGCCAAAAAAGAGAAACAACCCAGATTTCGATTCATGAGTGGATAAACAAAATGTGGTACAGCCATACAATGGGTATTATTCAATTAAAAGAATTGAAGCGCTGATGTGTGTTACAGTGTGAACAAACCTCAAAAACATTATACTGAATGAAAGAACTGAATGAAAGAAGGCAGACCCAGAGACCACATACTGTATGATTCCATTTATGTGAAGTGTCCAGAATGGGTAGATCTACAGAGACCGAAAGTACATTAGTGGTTGCCTGAGGCTGGAGTGTGGAAGGGGAGGAGAGAGGATGGGGAGTGTCAGCTGAGGGCTACAAGGCTTCTTTTGGGGGTATGAAATGTTCTAAAATTAGATTATGGTGATGGTTGTACAACTCTGTGAATATACTAAAAAACATGAATTGTCTGCTCTAAATGGGTGAATTTTATGGCATATAAATTATAAACCAATAGAGCATTAAAAAAATTTTTATTTATTTATATTTGGCTGCGTAGGGTCTTTGTTGCTGCGTGGGGGCTTTCTCTAGTTGCGGCGAGCGGGTGCTACTCTTTGTTGCAGTGCCCGTGCTTCTCACTGCGGTGGCTTCTCTTGTTGTGGAGCACGGGCTCTAGGCACGTGGGCTTCAGTAGTTGTGGTGCGCGGGCTCAGTAGTTGTGGCACACGGGCTTAGTTGCTCCACGGCATGTGAGATCTTCCCGGACCAGGGCTCGAACCTGTGTCCCCTGCACTGACAGGCGGATTCTTAGCCACTGCGCCACCAGGGAAGTCCGCAGTAAAGCATTTTTAAAAAGACCTTTCTGGTTTCTGGGTAAAGGATAGACTGAGGGGAGCAAGAGTGGAAAGAGGGAGACAGGAGGCTCGTTCAGCTCCCAGCCCTTAGATGTCAGGGCCTGGGCACCTGGAGAGAGGTGGGAGGATGCAGCCAACGATGTGGCAGCTGATGAGAGACAGGGCTTGCTGATGGGTCAGAGGAGGGCGGTGAGAGCAAAGACAAGCATTGGTTTGGGCTTGAGCTGGGGTAGATGGTGGTGCCATTCCTGAGGCGGGGAAGCCTGAGAGGCCCGGGCTGGGGGGAGCTGGGTTGGGGCTGCAGCGTGGAGATGCCTCAGCTGCCCGTGTGGAGCAAAGCATGAAGCTGTCAAGGAGGCAGTGTGTGGGAGTCTGGAGCTGCAGGGGGGCAATGCCTGGGCTAGAGACTTGGGAATCCCCAGCCTCTGGATGACATCTAAAGCCACCAGATTCAATGAGATCTCAAAGGAGAGAGAAGAGCCCTTTGGCCTGTGTGGCCACAGCAGCTGTATGTGGCCACAAATGTGGCCGAGCCTTGGAATGCTGAGTGGCTTTGGCTGGACTCACAGGCGCGGGGCTGGGGCTGTGATTAGCCAGAAAATAGATTGATTGTAGGGGTCACGACAGCCTTTGGCTAGACTCTCATGCTGTCCAGGCAGAGAGAGATTTGTTTCCTGGGGTCAGGACGGCCCCTGGGACTCTGCCCACATGCACTGCTTTATTCTCAGCATCACTAGCCTGGCTGCCACCATCGTTGCCCGGGGCCTTTGAATAGAGACCAGAGCCCAGCCCGACCCCCACCCCAGTTGGTTTGGAGCGTTTTTCCCAAGTGCACCAGCGATTCTGATGCACAGTCAGGGATGAGAATCACCGGACTCAGCGAGCACTAGCTGAGTTTTCCTCTCTGGGATGTTTGGAGTGCTAAGCATTAAATGCCAAATCCAGAAGAATTTTTCCTTTTTATAAAACCACCCTCCCCGCGATCCTGTTGCTCATTCAGGACTGGAAGCTGAGAGTTTCAAATGCAAAGACAGCCAAGTTCCACACAAGCTACAGAAAATGAATCTGACATTTGGGGGCCTTTAAACAGTGTCAGGCACAGGAAGATGGTGCAGAGTTAACAGCCCCACGCTCTGCTCCTCGTGTCTGTTTTGAACTGTGGCCACGGAGAGAACTAGGGGTTGGGGTCAACCTCCCAGTTTGCCCAGGACTGAGGGTCACTCACTATGAACAGCTGCAAAGTCCCAGGCCAGCTGGGATGAGCCGGCCGCCCTACAAGGGACGGACATATCTTAGGGGCCTCCAGGATGCTGACAGGCGGATTCTTAGCCACTGCGCCACCAGGGAAGTCCGCAGTAAAGCATTTTTAAAAAGACCTTTCTGGTTTCTGGGTAAAGGATAGACTGAGGGGAGCAAGAGTGGAAAGAGGGAGACAGGAGGCTCGTTCAGCTCCCAGCCCTTAGATGTCAGGGCCTGGGCACCTGGAGAGAGGTGGGAGGATGCAGCCAACGATGTGGCAGCTGATGAGAGACAGGGCTTGCTGATGGGTCAGAGGAGGGCGGTGAGAGCAAAGACAAGCATTGGTTTGGGCTTGAGCTGGGGTAGATGGTGGTGCCATTCCTGAGGCGGGGAAGCCTGAGAGGCCCGGGCTGGGGGGAGCTGGGTTGGGGCTGCAGCGTGGAGATGCCTCAGCTGCCCGTGTGGAGCAAAGCATGAAGCTGTCAAGGAGGCAGTGTGTGGGAGTCTGGAGCTGCAGGGGGGCAATGCCTGGGCTAGAGACTTGGGAATCCCCAGCCTCTGGATGACATCTAAAGCCACCAGATTCAATGAGATCTCAAAGGAGAGAGAAGAGCCCTTTGGCCTGTGTGGCCACAGCAGCTGTATGTGGCCACAAATGTGGCCGAGCCTTGGAATGCTGAGTGGCTTTGGCTGGACTCACAGGCGCGGGGCTGGGGCTGTGATTAGCCAGAAAATAGATTGATTGTAGGGGTCACGACAGCCTTTGGCTAGACTCTCATGCTGTCCAGGCAGAGAGAGATTTGTTTCCTGGGGTCAGGACGGCCCCTGGGACTCTGCCCACATGCACTGCTTTATTCTCAGCATCACTAGCCTGGCTGCCACCATCGTTGCCCGGGGCCTTTGAATAGAGACCAGAGCCCAGCCCGACCCCCACCCCAGTTGGTTTGGAGCGTTTTTCCCAAGTGCACCAGCGATTCTGATGCACAGTCAGGGATGAGAATCACCGGACTCAGCGAGCACTAGCTGAGTTTTCCTCTCTGGGATGTTTGGAGTGCTAAGCATTAAATGCCAAATCCAGAAGAATTTTTCCTTTTTATAAAACCACCCTCCCCGCGATCCTGTTGCTCATTCAGGACTGGAAGCTGAGAGTTTCAAATGCAAAGACAGCCAAGTTCCACACAAGCTACAGAAAATGAATCTGACATTTGGGGGCCTTTAAACAGTGTCAGGCACAGGAAGATGGTGCAGAGTTAACAGCCCCACGCTCTGCTCCTCGTGTCTGTTTTGAACTGTGGCCACGGAGAGAACTAGGGGTTGGGGTCAACCTCCCAGTTTGCCCAGGACTGAGGGTCACTCACTATGAACAGCTGCAAAGTCCCAGGCCAGCTGGGATGAGCCGGCCGCCCTACAAGGGACGGACATATCTTAGGGGCCTCCAGGATGCTTTATTTCATAAGCTCTGATCTTAGTTGTGTACTTCAGAGGTTTTAACCACAAAGGATAGAAAAGGGCTTTATGATGGCCAGACAAAAAGTGTGAGGGCCCTTATTATATAGGAGATAAATCGTTATACATTGTCTCTTACAAATTGAGACAGAGGAAAACTCAGTGGAATTTTTATAATTCAAAGACCAAGAAGGGAATTAAAAGATTTTGTGCTGAAATTAGCAGTGGACGAGGTCAGCATAGGATTCACTCTGGGGATGGCAGGTATTGACAGGAAGCAGCAGGAGGGAGTTTTCCGGGGGCTGGGAATGTTCTGTCCTGATGGGGGAGGTGGTCATAAGGGCTGTACACGGGTTAACATTTCCTGAGCTGTGAATTTAAAATTACTGTCCTTTACACGTGTTACTGGATTACATTAAACCTCAATCGAAAAGGTTTCATTATTTTTTTTTTAGTAAACATTCCTATGACCTTAGGCAATTTTCAATTTTCAACTGTTTTTCACTCTATTTTCAGTTTGGGGGGGCTAAATAAAAAATAAGTTACCACCCCTCCCAAAAAAAGTTTTTTTAAAAAAAGTTTCATTTAAAAACTCAAGGAGAAACAGGACTGATTTAAAGCAGAAAAATGAAAGTAAAATGAAGGAAGACATGGTGATTGAGGTGGAGCAAGGGAGGGATTTCCTTAAGGGCAGGGTGAGCGCAGAGACAAAGATGAAAAGGGAAGAGGGGGCTGCCAGTCTCTCAAGATGGGAGCAAGGGGTTGGAGGCATTGGAAGTGTTCCTCAATGGGAGGGATCCTGGAGAGATTTAACAGAGGCAGAGGCTGGATCTCAGAGAGCACTGTCAGATGTTCCCCGGAGAGCCGGGGGCAGGGCACCCCTCGGGGGCCCTGAAAGCCACGGTGGGCGGCAGCAGTCAGGGTGGACCCCTTGGCCAGCAGGTGAGCGTTGGGCAGAGAAGGTGTGGAGGCCACATGGTGATTGTAGGTGGGGAACCATGTGGCAGAGGGAAAGCCCTGGAAATGTGCGGAGTCAGGACCCTCTGGGAAGTGCTGGGAGGACTCCAAGGCAGAGCAGGGTGGGGGATGGCGTGGGCAGGTGGGTGGAATCCAGGCCTGTGGGGGACGCCCATGGCAGGCCGTCTCCTGGCCGGCATTCCCCACGGGGAGGGGGTGAAGGCGGAAAGAGTATTATGTTTGAGACCCAGAACCCAGCTTGACTTTGTACCTGCCACAAACCCAGAAGGTTCCAAAGAGAAAAGAGAGGAAGGCCCTGGACCCCACAAACAGCCCTGGTTCCGCATGTACAAGGGAAA
>NW_006786690.1:1953244-1979123 GCF_000442215.2 Lipotes vexillifer
GGTGGGGGTGGGGGGTGGGGAGCAGAGTGGAGTGGAAGCTGCAGGAACGAAGGTCAAAGGACGGCTCTGGTGGCTTGAAGTCTCCAAGGCCCAAGATCAGAAGAGTCCAGAGGCTGAGGACTGGCCGCAGGAACACATGGCAGAGGGCACTGGCCTCTCTCTGCGCTCCTGGGGGCACTGGTTCCAGAAGCTTCTGCTTAGGAACCCAAGAATGGTTTTCCACTGAGACAGATGTAAGGGGAAAAAAAGAATTCTTAGGCCTCTCCACTCAGAAGTGAGAGGAAGCTTTCAAAATGGAAAGTAGGTCATCTCACGCCCCAGCTTCAAACCCTTCCTAGCTTCTTGCTGCTCTTAGGTTAAAATCAAACTCCACCCAGTTCTAGAGACCTGCAGGGTGGAGCCCCATCTGTCCGACCTCTTCCAGCCGGTAGGACAGCGCCTCCCCCTGGCTTGCTAGCTTCCCGCTCCTCAGACACACCAGAACTTCCCACCCCTGAGCCTCTGCACTCGCTGTTCCCTCTGCCTGGGATGCTCTGTCACACGTGTCAGCTCCCCGGGGTGTCCCTGACCTCCCCATCTGTGTCCCCACCCCGTTACTCTCACATGTCCCCTGTCTGTGGCCTCCGCCTGCACTCACCTTACAGATATGTTTACATCTCGGTCAGTAGCCTGGAATCCCCGTGGGAAGAGCCACCTTGCCTGTCTTGTTCTCAGCTGCAGTTTTAGCACCTTGCTCATTGCGCAGCAGAGATGGTTAACGGTTACTTGTTGAATTACAAAGCCTGGAGGATTCCAGAACAGTGCCCAGGACAGCAGCAATGAGCCCCATAACCCAACATTAAGAACTTACTGGATAGAGAAATGCAGAGAGAAAAGCACAGATGGCCTGGTAGGGAATGGACCTGTTACAAACGTGGGGTCTCCTGCACATAGGAGGGGTGGAGAATGTGACCTGGGCAGAGCCCACACTCCAATCAGCACTGGGCGCCAGCAACCAGGAGCAAAGGTACCTAGTCATTAAAAATATGCAGAGAAGGTCCCAGGCAGGTCCTAAGGCCTAGGACTGCCACAGTTGAAATTCTCTAAAGAATTTCAGAAGCTGGAAGTATCCCTAATGCCTCCGTCCTTGGGAGGAGGCCAGGCATGTACAGGGTTTCTCCTCCAGGTTAGAGGAAGTGGCCCTCGATGCTACACCGCCTGGCCCCTGGAAGGGCTGAGGCTTTTCTCCACCTGGGACTCTTTGTCACTGTTCCAGCCCCTGCATGATGAGGGCGTCATGGGTCTGGATTAGCAGGGCTCTGGAGCATCATCTTGCAGGGATGACAGCCAGAGAAAGAGGAGTTTGCTTGTAGATTCTAACCTCTGGCTGTTGTTGGGATTCTTCACGTCCTACCTAGTCTGACCCCAGAAAAGCAAGATGCTCCAGAAACTCAGGGTCAGGTTAATTCAACATTGGAGGAGGTGACAGAGCCACCCCCAGTGATGTAGGAGATGGTTCCTCAGCTGCAGCTGTAGGAACCCCAACATCTGAGAGGGCCTGACATCTAAGGAAAAAAACTGAGAGCAGAATTTTTATTCTGGTCAAGACCGTGCAGCATAAAACTTGGAGAAGGAGGTGTCTGGACTTCAATTTCCTTGGATTTCAGTTTCTGTGACAAAGAGATTTCATTGTGAATTTTATTTTATTTATTGTTTTGAGGAGAGAATTAGGTGATCGGAGGGTGTTCCTGCTGTTCACAGAGGGGGCAGGCTTCTCCTTCTTTGCTTTATGGCAGAACCTCTGATAAGCCACACGTGCAGAACTGAGGCAAGAGTGATATGGGATGGAGACTGACCAGGCATAGGTTTTGCTCTGGGGTGTCGGGTGGCCTTGGAGGTCAGCCAGCATCGGTTCTCCCACCTCTGCCTGAGTGAGAGTCACCAGAGGGCTTGTTACAAACAGACTGCTGGGCGCCCCCAGAGCTGCTGATTCAGTGGGTCTGGGGCGGGGCCTGGGAATGTGCATTTCTAACAAGCTGCCAGGTGCTGCTGGTGCTGCGACCCAGTTCCACACTCTGGGAGCCACGGATCTAATGACTGCCCAGTTATGAATCATTCTGTGGGCCAGTGCAGAATCCGCCCCCCCCCCACCTTCCAGGTCTCAGGGGACTGGCGGTGAGGGGCTCCTGATGGAGCTGGGACGATCTGCGTCATCTCCCCATACACACACCCTCACTGGGAGACAGCCAACCCCTGATGACTGCCAGGTTGGCCAATAAATCCTAAGGCTTAGGAGAGGGAAGTCAAGGGGTGTGTTTGTGTGTGTGTGTGTGTGTGCGCGCACATGAATGGGTGTGATTGTGTGTGCATGTGTATATGTGTGAATGTGTGTGTGTGTGCATGTGAGGGTGTACATGTGTGCTAGTGTGTATGTGTGTGCATGCGAATGCATGCGTACGTATGTGTGTATGTGAGTGTGTGTGTGTGAAACCTGTCCCTCTACTCGGCATGCTCTCATCTCAGCCCCCAGATTGGGGACATCCCCACGTGGAGAGTGATAAGCAGCTCTGGCCTGTCTCCCCACTCTCTCCATGGGACCAGAGGTGGACTAATCAAATCAGTTACCTCCTCTGTAAATAGCTGCAGGCCTCGCCTCCCTTCCAAAGTTGTAGGAAGGATTCAGGGTCTCCATGAACAGGAAAGATGAAAAGGACCTCAAACACCCTCCAAAGCAGAGACCCCACTCTGCCAGCATCCTGGGCAAGCTCTCAGCATCTTCCTCCAGCCCTCCACCCTGGCCTGAGCATCCTTCACAAGCAGGCTGGCCCCTGGAAGCCCTTGGACAGCCTACAAATCTTCAACCCAATTTCCCAATTTTCCAGATTCAGGGCTAACGGCAATATGCTTGTTCTATGCGAAAAACAGAAAATGTTTAGATTTATTGCTTTGAGAGTTTGGTCTGTCTCTTGGGCCTGGTTGATGCGGTTTCCTCCAAGTTTCATATCATTTTGTTAAAAAAAATAATAATTTTTGACAGCAGTGTTTTGCCTCACATTTACACACGGTTTATAGTTTAAGAAGAGTGTTCACATAATAACAATAACAATCATCACTATATGTATTGAGTTCCTACACTAAGGAGCTCAATTCACCCTTGAAACCACCCTCCCTTTCCACAGATGGAAAAGCAGAGGCTCAGGGAGGTTAAGGGGCTTGCCCAAGGTCGCACAGCCCAGAGAAAGGGCAGGGTGGAGCTGAACCCAGGTCCATTTGGTTTTGGCCTGTGTTCCTCCTCTCCTGGCCTGCCATTCTGCCTTTCTTATCTTCAACCTGACCGAATGCACACCAATCTGCAGATAAACAGTGAGTGAGAAAAAGCACAAAACAAAGCAAAAACCAGGGGCTTTTGCAGAAAACAGAGGCTGGAATGCATATAAAAATAACCACGTATGTTCAAGGGAATCGTCCGGTCCCCAAACAATATGTGTTTTTGTTTGTTT
This sequence comes from Lipotes vexillifer, assembly GCF_000442215.2. Lineage (NCBI taxonomy): Eukaryota > Metazoa > Chordata > Mammalia > Artiodactyla > Lipotidae > Lipotes > Lipotes vexillifer. The sequence continues at coordinate 1,956,724 of NW_006786690.1, forward strand.
GTTTTGTTTTTTTGGGGTACGCGGGCCTCCCACTGCCGCGGCCTCTCCTGTTGCGGAGCACAGGCTCCGGACGTGCAGGCCCAGCAGCCATGGCTCACGGGCCCAGCTGCTCCGCGGCATGCGGAATTCTCCCGGACCAGGGCACGAACCCGTGCCCCCTGCATCGGCAGGCGGACTCCCAACCACTGCGCCACCAGGGAAGCCCCCAAACAATATGTTTTGTGCTAAGATTCTTTCTGTAACGATGCAGGTGGTGGAGGCTCCAGTGGGGCAGGGAGTCAGCGAGCAGAGGACTGGCTCTCTGAGCTCTAAGGCTGCACTGTCCAAATGGCGGCCGGTAACCACACGTGGCTATTTAAATTTAATTAAAATGAAATAAAATTAAAAATTTAGTTCTTCAGTTGCATTTGCCACATTTTAAGTGCTCAATATCCACATGTGGCCACGCTTTTGGACAGCAGTTCAAATGCTCACCCTTTTGAACATTTCCATCATCACAGAACGTTCTACTGGGCAGCATTGTTCTAAGCCCCCAGTGAGCCTGCTCCTGTCTTATCTTGACTGTCCTGGAGGAGCGGGAACCACTGGCGTAGGTGATAGACACCTGTTCTGAGGTAGGTCCCTCTGTAGCCAAGGTGCCGATAGATGCCATCCCAGCACCCAAGCCCTTCTACTTTTTTCTGGAGAAGCTACAACTCCAGGGATGCACTTAAAGTGCAGAAACTAAAGGAGTGGCCATTCATTGAGGCCGTGCTACTCAAAGTGTGGTTCAAGGACCGGCAGCAGCAGCATCTCCTGGGAGCTTGTTAGAAACACTCCATGCCAGACCCACTGAATAAGAACCTGCATCTTAATAAGACCCCCAGGTGATTCAGGTGCACATTCAAATTTGAGAAGCTCTGACTTAAGAGACAGGCTGAGTGGGATCAAAATATTGTCCCAAATATAGGAAACCAATCAGATATTTTTAGATACAAAAAATAGCATCCGCAACCTATCCCCCCAGTAGTGTGTGATTAAGCATGAGTCACAGAGGGCTGAGCATCTCTGTGCCATGTGATCAATCAGCATACTTCCAAGGTTAGCTCCCTATGGAGGAGCTGGCCCATTCCCTACAGCTAGCACCTTCTTAAACCATGATGGGGTCACCTCTCCAAAGTAAAGAGAACAGAACTAAGACTCACATCCTGAATCTCAGGGATGCTGCCTTTAAAACAGATTTTCTATTTTTGCCTTTATTACCAACGCGTTTGGCTTTTGAACTTTGCAAATTGCCAAAGACAAAATGCAATGTATAAAGCCAGTCTGAACAAACACACAGTCCTTTAAAGGGGGGCATCTTGCAAAGGGCTGTGTCCCCCCTTCCCAGGGATGTGATGCCCCGCAGGCCCCAGTGCCTAAAGCCAGGTGCTAGTGAAGCTTTCTGGGAAGGAACCAGCATCAAGCCCATCCATGAAGAAAACAGGTGAAAAAGGTGGTTCCATCTGCAGCAAAGGCAAAGACGAGGCTTAAAATGAGACTGGCAGCACGCTGGCCTCCCTACCCCACCCCGGCTGGGGATGGAGGGGTCTGCTTTGGGAATGGTTCCTGAGCTTCGATGCCTCCTTCAGTGAGGATGACTCATCCCTTAATTCCTCTCTCCTCTCAGTCTGCCTTGGGTCTTACTTATTTTTATCCCCAGAATGGAGTTGTTGCCCAAAGGATGATATTTCTCCACCTGCAAGGGCTTTCCTGGAGGATGAATTTTAAAATATTCATTTTTACAGCTTGCTCCCAGCGATAACGCAGAAGACAAGAATGCTGTGGGGAGGAGCGGGGACAGCGACACAGGCCCAGCGGGGAAGCCTGGGGTCTTGGGGAACTGCTAAGTGGCTCTGCCCTGGAGAAGCATTCCAGGGACTGACTCCAAGGAGTTGGACCAGGGAAAATGGGACGGGTCCAGTATGCCTTCATAACTCTCTTATAATGCTGAAAAAAATTAAAGTCACGCCTGAGAACAGTCCTGCTGTTTTTGCTCTGCCAGCAGGCAGGTCTATTATTTTGGTAGCAAGCCTCATTTTTTTCTCCAGGGAACAGCCTTTTGCCCATTACTTGGGGTCTTGGTGGGCCTGTCAGTCAACATGCCTCGCCCTCCCTTTGGCTGGAGGCACGTGACCCAGGCCAGACCATTTGGAAGCTCAGGTCCTTGAAAAGAGACACAGTAGCATCTGGAGTGAACATCTGGATTCACCCGTCCTGGTGGTGGTGCCTGGGGAGGCTGCCTCCTGGTTCTTGCAAACTGGATCCGTGGCCAAATCAAATTCTCTTCCTCGTCCTTCTTTGTTTGTTGTTTTCTTTTTGGTTTTTTTTTGCGGTACGTGGGCCTCTCACTGTTGTGGCCTCTCCTGTTGCGGGGCACAGGCTCCGTACGCACAGGCTCGGCGGCCATGGCTCACGGGCCCAGCCGCCCCGCGGCATGTGGGATCTTCCCAGACCGGGACACGAACCTAGTCCTTCTTGATGTCTGGCTGTTCACTCTCCTGAGATTCCATGAGCCACTCCAAGTCATTTTAATTCTATTTTTTTGCTTAAGTTAGAGTTGGTTTCGATTATTTGTAGCTAAGAATCCAAACGGACACAAACCCAAATGCCCAACAATTGGGGCTCAGATCCAGAAAGTGTGATACAGCCCATGATGGAATACTACACAACCAGGTACAGCAATGAGATAAATGTATGTTGACATGGAAAGATGTTCATAACATAGCATTTGGTGCAGAGCAGATTATAACAAAACAGGATGCCACAGTATGACACCACGTTTGCAAAATATACTCTGTACCTTCATAGAAAAAGATCTAGAAGAAAATGTAACAGTATTTATTCTGGAGGGTAGGAAGGTGAATGATTTTTCTTTCAGCTTCTCATAAAGATAAGCTTTCTAACCTTTCTATAATATCTGTGTAATCAATTTTTTGTTTTGCTTTGTAAAAAATGGGCCCAAGCAGGTCACTGGAGCCATACTATCTTGGTGCCTGTCAAGAGTGAGGTGGTTTTCTGGGTTCAGGCAGCAACTTATTTACCAAATGCCCAGGCTCCTGCTATAGCCACAGCTTCCCTGTAGCTCTAACTACTGCTTAAGAACATGTCGGAAGCATCTGAGTCTCCAGAACAAGGAAGCACCTCTTCCCACAGCTCCAGGGCACCAGCAGCATCCCACTTATGAGAACCTTGTGAGGTGGAGGGTCTGCTCTCTCCCTGATGGAAAAGAGAGGCTCAGGGAGACAGGTGACCTGCCCAGGTTCCCACAGTGAGGGTTTAAAGCCAGGTCACCTGGCCCAGGGCCCCAACGCCCCAGGGCGTTTCACTAACAGCCAAAATGAGGCGGCTGAGCCTGGGGAAGGACTCGGTGCTGTCCTGTGAAGTCAGCTGTGTGGACACGCTGCAGAGGGGTGAGGGTGAGGGAGGGGAAGCTCTCTCCTCAGTGTTGGGGCCTGACCTCCTTGCCCTGCAGAACGGCCTCCTCCCAGGGGTGACGGTCAGGGGGAGAGTGGATCTGTGGGGTAGTCTTACCTTCCAGCTCTCAGCTTGAAGGTCATCTGCTCAGAGAGGCTCTCCTTGACCCTCTAAGGCAGGTCCAGACATTAGTGCCTCAGCCTGCTTGTCTCCTTTGGAGCACTTCACGTAACTTGCAGTCATTCTCCTTCATGGTCTGTGTGTCCCTGCTTGGCTGTATGCTCCCTGAAGGCGGGGCTTATGACTGTCCTGCTCACTGCTGTGTCCCCACGTCTGGTCCCCTGCAGGCACTCACCAAGTATCTGCTGAATGATGGAATAGATGAACCCTGGACTGCGGTGGTGAGCAAACCCTAGGGGTTTTACCTCTGCCTTTACTGGCTGTGGGACCTCAGGCAAGTTGCTGCTCCTCTCCGGGTCTCTTCCAAGCCTTGATGTAAGTATAAATATCCAACTTCATTTAAAGGGTTGCCCTCACCCTTCCTGAATATATTCGGACCAATTCAAGGGAAGGTAATAGAAGTTGGCATCTTTATACCTTAAACCAGCTGCTGGTTGATTATTCTTTCTGATGATAGCATCGCAATGGTCTCCCCAGGAGTCACTGATGTGCGATGAACCCAATTGTATTTCTTATTCAATAAACTCCTTTATTGTAACTTTACAGATTTTTCCATTACAATACTGAAAACAGCACTAGTGATTTGTAACACTTAGGCTCAAATCAAAGGGGAACCCCTCCTCAAATTATAAGGTAAATGACACATAATTCAACATATAGTAAACGTTGGGCAAAAGGAATTCAAAATATAGAAAACGGGGTGAAGATGGTGTGTGTGCAAACGCTTTAAGGTTTAGTTTATCGGGAGGACACCATGTTTGAAAGCACTTGATTTTGAAAACTATATTTAAAATCTGTGAGAAAACACAACTGTAGAGAAAAGGCAAAATCAAGCAAAAACCAAAAAACCTCCAAAACGAAAGGAAGTGAATCAAATACACGAGGCTGCAATGCAAACCTCCGGTGCTTTGGCCCTGGGATGGCAAGTGAGCAGGTTTCATAGACATTCTCCATGGAAAGGAACGTCTGAGCCTGATGTGACATCGCTGTGTCTCCGAGTCCTGTCTCCTCACAGAGGAAAAGAAGTTGCTCGTCCAACACATCTGCTGGGTCCGCCAGGCAGGGGCCCACATCTCCAATCCATTTGAGAACAGCCCCAGATCCCGGAAAGGTGGTCCTGGAGCACAAGGCGACGGGTGGTGGGAGTCAGGCCCCGCCCCTGCCGGAGCTGTCCGAGTGGCTCACGGGGAGCGGGTGGGCCTCCGTGTTGAACACCCAGTCTTCCAGCGAGAGCATGTCATCTTCAGAGAACAGAAGATAGAGATACCTGTGCCCCAGCAGGGAGGGGAGCAAGACACAGCCTGTCAGTGCTCTGGGGAAGGGGGCACCCACTGGGAAGGAATCTCAGGGGCCTCTGTGACTGGCCTGTGCCCAAGGGCGCAGGGAGGTCGGAGACCCCAAATCTGCCCAGAGGGCTCATCCCCGGGAAGGAGCTGTGGACGCGGATGGGAGCACTGAGCTTTAGGTCAGACAGAGCCGGTTCATCCTGGCTCTGCCCCAGCCCCCGCTCTGTACCTCCCCCTCAACCAGCTTCCCTCAGGTGCTTTCCCCACCTGGCCCTCTTAGGACCCTGTGTGGCCTAGATTCTCTCTTTTTTTTTGCAGGGAGGCCTGAGGGCTACCCCAGGACTCGGCCTGCTTCCTTATGTACCAGGAGACTCGACACTCAAGTAGATATCCGGGTGCTAAAACGCACAGGGAGCCGTGACTCCAGAACTGCAGGTTTCCAAGCCATGGGGGTTTTTAATGGAAGGAACAGACCATCCAATCCATCCTAAACAGCTAAAGCACAAGGGGACTGCTTTAGGGAACAGCGAGGAAACGAGGAGGCCAACTTTTGCCCCAAGAAAGGAGGGGAACAGCGCAGCAGCACAACTGCAGCAGTGACTGGGATTGACACCATCACGGTTATTATTCTGCCCATTTTACAGAAGGGCACAGTTTCAGAGAACTTAAGTAACTTGAGGAGACAGGTTAAAGAAGTTAACTTCTCACATAGCTAATGCTTATGGGGGTGGAGTCCAGCCCAGCCTCACTCTGCGTGGAGAAACTGGCCTGGCCTAAGGCCCGCCCCTGGATCCCAAGCCTCCATCCCTCTTGGGCCCCCCTCCTGGGACAGCAGAACTTGACTGATGGTGAAGGAAGGGACTGCTGCCCCCTGCCCCTCCCCTCTGCCCCCTCCCCCTTCCCTAAGAAAAGCCCGAGTTGCCCTCTGGGAAGAACACCAGCCAACCCCCAACTCACTTTAGTGTCTCCGCTAGAAAGAAAGTCTGCTGCTTGTTGTCGTGGTCGGGAACCTTACTGTATACATCTTGGATCCCAGAGAACCCGGCTTCCGTCCGACAGTATTTCTCCAAGGCCTGAAGGAAAGGAAGGCAGCCTTGGTGTGGGGAGAGGAGAGGCCCCCCACCAAGATTCACGCCTGCCCAGCTCTCGAACAGGCAGGCCCTCCCAACACTTGGCTGGGGACCCCAGCATTGGTGGGGGCAGCAGGCCGAATTCCTGCCGTCACCACGCTCCCTGGGCCCACGCGGAGAACTTAGTCCCTGGCCGGCCTGAGCGCTTCACCTGGTGTGAACTTAGAGGAAGCTTCTCTGCCTCTCGGGGAACTAGACTGACCTGACAGACTCACCCACAGTGGTGGACAGAGGTCAGGGAAGGGGCTGGTGATGTTTGTGGGCTGGGATTTGGGGACAGGACTTGGCACGCCCCAGGGATTCCCTGTAGAGATGTAGTCCCTGGGCCAGAGGCTGTGCCTGCCTTTTGTACAGAAATGCAAGTTTTACCCACTGAGGGTCTGTGAGTGGGGCCCAGGGGCGCAAAACACTTGGCTTTCAAAGGTCAAGAACCGGGGTCTTCAGGAAAGCAGGGGGACTCTGGCCAATGAAGCATGTCAGGGAGCCCGAGCGGGGTCCACGCCCCAGCTGAGCACCTGCCCTGGGAGTGTGGCTCTCCCCACCAAGTCTGTGCCTCCGAGAGCAGTGGCCCCGGGGGAGAACAGCAGAGAAAACTTGGCATCCGTCCAAGAACCTTCCGGAATCCCCACCCCTGCCTTTGATACCTGCCCCAAAGAAGGAAGGGGATTGGGGGAGCAGAGCCCAGAGAGGGGGCTGCCCAGGGCTGGGCTGGCTTCGGGGAGAGGAGGGAGGTGAGCTGGCAGCCCGTTTCTGTTTGAGAAGAAATCTAAAGTCACCTGTCCAGGCTGCAGCGTCGGACAGCAGTGACCACGCGTGCGCTGGGCCACCTCTGGCTGCTGCCCTGCGTTCGCCCCTCTCAGTTTGCGGACATTATTGGGCACTCAGAACACTCTTCACGAGTTCCTGGCCTGCTCCTGGCCGGCTGGGGACTCTTGGCTCTGCAACCAAAGCTTGATCCTTTGCACTCTCAACTTTAGCCAGATGCCAGCCTGGCTTGCCCTTCCTCTTGGGTTTGGACCCTGACTGTGAATTCTCACGGGCACCTGCCACCAGTTCACCACCCTCCCCCTGCGCCCCGCCACTCACCATCACCACTTCCCAGCCCCACTCCCTGTAGGCGGGGTCGTGGGTCTGCCGCCACAGGTACATGTAGCTCTCCACCACCTCGGGCCGCAGGATGTAGTAACTCTCGCTCGTCTGCGTGGCCACGGCCTCTCTGCCTGAGTTAAACCAGAAGGCTTCGGGTCCCAGTTTGGTATCTGCAGGAATGACCAACCAGGGGGCCTGGGTCAGACCTCCCACCTCCTGGTCTTTAGGATCCCAGTGCCCCAGGAGAGACGGAAGTGGCGTGGTAGCCCTGGCCGGGGCTGGCTGGTGATGGGCTGGCATGGGCTGGCCAAAGCAACGCCCTTAGGCTTCGAAACGTTTGCAGTTTAGACCCTGAGAATCCAAATGAACTTCCCAGCAGTCCGGGGAGACAAAAGTTTGGGTGGGGCTCCCCAACTGTGTATTTTGAGACATTAGCCCTGCAGGATGTTAACCAGTGCTCAGCCAAGAAAGGATTGTAGTTTTAAGCACATTTGGGGAACAGTGGGTTAAACAAAGTGAAAGCCTCCTGTCTACAGGACTTACCAGACCCTTTAATTTGCTAATATGCAATGATGCTTCTCCACAGACCCCCTTTCTCTGGGAACTGCTTTTGACACGTCCCAGAACCAGCCTTCCAGAGCTGACAGTTTGGGAGACTGCTGAGGTGGAGATGAGGGAAGATTCGCCCAGAAGGCACATATTCAGGCAGAGGGAGCTGAATAAAGAAGGCCTGACGAGGTCTGGGTTTTGTTGTCATTATTTGGTTTTGGTCAGTTTGTTGCTGTACCTGTTTTCTGGATGACCACCATTATAACCACCACTGCAGCCACCATTTATGAGTTCAAGGGCTGTGCTGGGTGCTTTGCATACATTTATTGCAATCCTTAAAAAATGTTGTTTTGGTAAGGCAGATACTGTTATCTGCCTCTCGCGCATGTGGAAACTGAGGATCAGAGAGGCTATGTAATTTGTCCAAGGTAACACAGCAAGTTGTGGCCGAGCTGGGATGTGACCCTGGATCTGTCTGATGCCCTTTCCCCAGGCTGTCCTCTCTCTCTTTCTCCCCTGGGTCTGACTCTCTAGGTCCAAAATTTAGGGTATGTGGGTCAGATCATCCTCCCTTTAATGCCTGCATATCCTGTCAGGTCAGTGGAGGGCCCAGCTCTGGTCCTAATGTGGGCCCCCCACCTCCCATTAGGGCTCAGGACCCCAAGAGGCCCTGGGCTGCTTTTTCTCAGAGACATATTGGAGCTTTGCAGGACATCCTACTCATTCATGGAGGGCTTCATGGAAGAGGAATTAGGCAGATCCTGGCTCCTCTGATCCTCTCAAAAGAGCACAACTGCTCTTGGCCATCAGAACACAGATGTTTCGCCAAGCTGCTAATGGGGTGAGGGCAAGAGCGACTGCTGCAGCCATCCATGGACGAGCCGGGCTGGTTGTAACAACATGCTCTACTAAGCGGGCTGTCTTTCATGGTCTGGGCTGATTGTCCCCGACAAATAGCAAGCTTTTTATTATTCCTGAGATTTCCTATTTGTTTGTGTGCTGGCAGAGATAGCTCTTTGAAGGGAATTGAAGACCAGTTTTAAGGACCCACTGCGAATTGCTGGCTTCCTGAAAACAGCTCCAGGAGCTCTGGATTCCACTGGCGCGCTCACAGACACGTTTTCGGTGGACTGCTAACAAACGCCTCCCATGCTGCTGGCTGAAGGCGCAGGCCAAGCACTTTCTGTGGGGCCCAGGAGACCTGTGTTATTGTTCCCATTGAACAGATGAGAAAACAGAGGCCACCAGCTGCTGAGCGGCAGAGCGGCATTTAAGCCAGGATCTTTTACTGCAGATCTTAGGTCCTCTCTTGCAACCAAGGCTGGGTTTACCACTCAGAGCGGTGGGCCCCTTCTGGGGTCAGGGGGGCCTGGGGCTTTTTCTGAGGGGTGTTGTTTAGAAAGGCAGCACACAAGATGGGGCTGGGCATCAGGAGACCTGGGTCCTAGCCCCGGCTTAGCTACTCATACACGGTGTGGCTTTGGCTAAGCCAGGTCCCCGCTCTGGGCTGACTCAGTTTCCCCGCGTGTAAAATGAGGAGTTGGGTTCACATTCTCTCATGTGGCTTCTGAGTCTAGTGTTTGACAGTGCTGCGGTGAGTGCTGGCGGGGATGGTGCAGAAGCTCTCAAGCTTTCCGGGGGTCTTGGATCAGAGGGTGATTATGGGGTGGTGCCAGGAGGTGGTGAGACCCTCTGAATGGGAGCGTTCCAGGGAGGAAAGGCAGAGATACGTTTAGGGGTAGGGGCTCAGGGAGAAGGAATTTGCTAAAGGCTCAGGAAGCCAATGTTTCTGCCTCAGGGGCTGGAGGACCCTCTGCTCTGAGCCCCTCACATGGGAACTTGGCCGGGTCATCTCTGAGCCTCAGTTTCCTCATCTGTGTTGTGAGGGTCAGCGATGATGTATGTCAAGTGCTGAATGACACCCGGCACACACAAAGCGCTAACACAGCACCGTGTTCCCTTTAACTGAGGGCACAATCTCTGTGTGTGCATAGCACACCCCTCATTCAAATTCTGGCTAACCTCCAAGGTGAGGCTTCCCTAAGTCCATGTGTTCCCTTCACTCACTGCCACTCTCCTGGTCTTTCCAGTTCTTCCTGGTGTCTAGCCTCAGTCTTTCCTGCTGCTGCCCCTTCCCCTTGCAGGGTTACCTGAGCGGGCGTACGATTCGTGGCACGTCTTGGTGATCTGGGCTGCGAGCTCTCGGTAGTGGGCCCTCTTTTCTTCCTTGGCATCCTCAGCGCCGAGGGCGATCATGCCCCCGGAGAAACAGGCCAGGTGCCCCATCTTGTGGTCCAGAATCCCCCCTCGCCACTCAGCAATGTAGGTCAGCCCCCCGGGAGAGACATTCAGCAAGTGGGTCTCTATCGCCTGGGAGCAAGGTGGGAATTGGGCGGGGAGGAAGGGCATGGGAGGGTACAGAGAAGGGAAGGGAGAGGACGGAAAATGAACATTTTGGAGACGGCAGCAAGTGCAGCTCTGTCGAGCCCTCCATCCCAGACAAAGGAGGCCTGCTGACCTTGGCTGGGGGCGGTCCCTGATGGGGCTGGTGGGAGGTTCTGCCACTCACCCAGCTGAGGCCTGGTGCTTGCTGGGGGGCTTGGACACAAGGCAGCTCCCCAGGGCCAGTCTCTTACACGGACTTTTAAAACTTCTACATTCAAAAAATTTTTGGAAAAAATATCTTTAAAAATTATTATCAATCTCCATTATATCCTCTGTTACGGAATCTTAACCTGAAGGCCAGTTGGCCCGTGGATGGGCTGGAAGGGGTCCAGAACGCCCCTAAAACTGTATGTGACACTTTAGGGCATTTTCATGGGAAGAGGGTCAGTAATATTTGATCAGATTCTGAAAAAGGACCACAGACAATAACAGCTGCTCTCTACAGGCCCTATTCACAGGCTTCCTCATTTAATGCTCACAAAAAGCCAGGCACATGGGCTGTAGTGCCCTCTCTAGACACAGGGGTTGAGTGGCGTGTCCCAGGTCACCCACCACACCACGGTCAGGACAAGGACCCCCAGATGCCCAAGCCCGGCTCCTTCCATTACCCAATGGCTGCTCCTTTTGGTGGCAAGGGGCTTTCAGAGCCCTCCCCTGGTCCCCCAAGAGGTGATGCCGTTGGGAAAGACTCCCAGGATGTTGGGGGGTGTAGGTGTCAGGGCATCGTGCCCCTGACTGCCTGCCGTTAGTCCCTCGGGAGCCCTGGAGACTGAAGTGATGGCGGCAGCCACCCACACAGCTGCAAGGCTGCACTCAATGGGTCCTAATCCAGGGCAGAGCCTCTGGGGCCCTGGCCAGGCCTCTGCCTCCACTCTTGCCCTCCCGTCTATCCTCTGGGGTGGGCGGGTGGTGGGGTGCACTCTGTACGTAGTGGACCTGACTGCGTCTTGGGCCTGTTTAATGCCCTCCCATGGTTTCCAAGTGCCCTCAGACGAAAGTCCAGCAGGGCCTCCGAGACTCCCTGATGTACACCCTGCGGTTTAACCTGATGCCACGGCCATGGCTCCCGGGTGTAGACTCTGGTTCAAACCCCACCTCCACCAGTTCCGAGCTGTGTGACGTTGCGCAGGCTCTATGTTCTCTCTGTACCTCAATCTCCTCACGTATAATATGGGGATGAGAGCACGAACCACTTCACAGGGTTGTGAGGATTCAGCGGGCTGTGTCTGCAGAGCTTAGCATATATTTCTTCGCACAGAGAGGCCTCAATAAGTGCCGGCTATTATGATTCCTCTCCAGTCTGCCCCCACCACCGTCCCCGCTCCAGCCAGGCCGCAGGCCTCATTTCATTCCTGTGCCCCCTCCCCCAGTGAACATTTCCTGAGCACCTCTCGGTGCCAGCACTGTGCTCCGTGCAGGGAATACAGCCCTGAAGATGGGTCTGGACCTGGACTCAGGGAGCTCACCCATGGGCACAGAGACGTCCCAACAAAAGCAAATACACCCGAGAATCCCAATTTGTGATCAACATTCTGAATGAAACAAATTAAGGGGACGAGGCAGAAAAAAGCTCTGGGAGGAGGTCCTAATTTGAGGAGTGAGGCCAGAGAAGGCCTCTGTGCTGGTGGCCTCCACGAAGGCCTTTTCTTCCTGCCTCGGGGCTTTGTGGCAACTGCTGCTTCTCCCCCAAGCTCCCACTCCAGCTCTCCTACCTCTAGCTCTGCGTTTGGGCCCCTCCAGGATGCCTCTTCCTTGGTGAGAATACCCCAGAGTCTAAACCACTGTGGCCCCATTACGCTACTACCCTGTTATCTTTCTACGAGGTGCCATTCCCACGTGTGTGCGCCTATTTGTATACATTTCTGTGGAACGTCTGCCTTTCTCCCAGGACTCTGAGTGCCAGGTGACGGCAGAAGCCACCACCACCATCCTCCAGCCAGTGCCTGGCATGTGGGAGGTGCTCAAACAACATTCGTTCCTCGATCTGTCTTGGCCTTTGCCCTCTGCTGTAAGGCCCAGGCCGGTGGGCCGCCTTCAGGACCCTCACTGAGCAGCAGATGGGGAAGGTCTGATGAAGCCACTGGCGCGCCAGGGCACCTGCTCCCTGTGGGGAGGAGCATGGAGGCAGCCTGGAGGGCTGCTGCGTCCGGGCCGGGCCCTGGCTCCTGGGCACAGCTGGGTCCACAGTAGCTGCTCTGCGTCGCTAAGGGTGCTGGTGCGGGATGGGTGGCAGGGCTAGTCCCGGGCACAGAAACTTGGTTCAGTTATCACTGCCAGCTCTGGGGAGAGGACACAGACATCCGGGGAGATCCCAGGAAGCTTCACACTGTAGCTGTAAATCTGTACCTTCAAGACTGTCTCCCACTGGTTATTTCTATTTGGGGTTAACCCCAAGCTAAGTAGTTGTGGTAAAGAGGAAATGATAGGCCAGTCTCTCTTTGAGGATATAATTTAGACAAGCAAATGCAAAGGTAAAAAATAAAAACCCCAAGGCTTTCTAAAACCCTCAGCAACACACAAGATAGCACGGTCGGGCAACCGACTGGTAAAAAGGCTAAAATCATAGCAAGAGGCATAGTAGAGAGCTGAGTCTGAATCCCAGCTCTGCAATTTGAGAGTTGGGTGACTTTGGGCAAGTCACTTCCTTTTGCTGAAGACTCCCTTTCCTCCACGGTAAAATGGGAATAATAATTCCTGGGATGGTTATGAAGCTACTCAAAGAGGCTGGCTAAGTGCCTGGCACTGACGGTTCCTTCCTCTGCCTCCTGCAGGGCACCCCATCTGCGCACTTCTGAGAGGGCCTTCAGGCCAGCCAGGCTCCCCTGCAATTCGGCAGCTGGTGAGTAGAGGCAGGGGCCCTGGATCCGGAGTCAGCGAGACCCGTGTTTGCGTCCTGGCTCTGCCATGTTGCTGGGTGACCTTGGGCCTTTCGGAGCCTCAGTTTCATCATCTTCAAGAAGGGGCTAACTAAGGCCAGGCACCCAGCGCACCTGCCTGGAGGAGGCGGCAGGGACAGAAGCTCCCTGTTCTTCTCGCTGCCCCGCCCCCGTGACCCCGGGGTGTGCCCAGCTGACCTGTCTGAAGCCCTCACACCCACCCTAGCTGGACACTGGTCTAACCCACATACTGGAGCCCCCAGGGCAGCTTTCAAGGCTATTGCCTGGGCCCCAGCCCAGAGGTTCTGATGTCACCTTGTTGGGGTGCAGCCTGGGCATTGGGGTTTTACAGCTCCCCAGGTGATTTTTAACATGCCAACAAGGCTGACAACCACCAGAACATTCTTCAAAGCCCCAAACTCGCCAGAGGCCCAGCCTTTACCCAGGGTCAGAGACACTTCAGGCTCTTCACTGGGGAGATAAAATGTGGGAGCAAAGCTGAGTTCTAGCCTGTTCAATCGAGTACTGCTATAAAACTCCCCGTTTGCTTCAATAATTTATGGCCATTTCTTCCCTTGAAGCCTCAACTACAGTGTGCCCTGAGGGCTGGGAACTGGGCTGCTCGTGAATTTTATGTTAACTCTGCAAGGAAGGCAGAAAGGGCAGAAAGGGCCTCTCCAGGCAGCACGCCTGGCCACCGCTGAACCTGACCGCTAATCCTTGACAGGAGCCGCAGGCTGCAGGGGGAGCTCAGCTCAGAAGCCTGGAGTGGACGGGGCTGAGCCAGACTGAGCTGGGACTGGAATCCTGGGACCTGCTTCATGACTCAGGTCTTGGTGCCAGGGAGCTGGGCAGGGAAAACTCATCACGGAGCCCACAGTTTAAAGGACCCACGGCTCTGGAGGCCTGTTCCCATGCGCCTCCTGTAAGGACTACCATTCCTGGCCGGATTCATGTGATCAGAGTGTAGCTAGATATCATTCATCCATCCAGTCTGCTGCCCACACCCATCCATCCACCCATATCTACCCACCTATCCACCCATATCCACCTACCCATCCATCCTCCCACCCACCCGTCCATCCATTCAATCATCCATGTGTTCACCTACCCACTCATCTTTCCTTCCCCTCTCCCTCCCTCCCTCCCTTCCTTCCTGCCTTCCCCTCATCCATTTATTTGTTCACAAAATAGTGACTCTATGCCTCCCAGGTACCAAGCACTGTTTTGGGAGTGAAGTATACAGTGAATGAGTAGACAAAACCCTTGCTCTAGACAGCTCGGGAAGATAGACAATCAACAAGTAAACAAATACACACATGTGATCATTTTAGATGCTGATAAAGGTGAAGATGACTAATAATAAGCCTCAGGTATGTGTGAGAGAGAGAAGCTGGGGAAGGCTAACTCAGTGGCATCTGAGTTGACCAATAAGCAGGACCCAGCCACCTGGATGATACTCCAGGTAGAAGGAACAGCAGGTACAAAAGCCCTGAGGTGGGAACGAGTCTGGTGTATCTGAGGAAGGTTGGGAACGAGAGCTCAGAGGGCAAAGGGGAGAGAGCTCAGAGTGACTGGCAGTCCCAGATCAGGGACTGTGGGCAAAGGTGAAGGAGTCTGGTTTATTCCCAGCGCTAAGGGAGTCATGAGCGGAGGGACGTACATTTACAGCTGTTCTGGCTGCTGCGGAAGAACTGACTTAGAGTGGGGAGGGGTGGAGCAAGGAATCCGGTTAGCTTAGACCACGGTGGCAGCAGAATAGATCCAACCTGCTCAACGTACTTGATGAGGAAACTGAGGCCCGGAGCCTGCCCAGTGCCTTTTCTTCAGTTGGGCTCAAAGGTATCTATCGATGGGGCTGCTGGGATTCCTTAACCCCCTTCCCAAGAGCCCAGGCTAACCGACTCCCCCCTCTGTCCTACAGTCTCCGCCTCTTTGGAGGGACCCATCTGAGCTTAGCATCCCTGTTCACTCCATGCCCTGTAGACAGACCAGCAGAGCTGAGGGACAGTGGGGAGAACCTGGCGGCTGGCTTTGGAGACCTGGCTCTAGCTCCAGCTCTGCCAGTTCTGTACTGTGTGGCTTTGAGCAAGTCCCTTCCCCACTCTGGGCCTTGGTTTCCATCCACATAAAGAGAAGGAAGAGAAGTGGATGCTCCACTGAGGGAGGGCCCTCCCAGCCGGGATGTGCTAAGTATGTCACCTGTGGTTCCACAGGAAGATGGCCGAGGGTCTTGCTTTGGCAGCCTCACTTGGGGGCTCCTAGTCTGGCTGTGTTCTGGGCTCTGACACATCAACAGAAACACAGACACTGTGGTTTCTGAATCAGACTGCCTGCTGCTTCCTGTGAGACCTCGGACAAATGACTTCACCTCCTTGAGCTTGGGTTTTGCATTTATGAAATGAGGATGCTCACATGGCCCTAATTTCAAGGTGTTTGAGAAGAGTCAAGCAACAGGCTGGGGAGGGGACTGTCTTGTCCTCCCTCTGGCCAGTTCACCGTAGGGGTGGGGTGGGGAGCTAGCCTCCCGGCTCTCAGGGACCCGCGTGGGAACTGGTGGCGAGTGACTGACCACCCATGAAGAATCAGGCGCCTGTCTTACCTCCAAGGCTTCGTAGTACATATCTTTAGCCTCCATATCTGTCTTGGCCGACATCAGCCAGGATTTGATCAAATATTCGTAAAAACTGTCCCCGAGTCCTCCAACCGAGACATGGTCTGTGAGGGGAGAGAGGACAGGAACATTATCTCCACCTGCCGAGGCCGCCGCGACTCGGTGGGGAACGAGCATTTAATCCGCAGCCTCAGAGCCCCCGACAGAACGGGGGCTGGGAGGAAGGCATGGCCTGCGACCGGGGGAACCAGGGCCAGCTTGAGCACCATCGTCCCTCATGGAAATGCAGGGGCTCCTTCGGCTGCTATAAATCATGTCATCGTGTTGCTTTTGCAGGCGGAGGACAGGGCAGGGCCTCTGGTTATTAACCGTAAATGAGTTGCATTTCTTGAAAAAGATAACCTGGTGGCAGGGAGTTCAGAGATTTTTATTACCTGGTGACAAACATGGTAATTAATGCTGGGCAGGTTCATAAAAGGCCACGGAAAGGAGCAATGAGAGGCTTAATTTAGCTGGTCAGAACACAGAGCTGTTCTGGGAAGGCCAAGTTTAAATTTAGCAAATTGGGATAAACGGGGTTCAAAGGAGCAGAGGGAAGGAAAACCGGGCTTGAGGACCCCTCTGTCCGCCCTGGTGGAGCAGGAACTCCGGGTGTGGCTGAATGGGCAGGTGCCTCCACCCAGGGCTACCCCAGGAGAGGGATGGCTGACAGAGGAGCGCTTAATTACAGAAGCAAGACACGGCAATGCTTCACTCACAATTAACAACAGGGAAACATAAAGGCATTTAATAGATAAAACAAGGAGAAAGCCGTGCTTCCCTGTTAAGCAGCAAGATAGTGAAGAAGGGAAGGGGGTGGATGAAGGCGGGGTCGGGGGGATGACAAGAGGATTTTCAGCTCCTCTGGAGAAAGAGGGGTTAGAAAAAGAGAGGGGAGGGAAAGTGGGTGGGGGGAGAGAGAAAGAAATAGAGAATACAGCAACAGCTACCCTTTATCGAGGGTCTACTGTGGGCCGGGAGCTTTACTGTATCATTTATAACAATCTTCCCACGAACCCTGTAAGGTAAGCACTACGAACCCCATTTCCCAGATGGGAAAACTGAGGGCGAGCCTAAATAGCTCGGCCAAAGCCACCGAGCTGGTAGAGCTCTCACCTTCTGCAGCTTCACACAGTCAACCAGAGAATGAAAACAAAGATGCAGAGGGAAAGAAAGGGTAAGTGGGAAGAGGGAGGGTCAGATCAAAAATCGGAGGGTCAGACAGCTGGGAACCAAGAAAGGGGGCTGACAGGAGGCCTCCACAGTAAACAGGGGCCCCCTCCAGCCCCCTCCGGAAACAAACCCTGGCCCAGCAAGGGTTCAGGAACGGAAGGAGCACTTGTGAAAATGCGAACAGACCAGGTAAAGCCTGAGGCTTAGGGAGGCGGGGTGGGGTGGGGGGGGCAGCGTGGGCTGGACTTTTTTACCTGAAAAGACGGAACCAGCACAGCGTCCCCCTTGCCCCTGTTCCCAGGGGGAGGACACAGCTGGGCAAGCCCAGAGGGAGGGCGGGCGGGGCTGTGCCAGGCCCAGCACGTGGATGGCGTGTCCACGGCCGGGGCGTGAGGTCTGTGCAAGGCAGGGGTGGGGAGGCCGGAAGTCAGACAGGTTCAGCCTGCACAGAAGGGGCCCCCGCTCACGGCACTCAGCCGGGGGCACGGGCACCTCCACGCTCGTCTCCTGGGCTTGCCTCCTCTCACGGTTCCTCTGCCATCCCAAACACTGCTAGCCCGCTGCCCACTCTGTCTCACTTGTGATGACCCCCCTGCCAGGAATACCCTTCCCTACCTCGTGTGGCTGACACCCCCTCCCTGCTTCACCTCAGCTCAGAAGGGCTTTCCTCCGTGTCCCCATAACATTGAGGTCCCCGCAGGGTGATGTGAGGAGTGAGGGAAATAGGGCACCTGCACCCTCTGGCCCAGCGCCCTCCCGCGGGAAGTGCTTGGTGCAGCCGTCCCACCGTCGCTAGGTGCGAGCCTTGCCCTCAGCTGCTCCCGGCGCTGTGTCATCGGTACCTGTTTGTGGGTCTACCTCCCCCACTAGGCTGTGGGCTGTGTGGGGAGGGACCCTGTATGACTCGCATCTATGCCCAATACCTGTGTGGCACACTGCAGACGCCCAGTAAGTCCTGAATGAGAGAAAGGCAGGCATGTGTGGGCTGTGCTCGGAAGGGCCTTGAACGTCAAAGCCAAAGAGACTGGACTTCAACATGTGATTGCAGAGTGTGTGTGAAGGACAAGGTCAAGGGCTTCACCTGGCAGGTGTACGTGGGAGAGGGGAGCCAGGTCAGCAGGAGTTCCACAGGTGTTTGAGATAGGACACCCTCTTAGGGACATATGCATAGTCTCCCGGGGCCTCAGCTGCAGTGCACAGGTGGGGGGTGTCTTCCCCGCACCGAGGGGCACGTGGGGAGAAGCGCAGGAGTGGGAATTAGAGACGCGGATCCACCATTAGCTCAGGGCAAGCCAGACGCCCCTGGGCCTGTCTCCTGATCTGTAAAACGTAGAAGGGAGAGTTGGTGTGCGTGAGCAGAGATGGGTTCTGCTGCTTCCTGATCGTGTCAACAACGCTCCCACCACACTTGGCAGCAGGAGGCAGCCACCCTATACGCCTGGGAATCGCTGGCGGGAAAGTGGCATGAAGCTTGGGGAGGTGGCCGGGCTGGAGCTGGCGGGCAGCTCACACTCCCACAGCCACGGGAGAGAACCTGGACTTGCCACTTCCCTCCCACTGAGGGAAGTGTGGGATTCGGGCAGTGGACAAGGAGGACAAGCCACCCCAGGGGCCAAGCCAAAGGGCTGGCAGCTCTTCAAGCTCTCAGCGGCTCTGCTAGGACTGGTCTCTTCTGTGCTTGGTGCCAGCAGGAGCCTGCTGGACCTATCCTGGCTGTGAAGTCCTAGCGGCAGGAGGGTCTCAGCCTCCCCGGCTACCCTGAAGCTGAGCTTCAGGCAGGAGTGGGGAGCAGGCAAGAGCGGAGGTCTGGGACTGGGATGCAGCCCTAATTAGCCCTTGGTCTCTTTAAGCTGCAATTTCTCTGGTTGCAATGGGCTACGCTGAGGATTCAAGGAGAGAAAAGAATGTGAGCTTAGCTTATGCAAGTTGGGAATGTTATCATTTGCTGGAAAATTACACAATCATCAAAAAATAAGAACAAAAACAAAAAAAACCTAAAAAGACAAAAACAGACCAAAACACCCAAGAAAACCACAGAAAACCTGGATGACCCCAGGCGCCAAAGCCAGGGGAGGAGGAAAGCAGGCACCCCGATGATCAGGGCTTTCTTTATAACCTTCCCTCTGAAATTTGGCAGGTCTTGGATTCATATTTTATTAATGAGACAGTTTTCCATATGTGACTGACTCTGCCTGGCCTTGCGACCCCAGGTGCAGCCTGAAAAGAAAATTATGCTTCTCAGCGGGGCAGGGGAAGAGGGGGGCGGCTCCCCTGTAATTTGCCAAGGTAGCTGTTCAGGCTGGGAAGCCACGCCCCTCTCCTTCTTTTTATGGGTTTTGCTGCATTGTCCTGGAGCAGCTAAGGCGGGCAGCTGCTTAGTTTATCTCTTTACCCAGTCAGGCCTTGCAATTAAAGGCAGGAACGGTTATTGAACTGTCTCTTCCCATGGCCATAATCTGTAATTCAAACCTTCATTTTCTCCCGGCACTTTTGAATTTGGCAGTGTGTTTTGGTTAAATACACTTTGCATTTCTGGGCCTCCCTGGTGGCGCAGTGGTTGAGAGTCCGCCCGCCGATGCAGGGGACACGGGTTCGTGCCCCGGTCCGGGAAGATCCCACATGCCGCGGAGCGGCTGGGCCCGTGAGCCATGGCCGCTGAGCCTGCGCGTCCGGAGCCTGTGCTCCGCAACGGGAGAGGCCACAACAGTGAGAGGCCCGCGTACCGCAAAAAAAAAAAAAACCAAAAAAACCAAAACAAAAAAACCCTTTGCATTTCTATAAGTGGTTTTTGCAGGAGGCTCCTTGGGAGTGAGGTCATCACCAAGGAAAATTCCCGGGTTGAACTTTCTGGGTCTCCTGGATGTGGATCATGGAGGCTCTGGGATGGAAGGACAGGCCTCTGCAGTTTCCTCACAGTATCCCTGCCGGCTGGCCAGCTGGCCCTCCAGGCCCTGCTTGCATACTTTTGGTGATGGGCGCTCATGACCATTTGGGACAACCCATGTCATCTTTGGAAGATGAACTGAAGTCTGTTTCCTGCAGCTTCTGACCATTGCTCCCACGCCCCTCCACGGTGCACAGAGAACACATCTCCAGCTCTTCTCTCATTTTGCAGGAGAGGAAACCAAAGCTCCAAGGGATGAAGTGAACTCCCCGCAGGCATGCAGTAATTAGACTCAGGTCTACTTTGTCGCTGAGCCCTTGCTAATGCCATAACAATTGGGGCTGGAGGCAGGGCAAGGGAGAGGGGTCCTTGTCTGGGTAGAGGCAGTGGAGGTACAGGCTCTGGGCAAGTCTTGGGAAGCCCCGAGAGGCAGGGCCCATGGAACCTGCTGCCTCCAATTTGTGCTGACTGTGATCACACGACCAGGGCCTTGGACAGAAGGGTAAGGCAGAGCGGTGCTTCTTGATAGGGGTGCAATCCCGGGAGCTGGAAGACTTTAACACTCCCCTGCCTGAGAGACCTTCAAATCCCATTGTTTCAGTGGGTGGAGCTGGGGGCTGTGAATGAGGCTCCACAGGTGACCCACAACTGTCTGGCTGAAAACAAAAAGCCTCTGAACATAAACAGCAGGAAATCCTAGGGCTAATTCTAACAGGTATAAGATACCAGTGATGAACTCATGATTTTTATATTGCTGTATAGTTAGGATCTGCTTACACATTTTTTAAGAAATTAAAGTTGGAGGTAGGGAACCAGACGAAAGGGGCTGGGAGAGGATGCATGGCCTTTCTTAGAGCCGCTTTTGGAGTAAACTTCTAACAGGAGCACCCCTGCAAGTCTGGGGGAGGATGAAGGAGGCTTCGGTGGGCACTGTAGGAGACGGAAGGCTGGAGACAGCTAGCATGCGGGGGATGCACAGGGCAGGGCCTCACTAGCCAGCAGCCATCACATCCGTCACAACGGCAATGGCAACAGAAATGAACACTCCCCACGATGCCCCGAGGGTGGAGGAGGGTGGCAGGAGGGTGGTATCCGGGAGCTCCGAGCCAATGCCTTGCCGGTACGTGGCTCCAATAAGTGTATCGCTCCTCACTCGGCCGGGTGCCTCGCCCAGCCAGGCCGGGAAGCTGGGCAGGAATCCGCTGGAGGAGAGGCAGCGGCGCCCCTGTACTCACGTTGCATCCAGTTCCCGCTCACCGGGCTGAGGAAGTTGGGGTAGAGGCCGAAGGGCTTGTCAATATCCCTAAGGACCTTTCGGATGTTCCTGACCTGCCAAGAGATGGACACCAGGCACGTCTTCATTTTCTCCAAGAAGCCAGCCGAGTCCCAGCCCACTGAGGACTGAGGCAGCTGGTTCGGGTCCAGAGAGGAAACCATTCCGACGAGGCAGGAAGGGAGAGCTGCGTAACTAGCAGCCGGCTCCAACCCGGAGGTGTGAGTCGGTCCTGCCCCTGTGTTCAAGAGCGGGGTGCGGCCACAGTGGGGCCTGACCCTCCACCTCTGCGCTGACTGCTCTGCCCGGGGCCCTGCCAGTTTCCCCTCCCCCACCTCACCCCTTCCTCATTGCGTGTGGATTTTGCGGACGGGTCTTTTTAGGAGGGCGTTCGTGTAAGTGACAGTAGCTCATTTGTAAGTGCTAGACAGAACTGTCTTTTTAACAGGTCAGAAACGGTTATATTGGCAATTTCACACGGTTCAGCTTGGTAACATGTTAAGTTATCAGATACTGTGGCAACCGTTCCAGAGGGGAGGCCTGTGCCCCTCAACATCCCTGTGCCCTAATAGGCATCTCGGGGTTTTAGTAACAACAGCTACAACGCTACAACGCTGTCAACGTTTCTCAGTTGCTGTGAGCCAGACCCATTAGATACATTATCTCCAACCCTCATAACAACCTATACGGTATTATTATCTCAGTCTAACAGACGAGAAAGCCGGATCTCAGAGAGCGTCAGTCACTTGCCCATGGTCACGGGGTTTGTAAGTGGCAGAGCCAGGACGTGAGTCAGGCCTCTCTGACCACAGGGAGCAGCCCTGGCTCCAACATGGATCAGGGCAGGGACCACGCAGCATTGAGTAGCAGACGCCACACCCGCTGGATCAGGAGGCTGGATTTGCAACCTTTTGGACTACAAAGGGCACAATGCGGGATTCAGGAAGGCTTGATCCATCAGGGTCTGCTGTCTGGTGGTACATGAAATCCTCCCAGCACAGACTCTGCACGACAGAAAGGCCCTCGGGGATGGAGCTGTAGCATGCTCGCAGATTTATCTACAAGGTAAGGAGCAGCGAAAGCAGCCTTTTAGCTGTCAGACCTTTCTTTCCGGGCGATGGCACTTTGCTTTGCCACATCAGATCTCATATCCATTTATGTTAACGGAGCCCATTATGGTGGACAGGAATGTGCTTGTACCTGAGTTATTCTCGACTGTCCTTGTTGTGAGCAGTGAAACGGGCTAAATTAGCTCCCCCGGAGGGTGCGGGCGCTTCTAGAATTTGGGCCAATTTGTTGACTGCCAATAATCGCCTCTGTGGGAGGCAATGACTGGCGAATGAAAGTAGCTGGAGAATGTAAATGTAAAGAGACACAGAGAGACGATGAGGTGGATGGACCCTTGAGAAAAATCCGGAAGCCTGCTG
>NW_006786690.1:1979249-1999814 GCF_000442215.2 Lipotes vexillifer
AGAAAAATCCGGAAGCCGGCTGAACTGATCTGGTCTTGAAGAGCATGGGTTTCAGAGCCAGAAAGTCCTGGGTTTGAGTCTCGGCTTTATCATTTACCAGCTGGATGACCCAGGACAAGTGATTTAACCGCTCTGAGTCTCAGTTTCCTCCTCTGTAAAATGGGGATGACAGAAGACACACCTCATAGGGTTGGTGGGAAAATCAGAGCTACTATACGGTACCCAGCACATTGTAGGTGCTCAGGCAGTGGTATCTCCAGACTTGCAGGAACTAGAGCAAGCTGCTCGTCTCACTCCGCTCTGAGCCGGCCGTGGTGTTCCTAGAGGGGTCTGGCTCAAGAGCAGTGGAAATAGGGAGGCTGGGGGCGGGGAGGGCCTGGAGGCAGGAAAAAAGACCAGAGGAGAAGACCCATCGGAAGTGGGATTGAATTTATTCCATGAGCTCTTGAGGTGGGGTATCCCAGGGAGGCAGAGTCCTCTCAATATAAGGAAAAGCTTCTGAAGGGAGGTCTGACAACATGAGGGGCTGTTTGAGGCTGGTAGTGAGCCCCAGTGCAGAGGAAGCAATCAAGAGGTTGAAAGCTCTTCTTTGAGCTTCTCAAGAAAGCTTGGGTGGATTCCCACACTGAGCAAGCAGTGGTCCTAAACCTGGCATCAAAAAGCACATGGGGGCTTATTTAAAACGCAGACTCCTGGGCCTGGGGCGACACTCAGAAATCCGCTTCATCACCAGCGTGCTAGATGATGCTTTGGGGCTGGTTGGCTGACAAAAGACTGAGAGCCACTGGGTAGAGGTGTGACTCTGTGACCTCCCAGCTCCCTTGGCGTCCCTAGAGACTAACATGTGGGGGGAAGAGAAGGCTTTGGGAGTGGGGGTCTCCTTCTTCCTGGAGGCCAGGGCTTCGTCTCCCTATAGGGGCAGGACTCAGGAAGGGGCAGAAGCACCATCTGAGGGTGGTGTGTGTCCACTTCTCTTCCTCGGGCTGAGGGTTAGACCTACGGAGACACCTGCAGACAGTAGGACTGCCAAGGGCTGTGACACTGAGGAACTGCTCCTTCTGGAGGGCTTCACAGGGGGCCAGGGATGGGCAGCTGTCAGGATGGACGAAGGCCTGGGTGCTAGCGCTCTGGACCCCTTGTGGCCTTCGCCAGCCTGGTAACGATGAGAAGGAACAGACGTGAGCCTCTGCTGTGGAGTGAAATTGCTTTGCCAGCCTGCTGACGGCAGGAGCTAGATGGGCATCTGGAAGGGGAAAGGCAGGCAGATCTCACACAAAGAAGTTAAATGTCTCTGGAAAGGGGACTTTCGTGCCGGGCGGCCAATTCCTGCCAACGCAAACTGGCGCCTGGATTTCCGCTGTTGCACTTTCTCCAGATTTCACACGTGTATGGTTGCCAGCGAGCGCACATGTACCAGGGAAAACCTTCTCGCTGGCAGCTATGTCTCTGCCGTGCCCTCTGTAGAATGCTGCTGACTCCCTGCACTCACCTTCCCTGGCGCCTGGCATCGGTTACGATTAGGCAACTATCTGCTATGCTGGCAGTGGCTGGAGGCCTTCGGGCTCCCCACACGCCCTCCAGCTGGCCCGCGGTCCATTTCCCTGTCACGGGCCGAGCACCCACCCTTCGCTCTCTGTGTGGAGAAGAGAGAGCAGGGGAGAAGACTTGCCTTTTCTGCGAAGACCTGGTTGCCAGAGAGCTGGGTGAGGTGTAAGAACTCCAAGTGCAGGGATCCAAACTCCGCCAGGATGCTGCTGCCCCCTGCCACGGCCCAGCCCCAGCTCCTGTTGGAGCCACTGAAAGACAGAAGCAGCCCCGGTCACCCTCTGCCAACAGGGCTGGCTCCTCTGCCCCATTGCCAGGCACTGGACTAGGAGCTTCTCCGTGCAATCCCAGTTAACCCTCCCTGGGGGTCGGTACTATTCTTAGCCCCATTTAGCTGATGAGGACACTGAGGTTGGTGAGAAACTTGCCGAAGGTCACCCAGGCCTGTCTGACAGGCAATATTCTTTGTTTCTATGGTCAAGCAGCTTCTGCAAGACGTGTAGGCTCCAGAAGAATATTAGCAGAGCTGCCTTGGTGGCCAAGACCTGGCACACACATGATGCTAAATTTACAGGTGATATTGATAATGCTGTCAGGGGCCACAAAGACCCCCCCCCAACACACACACAGAACACTATTTCTATCGACTTGTCAATGGCTCATAATCATTGTTGCTACTTGTGGAGGGTAAACAGTGCATGGCTGGGGTCCAAAGGGGGCAGATGAAGAGAGCAGGGATCCCATCTGGCCCCAACCCCCCCCCCCCCAAGCCAGTGCTGCTCACGGACACACGACGGCCCCCGCCTGGAACTTCATGGAACCCACACCTGAGGGTGGGTGGCCCTGCTAAGACCACACACCTGGGGCTGCTGGACCCTGGGAGGTCCAAGGCTAGGAAGGAAAGCAGCAGGGGCTCTCGGAGCAAAGGTCTCCTCACTCGCTGAGCATGTACGTGTCTCACGCACACCTCAGATGGATGACCAGCATGACCCTGCGACCCCGCCGGAGAAGGCTGTCAACTGACCGCTTCCTCTCTTTCCTTGAAAGTACTGGGTGCTTTCAAGGAGGAAGAGTACAGGGGCAGGGCCTCGGGTAATCCTCCCATCTGCCCCTTTCACAGATGAGGAAAACGAGGAACAGGACAGTGAAATCACCGCCCGAGATCACACAGTAAATGGAACAGTGGGGACCCAAGGCTGCTCTGACGCCAGAGCTTGTCCCAGTCACTGTGCAGCTGCTGGCCTCTCGTCTCATTACATGATAAGAGGCCAGGACGCTGCCTTTCCAGGAGCTGTCACTTAAAATCTCCCTGGGACCTGCAGCCAGGAGGCACAGGATCAAGTCTGTTAGCAGCGAGGTCTTGGGCAAACCATTTCTTCCCGTGTACCTTGGTTTCTGCATCCGTCAGACTGAGTAAGGATAATGCGTCCCAGTCTCGGGTCCTAGGGCTTTGCGGGGATTGAGAGAGAAGAGGAAGATGCAGAATGGGGGTGGCCTTGGGTAAGCTGCTTCCTCTCCCTGATCTGAGCCCTCGTGTGTATCATGATGCTCTTTCCCGGGACGTTTAGGACAACCAGGGAGACAAGGGTCAACCTCCCTCTGCACGGAGGTTGTGGGGGGACAGTGGGTGGGCACAGAGCGGGGTGGAGTGAGTGCCCCCTATCTGTAGGGCCTCCAAGGTGCAGTCAGTGTGTGGCAGGCTGGGGGGCTGGCTCTGCCGGGGCCTCTGGAAGCCCCTCTGCTTCCTTGCTGTGGTAGCTCTGGCTCCCTGGGAACTGGCCTCTGTCATCCCTCTGTCTCCCAGGGACAGGACCTAGGAAGGCAGTCGTGGGTCTGGGAGGTCACAGTTTGCCAGCTGAGGGGCACCGCTTTATCTGGGGTGGGCTGGGGCTCCCCTAAGGCTGCTCTTCTCTCTGATGTGGTTTCAGGAAAGTCAGGAAACTCTTCCAGCTTCCAGAAACAGATGGAACTGAGTCTTAGGATCTTCTGGAGCAGGTGATCTCAGTAAACATCCCTGCCTCCTTGGGTATTTTCCTGACTTGGGGGCAGGTGGGGAGGGATGGGTTGCACAGAGAGGGGAAACTTGGCTCCTAGATAGTAAATAAAACAGCTTCCAGATGCAGGCACTGGGGCAGGCGTTTGCATCATGACCTCATTTAAAGCCCACAAGGCAAAGCATCATTAAACCCTGAGGAAATAGGCTCAGAAAGGGAAGTGAGTTGCTTTCAGAAGCTCAGAGCTGGTAGCGGGTGGAGGCAGGATTCAAACCTCAGAGGGCACTTCCCTAAGGGGTCCCTGAGACGGCCCCATATCCACCTCGAGGGAAGGGGAAGCTGACCCCTCCCTGTCCCTCCCCCCACGCCAAGAGACCTCTCTCTCCAGCCTGCGATCTCAGTGGGAGCTGCAGGTACCCACAGAGGGCTTCCTGAATAATTGATGCTTCCTGCCCTCGCAGAGAAATTCAAGGTAAAAAAAAAAACCCCAGCCACCAGCCATCTTTTGTTCTCATTTTCTCCCACAGGAGCCTCTTCCTCCTCTCCCCTCCCTCTCAATGCTCACCCTCCCAAGTGGGCCTCCTGTGGTCGAGCCGCCCCGGGCAGAGGCGGGCGGTAGGCCAGGCACCTTCTCTCCTGCCTGGCTTCAAATGCTGGCTCCCCCAGTTCCCAGCTTAGAAGACCTCAGGAGGGTCAGTGAAGGGTCAGTGAATTCTTCTAGACCCCAGTCTCCTCATCTGTTAAACGACAGTACCCACACCTCATAGAGCCATTGTGAGATATAAATTACGCACATGATGACTGTCATTGTTACCATTATGTAATTACGCACATCTAAATTATGTGTTGTTTGTTAGAGTTAAGTTCCTAATATGTGCCAGGCAGCAGCTGTATCTTATTTTACCTTCACATCTAACTTCAGAGGTAGATACCAAGATTCTTAGTTCATAGGTTAGGATACTCAGACTCAGAGAGGGGAAGACACTTTTCCAAGGTCACACAGTAAGTGACAGTGCTGGTAGAGCTGATATCAAATCCAAATCCTAGGTGCTTTGCGCCCCAAAGGCATCTGTTCTGGGCAGCATCCAGAGACCAGGAGGTCTTCTGATCAGCCTCATGAGGCAATGGGCTGAAGGAGCTCTGCCCTCTGCTCCCCTCCTTGCCTTTTAAGTCTCCAAGTGGACTCTCCCCTGGTGGGAGGGGCTGCTCCACAATGCCCCTCCCCAGCCTGGTGGAAGCTTCTACATGTGTGTGCCTGTGTGTGCACACATGTGTATGGTGAAATCGTTAACTCTGGAGCCAGACAGACCACGATTCTAATTCTAACTTTGCTTTGCTGCTGTGTGACCTGGGTAAGTTACCTCACCTCTCTGAGTCTGTTTCTTCACTGTTAAAATGGGGTCCACACAATGGTTGTTGTGTGCTGAAAAGAGAGAACCCACGCCATTGTGCCTGGGACACAGTGAACGTTCAAAAACGTGCACAATTATTACGATGTGTATGTTAAGTGTGTAGCAGAAACGTGCACATGTAAACGCATCTTTGTGTGTGAATCTGTGCACATATACAGAGGTGGGAGAGTGCGTGTGACAAAGGTGAGCCTGTGTATCTGAGTCCTCATGATTTGGGTGAGTGGCAGTAGGGTGCATAGGTGTGTGTGAGGCTGGGTGTGTGAGAGAGCCAGTGAGATTGATTCAGCTGCAGAGGCCCTTGGACTGGCCACCTCCCCTCTCCCAGAGTTCAGTGGTCCTGCAGGTCACAGGTCATGGCTGCCCCTGCCTCCGCCTCCCAGGCCTGCCACCAGGGAGGGGGAGCGGTCACACTCACTTGGGGACCACCTCCCTTCAGGGTCCTCCTCACCGGGCAGTTTGGGGACAGGGCCTAGTTACTGCCCCTCCTACTAGGGCCCAGGTTCGAGCTGCTCACAGCCAGCCCTGCTCTGAGCAGAGGCAGCAATGTGGACCCAGCTCCCACCAGCAGGCCCTCTCCAAAGGGAACACTCAGCGCCACGCGGGCTGTATACATCCCTGACGTTTTCCCTGGTGGAATGGGGATGCATTTTTAGCAATAGACTCTCTTACCCAGAAAATGAGAGGGAGGTGTTGCCAGGAAATATGCATACACATACATATGTATACAGCACTGGCAGCATGTAAACAGCCTAAAAATAAATGCGCTTTCTTAATCAGAAATGTCAGGATCTGCGGGGGATCAGGTCCGGGCTCTGCAGGACATGGGTAAGGCAGGCAACCAGGGCTGCAGCTTGTGGGGCTTGCTTGGAGTCAGGGGGTGCCACGCATGGAGGAGGGAGGGGTGCCTGAGCTAAGGTCTCATCTCAGACCCCAGGCAGTGAGGCCTGAGAAGCTGGACCCGGGACAGGGATCCAGAAAGACGGGGTGTTTTTGTCTTGGCTCCAAGACGTCTGGCCGTGTTTCTCCAAGATCAGTGTTGGTGGGAAAGGAATCTGAGCAGGGATCAAAGTGACAGGGTCTGAGGAGTCAACCCTGGCACCGAGATGGGGGTTTGATGGGCCCTGAGGGCCCCTCCCTGGCCTGCAGTGCGATTTCAGTGACATCACACCCCAGGAATCCTTTCTGACCACAGAGATGAAGGTGAGGAAGGTGAAGATGCTGAGCAGGCCGAGTCCTCCCTTCTTTGCAAGGCCCTAGAGGGTGTGACCTCCCAGGGAGAAAGGGGGGCCTTGGGCACTCCACCCGAGCCCAGGGCCCCTGCCTCCCCTCCCCTGTTGGACTGAGATCCCTGAGATAAGAAATCACTTCAGGAGATGGAACAGAAAGTCCAGTGTGATGGACATATTACAGCCCTCCCCCGCAGGCTCAGGTTGTAGGATGGTCTCAAGAATGGCCCCAGAGGGCTCCCTGGGTGCCTGGGGACCGGCACGTGCCTTCTACCAGGTCTCCAGTTCTGCTCCATGCATTGTGAGGGTGGCAGGGTTCCTGCCTGAGGGAGGGCCAGGTGGGTGTTGGGAGCAGAGCTTTTGATCTGTAACAAAATGGGTTAAAACCTGGCCCCATTGCCTGTGAGCTAGAAGACCTTGGGCAGTGGGCATAATATAAATACCCACCCTAAAGGCCTGCTGTGAGGAGTGTGCTCTGAGGTGTTGAGTGAAACCCTTAGCGTAATGCCAGGCACAGAGTGATCGTTCAATAAATGGTAAGGGCAGCAGTCATCAGAGTCGGTCTCTCATGCTGCACACACTGCCTCACGTGAACATTTGTTGAAGGAATGAACAAAGAAAAACGGGGACATGGGTCCTGCCCTCAAGAAGCTCCGGGGCCGGTGGGGCAACGTGAAGACTGAGTGTGACAAGGGCCACGGGAAGCAGATGAAGGGCCTGGAGGCCAGGAGAGCCAAGGACACTTTTGGCTTCTGGAGAAGGTGGCACCTGAGCTGGCCTCTGATAGCGAGGGAAATGGTGGGAAATGGCAGCTCAGGGGAGGAAGAGAGGGAGGGAAGGCAAGACACTGGGGTGCACTGGGGTCTCCAGGAGCAAGATTCATGCTCCTCAGTGGATCCTAAAGCTGGCTGGCCACTATTCCTCTGACTTTGAGGCCGTCCTTTCCCCTCTGGGTCTCAGCGCCACACCTGGCTCCCACCCTCACACGGGGCAGGTAAGTCCCCGGGGGCTTTGGAGCGGGACGGAGCTGCGGCCCTGGCCCCACCTGCTCTAGCTGTGTCACCCCGGGTCCCTTCTACTCTGGCTCTGTGACTTGGTGAATGTCCAGAAAGACTCTAGTTCACACGCCGAATTACGCAACCTATCAGGAGGGGAAACGATGCAAGTGGCCAATAAAAACTAATGTTTTAAAACAGTCGGTAGAAAGAAACATACCAGTGGTTTCTTGACTAGTGGAGTCACAGGTGATTTTCTGGGTCTTATCCAACACTTCTGGTATAATCCACATTTTTTTTGCAATGAGGATTTCTTTTTACAGGGAGGAATCACAATAAATATTATTGAAAATGGAGTTGGAAGTCCTGGGCTCATGTCCTGGATGGTCCGTTACTGGCTTATGTGACCTCGGCCAGGGTCTTTCCTCCTCGGAGTCTGAGCCTCCATGGGCTTGATGCTCCCAGAAGCCCCTCTGGGTTCTGACAGCCCCTCTGGGCTCCTGAGACCCAGCCCTGACAGGGGCTGAGGGGTCAGCAAACCAGGGTCCCTCTGCCCAGGGTCCTGACTCCCCAGCAGCTTTGGGTTCCTGCTTGTGGTGGGATGTGTGATGTGCCTCCCAGCCCGGGATCCCAGCTGGGAAGGGAGGGCAGTTGGGGCACAGCGGTGGGGCTGTGAGTCACGGCAGTGTTACGAGATGATCACAGAGGAACAGCGGCCCCATCTCCATGCCAGAAAGATCAGGTCTTGCGTGGCCTAAACCTGAAAACCAGGTTTAGTGACCAACGCCAGCTCAGGAGAGCCCCTGGCTGAGGCTAGGTGTCACTCTGCCACTGACCCCCGTGATTCCTGCGGCGGCATTCATCCCACCCTGTGTCTCAGTTTCCACGCAGATGCAGCCGAAGCCACAAGTGGGAAACCAGACGGCATCCTACCTTTTGAAGTTCACCACGCCTTTTGGGATTCCCGTGGGGGTATCGAAAGCCGGCAGGAGTTTCTCTCCCAGCTTGATGGCCTTTATTCGGAACACCTACAAGTAAGGGTCAAAGGGCACTGTGAATCCTGGCGGATAAACCTGCCAAGGCTGCTGGGCCCAGAGTGGGAGGTGCATTAGGCTCTGGGGTCAGTCAGGCCTGGATGTGAACCTGAGTCCATGAATTCCTGGCTCAATTTCCTCCCTCGTTTATAAATCCAGGGCAATATTGCCTTCCTCAGAGGGTTGCTGGAGGAATGAAAATTAGATAATAGTTGTAAAGCCCTTACTGCAGGGCCAGGACTAGGACGAAGGCTCAGTGATTATGCTGTGCTGGGAACACGGAGAGGTCAGGGCAACAGGTCACCAATGGTCAGTGCCTGCCTGCATGGCGGGGCCAGTGCACCCCAAGCTGAGTGCGTGAGAAACACATTCGGATAGAGTGTAACGAGCACGGGATGGGGAGCTCCCGGCCTTGCTTCCCAACCTGGCTTCCGTTTGCTTCTCAGCACACCTCTGCCTTCCCACCTGTAAACCCAGGGGAAGGGCCTTTCCTCTCTGACACTCTGATTCTGCCCAGTGTTCCTATTTTACAGCGGCAAAGGTGAATGGCTAAACCGGTGATGTGATGGTCGGGGAGCCACAGGGAGGTCCCAGGTGTCAGGGCCCTTGCACGAGGCTCTAAGCCCCTCAAACTGTTTTTCTGGTTAATTCAAAAGCACCTGTGACCTTCTGGCTCCTAGGAATTTATTCTAAGGGAATAAATCATCAAGGATGTTGCAAAGACTTAACTTTATGGCTATTTATTCCAGTGTTGTTTAGTATAGAAAAACTGGAAATACTCTAAATATCAAGCCACAGGGAAGTGGTGAAATGATGGCTTATCCATGCAATGGAATACCATGCAGCCACTGAAGTGACGTTAGAGAGGTTTATTTCATAGCAAAAAAACGGTTTATAATCTATTAAGAGAAAATATTTCACAATGGTGTAATTCAACTTTTGTAAAAATTATATACAAGTGGATGCCTGAGGAAAGGTTGGGAATACACTGAACTATTAACCATGGTCTTCTCGGAGGACTAGGCTCATGGGGGATTTTTATTTTCTTCTTTTGGCTTAATTCTATTTTCTGTGCTATTTTTACAATAAAAGCAAACCCACAGGGCTTCCCTGGTGGCGCAGTAGTTGAGAGTCCGCCTGCCGACACAGGGGACACGGGTTCGTGCCCCGGTCCGGGAAGATCCCACATGCCGCGGAGCAGCTGGGCCCGTGAGCCATGGCCGCTGAGCCTGCACGTCCGGAGCCTGTGCTCCGCAACGGGAGAGGCCACAACAGTGAGAGGTCGGCGTACCGCAAAAAAGGAAAAAAAAAAAAAAAAGCAAACCCACAATAACATTATTTATTTTTGAAAAGCTGAGAAGCAAGTCCCTAAGCAACCACTCCTGATGGGACAAAAAGCGTTTCCTTTCACTTCTGGGGCTCCA
Organism: Lipotes vexillifer; assembly: GCF_000442215.2. Classification (NCBI taxonomy): domain Eukaryota; kingdom Metazoa; phylum Chordata; class Mammalia; order Artiodactyla; family Lipotidae; genus Lipotes; species Lipotes vexillifer. The sequence goes on from NW_006786690.1 coordinate 1,988,880, forward strand.
GGGAGACTCAGTGTGCTGACCGCCTGCATGTTGTTGCAAAATGAAGTCTTCTTGAGGTCTCTCCTAACATGTGCAATTTAAAGGTTCTGAGGCAGCTGTTTGGGGACCGCAGTGGGGAGGAGTTTGTGAACACTACCTGGGCTGTGGATTAGAGGCCTCTGTGGGGCGGGTGTAGTTCTTGTTTAGGAAGGAGGGAGGGTGGGAGGGAGAGGGAAGAATTGCACCTGGGGCCTGGTAGTGATGGGTGACAGAAGATGATAACATCCAGTGCCAGACAGTGGGTCCTAGAAGTGGGCACTGGGGCAGCCACAGCAGAATCCTGAGGAAGTTTGTCTAGAATTCAAATTCCAAAGCCTCGAGTCACCCCAGAAGCCACTGGTTTAGCAACAACAAGGGGCTCTCCTTTGAAGGTCCTGATCTCTTCATTTGCCCCCGGGGAGGCTGAGCACAGAGGCATGAAGGAACGCAGGAACCCACGGGAACCTGACCCAAGGCTGGGGCTCCAGGCTGCCCTCTGCCTGAGGACGCCAAGCTAACTCCTCTGAAATGCTCCTCTCTGCCAGCAAACCACGTCTCCTTCTTTGGAAGGCCCTGATGCAGGCTGGCATGGCAGAGCCTCAACCATCCCAGGGAGGTGTGACTGGACAGGAGTGGTATCATGCGGAACAGAACACCTGTCCTCATCATTTGGAAATGATGTGTCTTATCTATGTCACCTTTGATCCTTGCAACAGGCTTGTGGGGAAGGTGTTGACCCACTTTGAGGAAAACAAAACTGAGTCTCAGAGAAGCAAGTTGTCCAAGGTTATGGAGCTATTAAGTGGCTCTTTTCCAGGACACCAAGCCACCTCACCAACACAGAGAGATATGGCCTCAGACAGCCATGGCACACAATGGGCAGTGGCCTAGTGGTTCCAGAACAGAGGTGAGAGAGACCAGAAAAAATTACATCCTGTAGAGTGGAAAGGGCTCTTGACTGGGAGTCAGAGCCCAGGTTCAGATCTCCCCACTCAGCAGCTGTGTGACCCTGCATGAGTCAGGTACTGTCTCCGAGCCTCATCTGCACAAAGGAACAGTGACGTGTGCCCTGGTTTCTTCAAAGGGGTCTTCTAGAAATCAGATGAGAGGATGTACATAAATGAATATGCTATAAAAACTGTAAAGTGCTTTGCAAATGTCACCTGGTGCAGCTGTGGTTGTTCCTGTTATTCTCGTGGAATATTCTCGTGGAAGTGGAGTCTCTGTGGGAACCCCCCACCTCCCGCCCTACCCAGCAGGGGATCCACCTCCTGCAGGTTCCCTCTGAAGCAAGAAAGGCCTCAGCCCAGGAAGGGGCGTGGGATCTCCTTCACCGTTCATTCCACAAACACCGTGGGAAAGACCCACTCCACCAGCACCCCCTGTATGCGAGATGGAGGATGGAGAGAGGAGGGAGGCCTCAGTCTGGTGTGGCCGAGTCCTGGTGACAAGCAGTGATGCTGGGCCAGGCTGAACAAGGTCTAGAACCCAGGCCCACGGTGGAAAGACACAGGAACCTGTGCGACCTGCACTGGCTCCCTTTCCTAATTCTCAGTCTCCGCAGCTGCATGTACGGCCGGTCTCCGCGCGGGGAGGTGCTGGGCACTGAGGGGTCAGGGATGCGTGGCTGCGCCCATAACCCGGAAGCCTGCCTGCCCAGGGGTTCTGAGCCACTCAGGCTCCCCTTGGGCCTTCTGGACACAGGTACTCCTACCACACCCCACTGCCTGGTCTGCCCCCAAGAAATCGCTGGCCCCACACCCACCCCTGTGAGCCCTGAGCTGCATGGCTCCACCCCCAACCTGGACGGGAGGCTGGCCGGTGCCCGTGCAGAGCATGGCGCCTTTTTCTGCTCCACATCATTTTCCTGTCCTGGGGTTTTCAAATGAAATTCAGGCCTTGGGTGGCTCGCAGGGTTCCCATGGACAATCATTTGGGGACAAATTGGTACAAGCGGTAATCTCTGCTGAGGAGATTAGGCTTGATGGAGAGGGGCCCGGAGCGGCCGGAGAGATCAAGTGCTCGCCGCCTGCTGCCTCCGCCCGCGTGGCCTCCGCCCATCCGCGCCACTTGCTGGAAGGGAAGCGGCAGGGCTTTCTCTGACAGCAGCGGCAGAGGTTCCCCACCAGCAGGGGGCAGGATAATTATGTGTCCAAGCGGACAGAGCAGCGGCTGTGCCGAGCAGTGCAGCCGCTCTGCGTAGGGGCCACACAACTGACGGGTGCCCCATGCGCTGGGGATTCTGCCAGCCTCCCCCCAGGTCCTCAGGCTGTGCTTTCCCAGGCGCTCACGAGGGATGAAGTCCCCCACTTCTGTGGTTCTCAGGATTCCTTGCAGTGCAGAGAACATGGGCTTTGGAGCCCTTCAGCCCTGGGGCCAAACCCTTTCCCACTCCTCCCATTTCACAAGACCTCTCTGACCCCTGGGGGTTAGGACCACCCCACTGTGGGGAAGGCATGAGGTCTAGGGGCGGGAGAAGGGACTTGCTCAAGGCCACAGGCAGGTGCCGCGTAGGGATGAGACGCAGGTTTTCTGACTCTGTGCCCAGGGCTCTGCATTCTCGCCACCCTTCACGGCCCTCCTTCTGGAAGCCAACGCAGTTCGCCTGGGCCGAGTGGCCGGCAGTGGCTGCCCACCTCCCCGGTCGCCCGCTTGAGACCTGGAGCTGGAGTTTGGCTGGTGTCTGGCCCGGGAGCAGAGGGCAAGGGGATGGCTGTGGAGCAGGCCAAGGCCAAGGGGCCCGAGGAGGAAACGGTGAAACAACGGTCTTGGCTTTATCAGTCCTGAGAACCAACATGTGCGAAAACCAGTCCAGCAGCAGCACAAGCCTGGACGGAGCACAGATATCGCAGGTGCCCTATGGGGAGCTGTGAGGATGGTGGGCAGCCCCAACTGCTGCCCTTGGAGAATTTACTAGCAACTGTGGGAGCCACCTGGGCTCCCCTGGGCAGCAAAATTGAAGGAGGATTCTGTGGGTGGCACCATGGAGATGGGATTCAGATCCCCTCGAATCCCTGTTTCCTCGTTGGTAAAATGAGGGGGTGGGATTGGATGTCCTCCTAAGCCCTTTCCAGCCTGGATGGTCCAGGGGCTTTGAAAGGCCAACTTACCTCCTCTCCCGTCAGGTAGAAGGCCGAGAGAAGTCCTCCGATGTACCGGATGTTCACTTCGAACAAGGATGCCTCTCCACTCTGCGGGGCAGAAAGACAGGGAGGGTAGTGGGGACATTCGTGAGATGCCCACAGGGCTTCCTGAGGCAGCCAGACCCTTGAGACAGGTCACACCTGCCACTGCCCCTGCGCCACTGACCTGGCCATACCTGCGCCGGGCTCCGGGCTCCAAGCCCTTGCCCAGCGGGCCAGGCTACCTTTGGTGGTGGTTTTCAGAGCAAAAGGTGAAAGGGATCAGCACCTGCCTGGCGGGCAGCTACTGAACATTTACAGAGTTCCAAATAAACACTGGGCTTGGCTTCCTTCCCCAGTCTTTGCTGGAGGCCATCGCAGCAAAGTTATGCCTGGCTGCTCTCCAAGGAGCTCAGGAACTTGTGGGGGAGCTGCTGGCTGAAGCTTAGCCTGAGGAGAGGCAAATCCTCCTCCTGTCTGGCCCCCTCCTCCCCGAGAGAGGCCCCTGGCTTAGCAGGAGGATGGTGTGGTCCTTCTTTGGGGTGACAGGGCAAGTGGAGGGTTCTCACAGGAGGTTCTGAGGAGGAAAGGAGGGGTGCCAGGCAGATCTTAGTAGGCAACCAGCAGTTTCTCAGCCTCAGCTCTGTAGCCCTCAGGGCACACCCACACTTGCCTTAATCATTGTTGTTTTCTTTCTGAAGTGTGGACTGCAAAGCAGGGTTAATGAGGCATCATGCCGAGGACCAGATCTGGGTTAAAATCCCACCTGAGGCACTCACTTGGCTTTCAAACTTCGGGCAAGATATTTAGCTTTTCCCTGCCCGAGTTTCTTCATCCCGAGCAGGGTGGATATGAGATCCTGAGTGGGGCAGGTGAGATGCCTGCCCAGTGCCTTCCCAGTGCTGGGCATGGCTTCATAAAGGTGCCTGTTATAAACCCCCCGCCCCGTAAGGGCTCCCCTTGGCATACTTCCCACATCACGGTCTTTTGTTATTGATGACAGCAATGGTCATCTTTTTATCTGGGAGAGCTTTTCCATTAACAGAGCACTTGCACAGCTACTCTCTTTTGCCTTACAGTCCTTGGTGAAGGCATCATTCCCACTTTTCAGATGAGAAAGCCCAGGCTCAGAGAGGTGGAGAGACCCCATCTTGCTTTCTTCCAGGGACACTCCCAATCTGTCCCAGCCTGTGTGAATGTCCCTAGGCTTGCCCAGCCCTGCCACCACCTGGCTCCTCAGGCAGCTGCCTGAGGCCCGCTCTCTACCCACCATCTGCGGAGGGGTCAAGGTGGGCTATGGAGACACTCCTTCCTTCTCCTGCCTCAGATACTGCAGGAAATGGGAGGATTCTGAACTTTCTCGCCTCACACAGACTAGCAGAAGTCATAACAAGCCTCAAAATCATCACAGTGATGATGGCACCACTTTATCTGTATTGGACTTTATAGTGTCATAAAATGCTTTTTACAACCCTCCATGGTGGTCAATCCTCACAAGCCTGTGAATTAGGCACTATCATTGTACCATCTTTTGGTTGGGAAAGTAAGGCCCAGGAAGGTTAAATGACTTTTCCCAGGCTGCGAGCTGAGCCAGAGGCTCTCCTGTAGCATTGCCTTTCCGGACTTTCCCCACTTTGTCTCTCTGCCCTGCTCTGCTCTGACATGGGCCTCTCCAGGAGCAGAGACCTCCGTTCTGCCAGGAGCTGTCCCGGTTCATGGCAGGATCTGTCACTTGTGGAGCCCCAGATGGAGCCCGACAGTGTGTTTTGATGTGACCCTTCCCCCTACCCATCTGTCTCCATGTCTTGCTCCCCCAAACCACCTAAACAGCATCTCCCTGTGGGGAGCTGAGACCTCCAGGATGGATCTGTTACTTTAGTCTGGGCTGAGAGATCAGTGGGAGAGGCATCTGGTATTTAAGGCTTTTGTACCATCCATATACATGAGAATCCCCGTCCCAAGGCCCTGGTCCCTGACCAGGGATGCCTGCAAGGCTGGAAACCAAGAGGGCCCCAAGCCTGGTCATGGCCTCAAACCGGACAGCTCCCCCTGCCCCTCTCACTCTCAAGAGGGCAGCCCGGGGGTGGATGGGGACCTCTCGGTTAGGGCAGCTCCGAGCAGATAACCAGTTCTCCCTTCCCAGAGTCGCTTCCCCTGTTGCTGCTGTTCTGTCTGACAGAGTCAGTCCCAGAAGGGGCTTCCTGGGTGGGAGCAATGTGCCTGGCACCCTAGGGAGGGCAAGAATGGCTGTCTTCCACCCCAGGGAGTTCCGGCTAGTAAATACTCACGGGCCGGCCAGGGCTGGGGGGACATGCCCCACCTCGAGGCTGGTCTGAGGAGAGGGGCCTTGGCACAGGGTGCACGGAACCCTGCTTCCAAGAATGCTCTGCTGGGCAGCCTGGGAGGAGCGGGTCACTGACCTCTCGGGCCCCTTCTGGCTCTAATACCCCGGAGGTCTTTGACTCACCACGTTCAGGTGGAAGCTCTCTTCCACCCAGGCCTTGGCCTCCTGGAACTCCTCCTTCAGCTCCATGAGGTAGAGGGTGTCGAGGGAATCAATGACCGTTGCCCCACTGAGGCCTCCTGCAGGCACAGAGGATGGGTCAATCTCGTCCTTTCCACCCCAATCACACAAGCCACCATTCCCCGGGCCTCCTCTAAATGCCTGGGCAGGCTCCCAGGCACGATCCAGGGAGACTCCAGGGCCACCAGCCTTTGAAGGCACATCCAGGACCCAGAGTCCCCCCATGGGCTGCCTCTTCCTCAGGGCAGCAGAGGGTGGGTGGGGGGTTGGAGAGACTGAGTTCAAGGCATGAGCTGCTCCCCAGACCTTGGTCCACTCTTACATCTGCCAGCATGTCAACCATCAGGGCAAGTTGGGCGCCCACCACTTCTCTGTCATGCTGGGGGTGGCGGGTGGGCGGGTGAACTGGCATTTGGTCCACAAAATCTTAACAAATGTGCCAGTCCACTGACTCTTCAATGCCATTCTTTATTTTATTCTAAGAACAAAAAGATGTTCATAAATATTTATCCAGGAAGGTATTTATTGCCGTATCATATATAATGGGTAAAAGTTGGGGGAAAAAACCTCCAAGTCCAATAATAGGAGAGTAGTTACACAGATTGTGGCTCATGTATAAAATAGGACACTATGCAGACATTCACACAACTGAGAAAGACCTATGTTAGTTGGGGAGATACACATGGGATCTGTTAAGGTAAAAAAAAGTAGATTGCAAAAAAAAAAAAAAAAGCACAATATAATTTCTTTACTGTTTGCCAGTGTGGATGAGCCTGAACAGAATCAAGTCTGGCAGGAAGTGATTCAGTGGTTATTGCTGAGTGCTGGGATTACAGGTGCTTTTTGATTTCTTCAGCTCATGGATTTTTTTTTTTTTTTTTAATTCTGCGCCTTTCACCTTCACTCTGGTAGGACTGCATTTGCCATAGGCTGATAAGTGAATATGGCAGAACTTCAAAACTCATGTCAGCCAAAGAATCTAGAGAGAGAAAAAAAATCAGACATAAAGCTGGTAAAAGGCAGCTATAAATTTTTTTAATGCCTTTTATTTAATTCTACCAGAAGATCACACAGCAGTGTGATCTAGATTTGGTACATCTCAACCTCAAGTCACGCACGCACATGGCCTCCGTCCAATTTCTTGCCCCAAAGATGTGGTTTTCATTTAACTAGTAAACCGAGAGAGGTTGCTTGTAAGACCAATACATTAATAAACTCTCTCCACTTAAGACAATTTGAACCTTCCCCTGCGTCGGCAGGCGGACTCTCAACCACTGTGCCACCAGGGAAGCCCCATGGATTATTTTTATAACCAGAAATTTATTTCTGATAAAAAAAAACGGAAAGATAATTTGGACAAAGAAACTAAACAAATGCACAAACCAAAGATTCCGTGGCCACTCTTGCTCTAGGCCAGTGGGTACACAAAGCGTGAGCTTTGAGGCCTGGCCCCTGCCACTGGGGCCTTAGACTCTTGTCCTGGGAGTAAAGGCTGAGAAAATTGTGCAGTTTTCCACACCACAGACTGGACAGCAGAGCGATGAGAAAGAACCTCCCACATGGGACAACCAGAGCCTGCCTTCTAGCGGACGGTAGAGGAAGAAATGAGGGAGAAAGAGATGTGCCTGGGGCCATCTGGGGGGCTTCCTGGAAGAGATGGTGGCCTCCCATCAACTCCTTACAACTGTAGTCATCGCAGGCAGCAGCAATTTCCTTTAGGGACTAGAGGGTAACTTCAGAGAAGTAATTGTTCCTTCAATGTCCTCCTTGCAGAGGCTCAAAGCATTGAGACTCACAGCCTCCACCTTCCCCCAGCGGACACTAGAGCTCCCTGACAGGTGCTGAGCCCCACTTGAGTCTGAAGTACGGCTTTGCGGGCACTCCTGCATTCAGAGCTAGCGTCCCATCTCCTTAATTAGTGCTTCCTTAACTGCTCACTTGTGTTGACTTTGCATGCAGGGAATCCTTGTGAAACTCAAAACACTTAACCACCTCTCTAGGCTGGGCAAGGTCAGATAAAGGGCACGGCTTGGAAAAGGATGGGAGGGAGATCCAGGAGAAGTTGAGAGAAAGTTAAGTCTGGAGGTTAAAGACACATTTCCAGAAGGGAGGGTTTGCAAGGAAGAGTGGAGGGAGGGGAGGGCTGGGGGATGCAGGCGTTTCCCAATCCAGAGACACATGTCCTGGGACGGCTTCGGCTTTTGAGTTGAAGTGAATCTCCAGAATGTCAACCCCTCCTACACTTAAGGATTAGTAGGAGAAAACATACTCAAAGCCAAACCAAGTTGATCTTTTTCTGGTTTATCCTGGCTGCTTCCCCTGTAGGTGTCCAAAGCTGAGCACGGTTCGTGGCAACTCTTTACCCTCCTGAGGTGCTCAGGCCTTGGGACCCAGATGGGCCACACATGGCCAGAGAGGGACTGAGACATGCCCCGGCCAAAGGGCACAGGCCTGGGGTCCACACTCCTGGCTCTGATGCCAGGGTCCCTTCCTGTTAACCACAGGGCCTCACACCTGACTTCTTAAGGGCCTGGAGGAATTTTTGAGATGCGGCTGCCTCACCCCTAGATTTCAGAGATGAGGACCCCAGAGAGGTCCCGCCCAAGATTAGCCCAAGGGAGGAATGGAGCCCCAGGCCGGGCCACATGTAGTGTGTTTTCCACAAGAGGGCCTCTCAATTCCCTGGGAAAACAATTTCGGATCTGCTTGCTAAGTCCCCCTCCCCTGCGGGGGCAGGAGGCTGCTCTGACTCGTGAAGAGAAGAGAAGAGAAGCCCAAGCTGTGTGTCCTTCAAGGTCAAGGGAGAGGCGGCCCAGAGTACCCGATTTCTGGATCCTGCCCCGGGCTGCCTGGTGTTTTCACCCCACAGGCCCTCCGTCTCCTGGGCCAACCCTGAGTCCTGAGGCCCCAGGGCATTGGCTGGGCCGGGAGAACAGCCAGGGCTCCTCGTGACCAGCTGTCCTTCCCGAACACTCCCGAGGCAGCCGGCTGAGGAGGCGACTCGCTAAGAGATTTGTTGGCAAGGTTCTGCCCCTGCTCTCGGGTGTCCAAGTCCTCCTGCTTCTCCGCTCCCACCTACCACACAGCTGGGCTGCAGGCCAGCAAGGCACTTATTGGAAAGCTTTCCGTTTCAGGCCGGAGGTTACCTGGCGGCCAGGCCGGGCAGGAGAGAAGGCCCTATCCCGAATTCAACTCTATCTGCACCTGCAGCTGACCTGGGGCAGCTCCCCAGGGAAAAAGACAGACGCCTATTCAGTCAGCAGGCCCCAACTTGTATGTAAAGAGCCAGCGGGGCACAAAGAGTCAGGTGGCCAGCTTGGAAGCTTCCCTGGGCCTGGGCGGCCCACTCTCCTGGGCGGCCCACCCTCCCGGCTCTAGCTCTGAACTGTTGCCGTTCACAAAAGCCCCCGCTGGCTCCCCTTCCTGTGTTCTTCTGTTAAAAGAACACAGCTCTGTGTTCACATCCCAGCCTGGGCCAGCAACCCATCTGCTCTAAGTGTCAAAGTTCTCATCTGTAAAATGAGGTGAAGACCACTGGGCTGGGGTACTGAGGAGCCACTGAAGGTTCCTGAGCTGGGACAAAGGTATCATATACTGCCCAGCCTAAAGACACCTGATAAAGACATCTGTACATGCCTGGCACGGTGTAAGTGCTTGACAAATCAGTTCATTGTTCTTATTTCTGGGGTCCCTTAGCTCACCTTGAAACACTGGCCTGGCCAGGGAGATGTGGGTTCAAATCCTGGCTCCACTATGTACTAGCTGTGTGCAGGGCAAGTCACTGTACCTCACTGAGCCTCATTTTTCTCATCTGAAAAAAATGGAGATTACAGTAGGACCAACCTCGTAAGGCTGCTGGGAGGGTTAAGTGCGGGGGTGGATGGAAAGGAGTTGGCGTGATGTTGGGTGCACATGAGCTGGTCCCCACAAACAGAAGTATGGCCCTCCTTGTCCCCAGCTGGCCCTGGGCAGCCCTGCCACAAAGCCTTCTGGGGTCACTGAGGCCTTGTGACGCTCCTGCATTACTGGCCTCTCACCACCCTGTTGGGCAGTGTAGGCACAAGACGCGGCTTGCAAAAGCCTTGACCCAACTTAAAGGAAAAGTGTCATATGGGTCCCACCTGTGTCTGCTGCTTCCCACCCCTGACCTGGGTGTGCTCCTGCCTCCAAAAGGGTCTACCTACCTCCCGGACCCCTTCCTTCCCCTCTGATTCACCCTGTATACTGTCGCCTGATCTGTCTCCCGAAAACCAGATCCATTGTGTCCATCCCCAGCTCAGGAACCTGCAGTGGCTTCACAGTACAACCATACAATAAAGAGTTGTGCGCACGCGTGCGTGCACGTGTGTGTGTGTGTGTGTGTGTGTGCGTGCGTGCGTGCACGCGTAAAGTCTTTTGGGTCTGAATCCAAAGGATCTGGCTAATATCTCGCATCAATCTCTGCTTCCTGGACACAGGCTGCATCCTCTGGCCTTCCTACCATTGCATGTGTGGTCTCCTCTGACAAGAAAGCTTTTCTGTGCCTCTGGGCAAAGCCCACACCTTCTTCAAGGTCACCTCCCACTGGCAGCCTTCCCTGATTGCACCCAGACAACCTCCTCTCGCCCAGAGAGCTCCCGTAGCACTTTCTGGGGCTTCCCACTCAGGCACCCTCCCTGCACTGTGAGGCTCTGTCTCGCCCTCTAACTAGACCATGAGATCCTTGAGGCTCATGCTTCTCTTACACCCCTTCCCTGCCTTGTCTCCAAGCAGCCCCAAAGGCCAGAGCTCCCAACCCTAGTGGGCCCCTCCCTATTCCCTGCAGCTTCAGCACATTCCCCGACTTCTGTGACGCCTCTACAAACTTCGCTAGGAGTTGCCTTCCCCATTCCACCTGCTCCTGAGGGGTCTGGAGCTGCCCAGTGTCTCCTCACCCAGGAAGCCACTGTGATCCTCACCCCACAGTCTGCATGAAGTCTCACCCTCCCCGAGAAGTCTTCCCCAGCCCTTCAGGGTCCACCCTCCATGCCCCTACTCCGTGTACCCCCATCGCCACGACAAGTGCTCCTTTCTCATCACTCTAAAGGGTTCCTCAATTTACTGCCCCGTCCTCCGAAATAGCAGGGGCGCAGTCTGCCGCAGAGTTGTCTCCGCGCTGGAGAGACGGCTGCCAGTGGGGGTGGGCAGGCTGGAGGGCAGGGGACCAGGCTGGCCCGTCTCGGGCACCTGCACCGACACCTTGGCACCACGCTCGCTCTGTGCTGGATCTTGGCCTTCAGGATGCCGCTCTTC
>NW_006786690.1:2000391-2006012 GCF_000442215.2 Lipotes vexillifer
TCTTCCTCGTGCTTCTCCTTTTCACCCTGTGGTTGCTTCTTCCCAGTCCTCGTCACCAGGCCTCTAAAGACCGGGGCGCCTGGGGCTCCATCCTTGGGCCTCTTCTCTGTCCACCTTCCTTCCTTTAGTGATTCAATCTGGTCTCACAGCTTAAATACCATCCACATGCTGATGGTTCCCAGATTTAAATTTCCAGCCAGGACCTTGACCTCGGAGCCCAGACTCGCTCTCCAAGAACTCCTTACTCACATTTCGGAGGTCCACACACATCTCACCTTTAACTCGTCTGAAAGCAAATCCTGCGCCTCCCTCCAAACCTGTCCCTCCCACAGTCTTCCCACCTGGGTGAATGCCAGCCCCCTCCTCCCAAGAGCTGTGGCCCCAAGCCCTTGACTTTGCGTCTCTCGCCGCCACATCTGGTCCCACAGCAAACCCTGGCGGCTCTGTCTTCACAAGGGTTCCAGCCGCCACTCACTCCTCACCTCCTCTGGGCTACTGCCTTCAGAAATGCAAGTCCTATCATGCTGTTCCTCTGCTCAAAACCCTCCCAGGGCTCCTCCTTGCCTCGGAGGCTGTGATCTGGTCCTGGCCTCCTCTCCCTGCCTGGCTTCTCTCCCTCCACTCCAGTTCCTTGCTGCTCCTGGCGCCCTCCAAGCCTTAGAGTCTTGGCCTTGGCCCTTGCGATCGCTCTGCTGAAATAGCACCCCCATCGCTCTTCCTGTTCCCTCTTTATTTTTTCCCAGTGCCTTTATTCCTAGCAACCTTACATGTGGGTCTGCTTCCCTATTTACTGTCTTCCTGATGGAGTATAAAACTCCTGGCGGGGAGAGCTCTGTTTTGTGCACTGCTGCCCTCCACTGCCTAGAACACTTTCCTGCCCATCACAGGTACACAACAAGTGTTTGGGAATGAAGGGCCCCCTCCTCCTGGGCAGGGAAGGCTTCGAGGGGACCGTGGCTCATTCATATCTCTCAGTGCCTGGCTATAGTATGGCACCCAGAGGCGTTAAAGGTCAACGTGTCAGTTGAACAGACTGAACCTACTGACCGGGCATCTTCTGTGACCACCCAGGTCACCAGGACAGCTCAACTGTCTGCTCTAGGGGCTGGTGCCAATAGACAGAGGAGACCCTCCCAGCAGGCTGTGGCCACATCGGCCAGGGTGGCTGAGTGTGTCCACACCAGTGCCCTGCACAGAGCTATCTGTCACACGTGTCGGGCTCTACAAGGGAATGGACCCCGGGCTCCTATAACCTCCTCCTCTGGGGGCTGCCTGGCCAGGAACCACCCTGCCCTGCTGGACTGTGGTTTGTATCTCATCTCCTGACTCTGCCATATTAATGATGATGAGGTTTTTATGTGACATTATATTAGCAAAGAGAAATGGGTCAGGCTGGAAAACATAAGCTCCAGGAAGAACATTTAGATAGAAACAAAAATCACCCAAGGCGTAGCCTATTACCACAGTATCCCCAGAGCCAAATACTAATGGTTGCATTTAATTTGAGGATATAATCCACAGAGACTTTTCTTAATCTGTAAAGAAAACAACACAAATGTTTTTCTCAGCTTCCAAAGAAACCAATATGGCTGTGGGGCAGGTCACGGTTCCCAAAGACGGATGCCACAGGATATCCCATCCCACAAGAGGACCTCTTTCCACACTCCTCTCCTTGAACCTGGGTGGAAATTTGTGACTACCTGGAATAACAAAATAAAGCAAAATGGATGATTTGCTAGTTCCCAGGCCCAGACCTTAAGAAACAGGCAGTTTCTACTTCCTGTTTCTTGGAATGCTGCCTCTTGGGACCAGCCACCATACTGTGAGGAAGCCCAAGGTAGCCCACAAGGAGAGAATAGATGGAGAAGCCATACGTATGTTTTTTGACTAACAGCCCATCTGAGGTTCCAGCCAACAGTCTGCAACAATTCCAGACATGTGAATGAAAAAGCTTCCAGAAGTTTCCAGCTGTCAAGTCACCCTCAGCCTTCAAGCCTTCCCAGGTCAGGGCCCATATATCCTGGCAGACAGAGAAGCTGTCCCCATTGTGACCTTTCTGAATTCCTAGCCCACTGGATCTGTGAGCATAATAAAATAATTGTTTTAAGCCAGTAAGTTTTGGAGTAACTTGTCATGCAGCAGTAGCAGCTGGAATGTTCTGCCACATGGGTTTCTATGAAGATGAATTAAAGTGATATCCCCACTACCCCAAAGTACATTGTTTAAAACCACATCAGGTCTTCTGGCTGCATAAAATCTTTTTAGGGATTAGGACCTCTCCATTTTTATCAGGTCTGGGTTATCTGTTTGTTTGTGTTCCTCCAATAGGAATATTTTCCTTGAATCTTTCCATGATGGTTATTTCCTGGATCACATAAAGTTGTGTTCAGGGGCTGAGTGTTTCCAGAAAAAGGTTTCTTGGTGCCTCCAGAAGGACTAAAGATATTTTTTACAAACTATTCTTGGAACCCAACAGAATGCTCTTACTAGAGGCTGATTAATAAAAGGTGATCAGGTCTGACCATATCACTGCCCTTAAAAAAAAGCCCTCAAAGCCTCCTGTTCTCCAAGTTCAAAGTCCTGGGCACAGTATGCAGGGTGCCTGTGGTCCAGGCCTTGGCAAGCTCTCTAGTCTCACCTCCCTCCTGCTCTCTTTGCATGCAATGCTCTACCCAGAGCAGACCACTAGCAGCTCCCTAAACACCCTGCAGTGTCTGCTGATGCAAGACACTGTGTCTTCTCTCAAATGTTCCAGAGCCACAAGCAGAGCTGACCACTCCCTCCTCTGCAAGCCTGCCCTGCTCTGCTGCAGGTGCTCCATCATAGCACTGTTCGCACTACACCGTACATCTTTGCCTGTGAATCCCAAACGGCGGTGGCTGGCTCGGACTCTTCCCAGGAGCCGTACCATCCATCCCCAGGCCAGGCACTGAGAAGGCAAGAACAAATGGCTGTTGAATGAATAAACGACTGGTGGAAATGCCCACAGCGCTTTCTTAGGGATTTCCAAACACTTTACAAGTCCTCTTGGCCTCGGAGAAAACATACCACTCAGAGCAGTGGCCAGCTATTCAAGGAAAACACTGTCAGAGGAATAAGATGGACAGCTGCAGACGTCAGGGCCCTGGTGGAACTAATGGCTTCCTCCACTCTTCCCAAACAGATGCCACGCTTTGCTGCCACAGCCGGATGGAGAATGTTTGTTGTGGTCGACCGCTGGATGAGGTTCACTGTGACGAATGGCCTGACACGGTTCACTGAAGCAGTCTACTGGACAGGGTTCCTCGTTGGAAAACCAGGTATGTTTAAAAATGTTAACATTCTGTTTGTTTCTAAAGAAGAGCTGAGGGTGCAGTCTGACCTGGAAACTGGTATTCAAAAAAATTCCCTGCGACAGCGCTGTGTAGCAAGCTCTGAAGTGCTTTTATCTCAGAGCATCTCTGAGAGAAGAAAAGGCACATGGAGAAATTAGTACCCAGGATCCTCCAAAGTCACACAGCAGCTCAGGGCAGAGCTGTAACCAGACACCACCTTCCAGACCATTTGACCTTATGGGTTTGCTTATCCCAGCTTCATCCCTTCCCAGCTGTGTGATCTTGGGCAACTGACTTGACATCTCTGGGCCTCAGAAAAATTGGACAATGGGGTCTCCTTTTCAGAACGGCGTGGCCAGTTCAGATGAATGTATACAAAGAGCTCTCAGCAGGCACTCAGTACAAGAGAATTTGATACAACCAGCACAGAGCAGGTGCTCAATGCACGGGGCTGTTACCATAAGGCTCAGTTCCAGCAGAGGAAGGCAAAGCTAGGATCCCTTGCAGATTAGGCGGGCAGGAGGTATGGGCTCTCAGGAAGTCGGGACCAAGCTGGGCAGGCACTGTGATATTTCTAACACACTTCTTGCCTCAGTGGGAAGAAGAGCAAAGGCCAGAGCCCTGGCTGCCCGCCCCAAGAGACACTAAATCCAACTGCTGCTATGGGAAGCTCCTGAGCGCAGACCCAGAGCCCCTCCATACTCTGGCTTCTACCTGCAAATTAGATAATTGCCCAGTACTATCCCTCTACTTCCACGGGAAGGGTAAACATCCCTGTCCCATCAACCTTGGTCTTGTCCATGTAACCTGCTTTGGCCTCATGGTGGGTAGGGAATTAAAACTGGCTCTGACTTTAGGCTTAGCCATGAGACTTGCCAATGGGATTAGTGGATGTGACTTGAACAGAGGTTTGAAATAAGCTTGCATGGCGGGGGGGTTGCCCTCCTGTGTGTCCACCTTTCACCTGGAGAAGAGCAAGTCTGAAATAGCCATGAAGGTCCATGAAGGATGAGAGATAGGTGGAGCAGACCTGGACCCGCTGAGCACAGCCTAGATAAACCAAACCCCAGCCTATCTGCAGCTACATGAACGAGAAATAAATGCTCACTGTTGCCTGCCACTCACTGTGGAGTAATTTGTTACATGGCATTATTTTTGGAAATAGCTGACTGATATAATGCCCTTCCAGTCCTATTTCTTTTTTTATCCAAAAGCACTTATTTATTTATTTATTCACTCACTCACTCACTCACTGGCCGTGTGGCATGTGGTATCTTAGTTCCCCGACCAGGGATTGAACCTGTGCCCCCTGCAGTGGAAGCATGGAGTCTTAACCATTGGACTGCCAGGGAAGCCCCCCAGCCCTATTTCTTAATGGTCTTGTCACGTTTTCCATACTCTAGCTGGACTACAGATTCTATGAGGTCCACTCTTTCTCGCCTTCCAGCCCTTTATTCAAGCTGTTCCTTCTGCTTGGAAGGCCCTCCTCTAACCCAAAATGTCTCCACAAATGTCCAAACCCAATGTCTATTTTAAGTCTTGGAGAAAATGCTGCTTCCTCCATGAAGACATCCCTGATCGCCCCACCTGGACCTGAGGTTGCCCTCCTCTGAACTTTTATTAAAAGAATTGCTTTCAACTTTCACTATAGTAATCTGTGTCATCCGTGTCCTTTTCTCAAGTCCATCCCAGGCAGTGAGTGTCTTCAGGGCAGAATCTAAGCCTGTTTAATCGAAGCCTGAAGAGCGAAGGCATCCATCGTTGAGATCTACTGAACGATGCCCTCCGCCCACTGCCTCACACCTAGACGAGGAAGCCTCCAGGGAGCAAGTGACCTCACCAGAGGCTGTTCCTAATATGGTGTGAGGTGTTGGGGGGTGTAGGGGGGCAGAGACCAACTCCATGGTGCTCTGAAATCCTGGCCCAGGGCAGACACCCAACCGAAGTTCACTTGTGGAATGTGAGATTCTCCTAAATGCCAACCACAGAGGTTAATAAGAACAGCTGCAGATAGCGCTTTGTGCCAGGCACAGTCTTATACACATCTTTTTTAAACCTCGTGAAAACGCTATCATTGTCCCTCTTTTACAGATGAAGATCGAAATTTCAAGGAATTAAGTCACTTGCTCAATATTTATTCATTTACCCAAAAACATATTTTGGAGTGCACAGGATGTGCCTGGTGCTGGAGAATGGATGGTCTGGTCCCCACCCTCAAGGAGCTGAAGGTCTGGTTGGGGAGAAAGACACCAACCGGGTGTCACACGGATGACACCGAGTTACAAAGGACCAAATGTGATAAAGGGA
>NW_006786690.1:2006034-2024184 GCF_000442215.2 Lipotes vexillifer
AGGACCAAATGTGATAAAGGAAAAGAGAGCGGGTATACGGTCAGGAGAGGGTGGCATTTGAGCTGAGGCCTGAAGGAAGCGCAGGAGGAAAGAGGGGGTCGGGCCAGGCAGATGCACAGCAAAGAGAATGAAGCGGGGAAGTCTTGGCCTGTTTGTGGAGCAGAGAGGTGGTGTGGGGTGGTGAGAAAGGGAACATGGTGGGTGGTAACGGGGTGTGGAGGCAGACCACACAGGGCCTTGGCGGCTTGGGGAGGCTTGTGTGGATGGCTTAGGGAGATCCCCATCTGCCTGGTGTTTTAAAGTGATACTCAAGCTGCTGTGTGAAGTGTCCTGGAGGGAGACCCCATGTAGAGTAATTCAGGGAGATACCCATCTGTGTTGGTGAGCGCCCACTAGTCACTTAGGATGGGTAGGAGGGAGGCAGGGAGCACCTGGGCCTGTGCTTTGGGGTCCCCTGAAGGTGGCTGGAGGTGCCCCTAGCTGGTGGGGAGCTGGTTACCAGTCCAGGGGCAAGAAGAATTGACCAAGAGCACAGGGCACCATCAGCCAGTCACCTCACTTCAGCCCCGTTGGGGGAGCCTCCAGCTGCCCTCTGGAAGCACCAGGGCCTCCCAGGCCCACGGATGCAAGGTCACAATGTCATCTTGGATATACGTGGTGGCCACACAGAGCTATGCATTGATCATGGCAAACACAGCCTGTGGACCAGAGCCAAGAGGCACAGATGTGTGGCTGTGATAACAAGATGACTGATGATTACTGGAAAGGGGAAAAGCAAGGAAATCAAAGAGGCCCTATTCACCCCAAGAAACATAAAGAGATGGCAGAGGCAGTGCCAGGAGAGCCTGGTACAGAGCTGCGCCCCAGCGGAGGGTCCTTCTAGTCGCTGGGATGGCTGAGCTGCAGGGAATGGGCCAGCAGAAAGGGCGGAGCCCTGGAGCCACACTTACTAGCTGCCTCAGTTTCCTTATCTGTACAATGGGGACAACCATACCCCACCCTGAGGGTTAGAGATCACACAGTGGGTGCAGAAGCCGTTCCATGGCCAGCCTCAATTGAGCCTGTGTGGAGGCAGATGGAGGCACCTCGTTAAAAAGCTTCCCAACAACCCTATGAGGAAGGTGCAATTTGTGTCACTCTTTTCCAGATGGGGAAACTGAGGCTGAGAGAGGTCATGCAAATTTCCCAAGGTGATGAATGGGTGAGCCAGGATTCAACTCAGGCCGGCTGCCTCGGAGGCTCCACATTTCACTGCTGTGCCATCCTGCTCCTGTGCAATTTCTGGGAACTTGGCCAGGTTCAGAGGGTCTGAGAGGGCCCCAGGGAGGTGCCCACATCCACAAGACTCCCCAGGCCGTCTCCTCAGGGCCTGGCAGCACCTCCCACCTGTGGGCTGGAGCAGTGCCCCTCTATAGCAGGTACCACCTATGTGAGAGGAGTTGGTGCCTCTCCCCACAGGAGCCCCGCCTGTGATGCTCAGCCTCCAGGAAGCCTTCCCAGATCCCCTCAAGGGAGTGACGCTTCCTCCCTGCACCATTCTGGGTCCCACTGCTGATCACTTGGCCAGGCCAACTCACAGGAGGGTCTGTGTTGCTCTGTCTCTCTCACAGGCAGGAGCCTGGAAGGCAGAGATCTTGTCAAATTCATCTTGGAATCATCTACGATGCTGGGCGCTCAGTAGGATCTGAGTAAACGTATATGGAATTAATCTGGAGAGAGAACTGAGAAGGAGCCCGAGCAAGCATGAGCAGAGGCCAGAGCAGCTCTGGCCCTCTCCCCATCAGGCCCACGATGGCCCCACCTGATTCACTGTCAGAATTCAGGGAAGAACAGGAGGGTGACTTGCCCTCCTCTACAGACCAGGGACCTCCCCTTTCCTTAACCCATAGGCCCCTTCCAGAAACTGAGAGAAGCCGCCCCGACCCTCCCCTAACTGAAAGGACACGTGTATGCATTTTACACAGAAACTAACAAACACAGGCTTCCCATTGGCAGACCTACCTGTGTTGACCACCTAACTTAGATGGGGGAATCTCTGGGCAGATTTTTATTTCCTACAAAGGATGAGGTGAGGAATTTATTTTGGAGTCAGGGAGACGCAGAACAAAATCCTACCTTACTGTTCCTAGCTGTGTGATCTCTGGTTAGCTACTTTACCCACATAAGCCTCAACATCCTCATCTGTGAAATGGGGATAATGTCAGATAATGCATATTATTAGAGAGACTGCACTAATAGGTGGACAGGGAAGGTGTTTTTTTTCTTTAAATGTAAATGGGTCGCAGGAGGTGCCTCTGAGTCTCCTTTCATTTAATTTTATTTGATTGTTTTTTATAGGCAGACGTGATAGTGGAAAAAGCACAGGCTCCTAGTCAAAATGTCTGACCGTTGGCTCTACATATTACCAGTTAGTTGTGTGGTCACAACCACGTTGCTTAAGCTCTCTGAGCCATGAGTCTGCATCTGTCAAAAGCGACTAATAACAACCCCTTGAAGGTGTGGGTGGCTTGGATGTGGCACAGAGTCTGGCAGAAACAGGGGGCAGAAGGGAAGGGTCTGTGCATGGGCTGAACAGGGAGAGGCCCCTCACCCACCTTCCCACGTCCACCCACTCCTCATCCCTAGCATGACAGCTCTGAGCATGTTTCCTGGGTGAGAACTGCCTCTGTTTTAGATCTGGGGGCCTATGCAATTCACAAATGTAGCAAACGTGCTGCGGCCCAGAAGACAGCTCCCTCTGCTTCAGAGAAAACACACAGTTCAATTTCCTAAAGATCGAACCCCAGGAAGCCTTTCACTGCTTTCCCAGAGAGAGCAGTTCTCAGAACTTGGGAGGTGCCACCCTCATGCGACTAAACAATTCAAGCCCAAGTATTTGTCATTCTCAGCAAAGGTTTGTGAGGATGACTGAGAAAATGAAAAAAAAAATGTGATTTCAGCAGCACAGCTTTCAGCAATATATGGGAATCCACTTTTGTCAATTCACGGAAGGCACAGCTCAAATCATTAAAAAGCCATGTACTTAATCACGCGTGGAGAAGGTTGGGCTATGCCTCTCAGATCATTTTCAAATGGTTTCAGGTTAACTTTCAAAAACTGACAGGCAAGCAGGGAGGGGATTATGATAGATGATAATCTGAGGAATTTCTGGTTCTGGTTCTCGGAGGATAAGGAGTTTATTCGAGAGAAAACTGCCACCCAGACCTGGGCATGGTGGCAATGGTGAGGGAAATTCCAGGATGATCAGCTGTGACTTCCACCCTCAGGGAGTCTGCAGCTGCTTTCTCAGAATGACAGCGAATTCAGAGCACACTACTAAGTAAGCAGATAATTGTGATGTATTGTGACAGGTGCTAATAAAAGGTGGAAGTTTACCCAGTGATTAAGTCTCAGCTGTGAACACAGAGACCTGGGTTTGGAATTTGTCTTTGCCACCCATTGTGTGACCCCACGCAGGTTTCTGGACCTCTCAGAGACTTGGGTTCCTCACCTATAAAGTGGGATGGCCAGCTCACAGGCCTGGGGAGTTATGTATGAGTTCATTCCTATAAAGCCTTTCACGTAGTGCCTGGTACACATTGAGCTCTCAGTCAATGCTGGCTAAGCAGCTAATTCTGCTGAAGGAAGCCTCACTGATGACCTCTGATTGGGATCAAGAAGGACAAGCAGGAGTCTGCAGGGTGGAGAGTTGGAGGAAGAACATTCCAGCCAGAGGGCACAGCACGTGCAAAGGCCCTGAGGTGAGGGGTTGGTCAGGGAGGAGCGCAGGGTACGAGTACGTGGGGAGGGGGACGAGGGAGGGAATGCTGCAAGCTGCACTGGAGTCCTCCTCTGAAGGTCAGTGAATGCCAGGCTGAGGAGTTTGGACTTTATTGAAGGCTGGGGCAGTGTCTGTGAACTCAAAGGGTCAGGAACATCCTGTGTCTTCTTCCAGGTCTTAGTACATGTTGGTCACTTGTTGACTTCTAAGTGACCACCTCCCATCAAACTCTGATCCAGCGTCCCCAGCCTTTGTTTAAGGAAAACACCCTCTATTAGGTCCAGCAAAGATCATGTTTCCCTTCTAAGGAAGGCAGAGCTGTTGTGGGGAAACTACTGTACCTAGTCAGGAACTGCATTTCCCACCCTCCTTGCATTTAGGTGGGGCCCTATGAGCAAGTTCTGGCCAATGGAATATGGGTATAATTTACATACATATTGGGGCCTGGTCCATAAAACCCCCTGTGGGACCCTCCAAGGCTGAGGTGACCTTGGGAGTCATAGTCTGAAGATGATGGAAGCTCCATCACCCTGGGTCCCTGAGGGACTGTGATGAGCAAAGCTCCCTCCTCCTCCCATCAATTTGACTTTACATGAGCAAGAAGTAAATGTCTGTTCTCAATCCATAAAAAGGTCTCTGGGTTTATCTGTTATAGCATCTAGCATTACCTTAAATAAATACACCCATTATACAGAATGACCTCGGGCATGTTATTTCGCCTCTCTGGGCCTCAGTTTCTCTAATGCAGATTTTTGTGAAGGGCTAATAAGATGACAAATGTGAGTGGTGCTTTGCAAGCAGGGAAGGCTACAGAGATGCCATTCACTGCTGGTGTTGTGGCTTTGGTCTCTCCGAGAGCCCGAAGGAGAGTGGACTTTGTACAGCCCCTGCTGAGGCAGGGGGAGTGCAGCCAAGGTCTTGGAGAAGCTCCAGGCAAGGGGCCCAGATCTATCAGCAGATCCTGACCCAGATTGGAGACCCTCACTCCAGACTTTAGTTCTGCCCCTTGGCAGAGATGCTCCCCAAAGGGATGAGCCCCTGTGGGAGGGACTGGGACCTGGCTTCTGTCTCCTGGTGGCTCCCCTGGGAAGGAGTTGGCCCTGCTTCCCTGATAACTTGTTCCAGCCACTCACAACTCATTAACAGGAAATTGCATGCCCTGCCAGGAAGATGCACCTCTGATTTTTCAGACATGTCAGGTAGACACTATTATCAAAACCTTGTCATTTCTCTGCATAGCCCCACATCCTCCTGCTCTGGGGTTCTCCTGCCAGGCTCTGTGCTTGGGGCACACACTTACTCTCTCTGGAGACTTGAGAACCTCGTGCGGTTCACAGTTCCGCCAGCCAGTCTGGCAGGGAGCAGGGGTTCAGGATGGAAGCTTGCACTGGTAACGGAGGCTCACCCTGCACCCCACCCCTAAGCAGTCCTGCACTCCCAGCCCAGAACTGGTGCTGAGGACCCTGTAAGAAGACAGGAGGAAGGCCTGAGCAGTATGTGAAGTGCTGAGCTGGATCTGAGCAATGACAACTTTAACAGGATCCTTCCTGGTCATTACATGTCCTTCTGCTGAGAGGGTTTCCTCACCCATAGCTTAGAGGTAGGGATGGAAAATGCCCCACCCTCAGCCTCTGGAGCCTGGATTCAGGGGCAGGGCCACCTCATGGTCCCACGGTCCCGTTCTCAGGCAGGTGGTTGCAGACACCGACCTCCTCTGTCTCCTGTGCTCTCACCTTTGCCCAATGCCCACTTGCCAGTGCTAGCTGGGGACATGAAAGGGGCTCTCAAATCACCTGACAGTAAAAACCATCAACACCCTGGGCCAGGCTCTATGGAGAGACAGAGAAGAATCAAAAACAATAAGGACAAAAAGCATCAATTTCCACAGTCTTTCACACAATAATTAACTTGTCTGAGCCTTACACCCACCCTTACGGGTGCCATTACCCTTATTCCACTGAGGAGGAAACTGAAGCTCATGGAGATTAAACCACTGGTGCTCAAGGTAACCCAGCTAGTGCACTAGGCAGTAATCTGAGCTGTACCCTATAAACGTCCCATAATAATCACAGTCACTTGTTTAGTAGGTCCTACATACCAAGCACCAAACTGAGCATTTTGTCAACTCTCCAGCAGAGGTTATAGTATTTCTATTTTCAGATGACGTCTGGAGGCTCAGAGAGGTTAAGCAACTTGCCCAAGGTCACACAACAAGTAAGCAGTAACCATAGCCTTAATGCCTACAGTGTTGGTGCTCTCTCCCTATACCAGTTGCCTCACCAGCGAGAAGGGTCCCACTTAGGGAGGGCAGGGAAAAAGGCCACCAGATCCTATCAAGTGAAAAAGAAGCAGATAAAATTGCACACATGCTGGTCACCACTCCATTAAAAACTCAAGTGTGCATGCATCAGATGGGATGGGATCTGGTAGACAGTTGGGTGGGCGTCTCAGAGTGAGGCAGGGCCTGGCAACTTGTTAGCTCATGGTGCTCCTTGGCTGTATTTTTCCTTGTAACGATGGCTGAGGGTAAAGGTGTATAGGAGCCAGGTGGGCACAGGTGTGGTGGCTCATCGTTTCCTTGGCCCTGGCAGCACAGGGTTCTCCCTCCCTCTCCCAGGTGCAGGAGCCACCTGGCCAGGTAACCTCTCCACCCCACCGCATTCCAGACAGCCTTCAGTCCCAGGCAGAGATCCAAGCAAACCAGCGACCACTGCCCTGAGCACGTACAGCTTTTGCAGGAGAGGGGCTGCAGCAGCAGCTATAACCCAGGCAGTGTTACAGAGGCCCCCATGCCTGCAGTCCTCCCACCACAGAGGCCAAGGCCAAGGAGCTGGTCTCCAACTACCCTCTAAAAGGCCCTTTGTGACGTAGCCCCTGCCCTCCTGGGCAGCTCAGTACCCACCTCTCCTTTCATGCTCTCGTCACACTCAGTTCAGCATACTCCACTGCCATACCTCTGCCCAGGCTGTTGGCCCTCCCGTTCCACCTGCCTATTCTTCAGCTCTAGAACCCAAGTCTGTTGTTCTCAGTTGTCCTGAATCCACCCCACAGCTTTCAGACTGTTCAGAGTCTCCCACCAAAGTCATGTATCCTAAACTTCTGTTAAAACAAACACTTCAGGGCTTCCCTGGTGGCGCAGTGGTTGGGAGTCCGCCTGCGATGCAGGGGACGCGGGTTCGTGCCCCGGTCCGGGAGGATCCCACAGGCCGCGGAGCGGCTGGTCCCGTGAGCCATGGCCGCTGAGCCTGCGCGTCCGGAGCCTGTGCTCCGCAACGGGAGAGGCCACAGCAGTGAGAGGCCCGCGTACCGCAAAAAAAACAAAACAACAAAAAAACCATTATGTTAAGTGAAAGAACCTGACACAAGAGTACACACTGTATGATTCTATTTATAAGAGACTCTAGAAGGTTCAAACTAACCTAGAGTGACAGGAGGCAGATCAGTGATGGTCTGGGCCAGCAGTTGAAGAAGGATGGACTGTCAAGGGGCATGAGGGAACTTTCAGAGGTAAAAATATTCTTATCTTGATTTTGGTGGTGGTTAATTTCTCAAAACGCATTGAAAGGTACACTTAAAACTGGGTGCCTTTTTTTTTTTTTTGCAGTACGCGGGCCTCTCGCTGTTGTGGCCTCTCCCGTTGCAGAGCACAGGCTCCGGACGCGCAGGCTCAGCGGCCATGGCTCACGGGCCCAGCCGCTCCGCGGCATGTGGGATCTTCCCGGACCGGGGCACGAACCCGCGTCTCCTGCATTCGCAGGCGGACTCTCAACCACTGCGCCACCAGGGAAGCCCTGGGTGCCTTTTACTGTAAGAAATTATACATCAATATAGTTGATTTGAAAGTGAAAAGGAAAAGATAGCGCTATTGATTCAACTGGGGTTAAAATCAAGGAGGTTTCATAGAGGAGGCAGTGTGTAAGCTTGGTTTTTAAAAATGAACTTGAGAGACATATGGAAGAAAAGGCAGGGACCTGTCAAGCAGAGCAAACAGTATAAGTATGGTTGAGACTGCTAGTTGCCCCCTAATATCCATTCTCTCTTGACATCTATAGAAACAGAAGCCATAATTCTATCTGAGCACATGGCCATGAGAATAAAGACTACATTTCCCAGCCTCTCTTGCAGCTAGGAGTAGGCATGTGCACAAGTACTGGCCAAGGGGATGTAAGTGGAAGTGGGGTGTGCAACTTCTGGAGAGTATGTTTAAAGTGAAGGGACATTCCTTCTCTTCCCCCTTTTCCCTCTCTGCTGGCTGAAATGTGGACATGATGACCGGAGCCAGAGCAGCCACCTTGGACCACAAGGTAGAAGCCACTACTGAGAATGAAGGGTGGACCCTGAGTCCCCAGTGAAGTGGAGTCACCACACCAGTCCTAGGCTAACTACCTGGACTTGTAAGTGAGAAAGGGATAACCTTCTCTTTTGTTTAAGCTATTACAATTCTGGATTTTCTATTAGTTCCAGTAGAATCCAATCCTAAGTAATAAATTGGGCAAAGGCAAAGAGAGGTGACATGAACATGTCCCCAGTGTCACAGACTCCTGGACACCACCGTCATGATTTGACTGTACTGCTTGAGGGCAGGGCCCTGGTGTTCCTCGTTTTTCTGTTTCCAGGGCTTGGAACTCAGCAGGTGCTCAGGAAAAACACTGAGTTGACTGGAAGACCACGGCATGGCTGAAGCCCCACCGTGATGTTATGGAATGAATGTTTGTGTGTCCCCAAAATTCATATGTTGAAACTCTAACCCCCCAATGTAATAGTATTTGGAGATGGGGCTTTTAGGAAATAATTAGAGTTAGATGAGGTCATGAGGGTGGGGCCCTCTGATGGGATTAGTGCCCTTATACAAAGAGACACCAGAGAGCTGGTGCATTCTCTCTCTCTCCTCCTCCTCCACTCCCTTGCTCTCGGCTCCACAAGTACACAAAGAAGTCACTCGAGATGTGAGCACACAGCAAGATGGTGACTGCCTACAAACCAAGAGAAGAGGCCTCAGAATGAAACCCACCTTGCCAGCACCTTGATGTAGGACTTCCCAGCCTCCAGAGCTGTGAGAAATAAATTTCTGTTGTTTAAGCCACCTGGCCTGTGGCATTTTATTATGGCCCTTGAGCAGACTAATACACACAAGATAGACTATGTGTTTGCTCTCTGAGGGCAAGGCCTGAGCCCTCCTGTTCATCCCCATAATCCTTGCACCTAGCTCCAGAAGGCTTGTTGTGAGGTCTCAGGTATTTGCAGAAGGAAAGAATGAAAGACTGATGTAACAGAAGTCCGAGGTTTCACATAGCATTTGCCTATCCTTTTGGTTAACAGGTTCCCAAACTGCTTTCTGGGGTACCTCCCCTCCTCCCTCACTTCTAGTCTATGTTCTTCTTGGGGTGGGACTGTCTAGATGCCCCACAGTGGGGATGAGTGATCTAGACCTCAGCCAATCCATACCTTTCATCCCTCTGGACATAACAATATGTTAGGGACAGACAGAGCCACAGGCCCAATTAAAGCTTGTCAGAGCTAATCTTGGGACTTCAAGTGAACAATCTAGAAACAATCAAGAAAGTGGCACTAGCTCTTTTATACCACACACAAATTGAGTGGATGGAAGATAAAGTAGCTGTAGCCAAAGTGCTATCATCAAGGAACAGCCGATCTGGGAATGAAGCCCACTGAGAGAGAGTACAGCACAGAGACAGAGAAGGAGGAATTGAGTCTTGGTGACTTCAGTTTGATGCCTGGATCAAGCTGTGCCTGAAGTCCAATCCTAATGATTTCAACTAAGTGATCTAATTAATGTTTTGGGGGGTTAAACCAAATGGGCTTGAGTCTTTGTCTCCTGCAACCCAGAGAGTACACACTAACACAATTGACCTTAAGGTCAATGTCACCCTTAAAATATGTCATCTTGGGAGCAGTGCTGCCATCTAATACAGGGACCAGGGCACTATCGGGTTACTGCATTAACTCCACTTCCTTTCAACTGTAGCTGACTCTGAGAACTTAAACAAGGTCTTGTTGATTCTTCCTGGTATGTGACATTGCAAACCAATCTCACGTTATCAGCATTGCAAAAATTCCCCTATAAAAACACAGGAGTCTAAAATGTTAATCTGGGAATTAGTGGACATTTATCTTCTTTTGGATCTGTATAATTTCCTCCCAGGATTTTTATCTGCTTTCTGAGCCACCTCATTTACCTAAGCTTTCAAAAGCTCACGCAAAACACATAATGCACTTCAGCTACAAAAATCAGTGCTTGAGGATGTGTTTTTACCAGGACTGCTACAGAAAATTTTCCCACTGCTTTTCAGAGGCCTCACTACCAAAATTTTTATTCATGAATAAGAGCCAGAATAGTCTCACTTATAAACAAAGGTTTTCCCTAATTATCAAATCAAGGAAAATATGTAATTAAAAAATATATATAGTTTTTTATTTTTCAAGGGGAGATTTATATTAGTTTGGGCTTCAAACAACCCTCATCTTCCCTCCACCACCGAGACTGACTTTAATTAAAGACCATTTACCCTGGGAATGGATTGCTTGCTGCAATTTGTACGGAAGACACACATTTGCAGACAAATGGATTGCAGTCCTTAGATTTTGCTCAGATGACAAAAGAAGTGATTATGTTCCCTCGTCACTTCCTCACTCTGAAGGACTCTATTAAGAGAATAATTTGAACGGTCTCTCTGCTACTCTGCATTTTAAACTGTGATCTATTTCAATGCCATCAACATTTTTCCCCTTTAAAAATTGAGTGATGTTTAAGAAAAAATGCCAGCTGGGTGTCTATTTGAGGAGGGGCTGCAGGAAATGAGAAGGTTTATATAACTCCCTCTGAAGCCCCAGTTGCTTGCAAGTGCATGGGTAACCTGTAGCTTTGTTTTGTGGCTACAAATAGCAGACAGAGATAATCCTAGAGCACAGGAGGAGACTAATCAAATTCACACACTAGCTCTGGACACCTAGTTCTATTTTTCCACTTCCTGGCTGCCCAGTGCCAGAGGGGTTTGGACGGGGCTGTCTGACTCTGAAGCCACGGAGTTTAAATGGAACTGTCAGGCCCTAAGGCTTCCTGATTCATATGTGGTCTGAAAAGAGGCCCATGGATCTGCTGAAGGAAGCCCAAACCGGAGGGAGGTCACTGGTGATAAAACAAGCCCAGGGGTGCCTTCTCCATGACCCCACGAACACCGGTGTGCTGTGTTATAATGCCTCATGCGTCTGTTAACCTGAAGGACTGAGGGTGCTTTGAGAGCACGGGCTAGTCTACCTCCTTAGAGCTTAGCTCAGTATCTGGCACACAGTGGCGCTCAATAAGTGCAGAGTGAGTAAAAACATGTCCTTTAGCTCTGTCCGTTTGGAGCTGAGCTCAGCACCAACACTGACTGGGTACTTGGGCAATTTACCCCAAATCCAGGAAAGGCATATCCAGCCTTGGCCTGAGACGACGGGAATCCAACGTCCTTCTTTCACTGTGATCCATGAACTATTTGATTTTAGAGATTTTAGAGCAGGGAGGAATCTGAGCGTGGTGGACTGCAAAAACATCTTGATTCTCCACCCTTCCCTGAATCCATGCCTTTGGCAATGTGACTCAGCAGCTGCTTTCATCAAGAGATGGAGTCCTTCTCCTCACCCCTTGTATCCTGGCTGGCCTTTTAACTTGCTTGGCCAACAGAATGTGAAGGAAGTAACGGTGTGCCTTCTGAGCCTTGGTCTTAAGAGGATACGCATGCTTCCACTTGTTCGTTTAGACCCTTGTCTCTGCCATGAGAAGAAGTCCAGGTCCACATGTAGCAAAGCTAGGTCATCCAACCAAGGCCATCCTAGCCCTAAGGGCTCCCAGGTGACTTATCAGCTAACTACAGATGCATGAGTTAGCCTAGCCAAGACCCACAGACTCATGAGAAATAATAAATGGCTTTGTTTTAAGTCACTAAGTTTCAGGATGGTCTGTTACACAGCAATAGCTAGCTGATACATAGAGCTCAGCATTCCAAACAAGTGGGCACCCTGAAGCCCAGAGGGGGAGAGAACTTTCCTAAAACCACATCTGCCAGTGACAAGAATCCACATATGGGAACCACTCACTCAGGGCCCTTCCAACTATACCAAACACTGATCTTTCTTTAAGTACCCATTTCTTTTCATCTTTCTAAGTCATCAGCGCTCGGGTTCTGAACAAAGGGCAGGGGCAGGTATGTGATGGTCACCGAGCAACCATAAAAAGGCAAAGTACGTATCATTAGTTTCCAGCTCACTACCTCTGAGGTTCTAGAATCATGCTCCTAGGAAGCCACTGGGTTCCCACAAACTGTAACCATCTGTTCTGCCATGAGAATCAAACCACAGTGGTCTTTTCCCAATTTGTAAAAAATTATGGAAATCAATAGGACTTTTAATATTAATAGTAATTTATAAAAGGCACTTAGAGCAGCACTTGGCACACAGTAAGTGTTCAATAAATGTAAGTTACTATTATTGTTAAATTCTCCTCTCACACTTTTTTCTTAAACCTTTGGCGCCTCATACCATGTGTCAGTCAGCAGGCAAAACATATGGATAACAAGTCACAGCTAACATTCATTAAGCATCTGTGCAGGCCAGGCTTTCTACATAAGTCATTGAAGTTAACCGTCACATTTCTTTGAGGTACCAACCCCATCTTACAGATGAGGAAACAAAGGCTCAGTGAGATGAATTTGTCCAAGGTTAGTAAAGCTGGGAAGTGGCTAGACTCATACCCCAGCTGTCTGACGCAAGCCTGGGGCCGCACACACCATGATTATTCATCTCTGTTCTCTCTCATGCTTAGCCTGGAGTGAGGAATGAACAAAAGTACAGAGTGAATAAATACATTTCAAGAATTCGAAGAAGATAGTGTCTCCCTGCCCCACCCCAAGAAGGGCTGAAATTAAAAAGACTGACAATCTGACAATATTAAGCACCGGTGAGGATGTGGAACAACTGGAACTCTCATGCACTGTCCTCCCAACCCCCAATCTCAGGCTCTCGTACTGGAAAGGACATTTACTGTAACCAAGAGGTCAGGGCAGCAACCATGTCTGATTGACTGACAAAACTAAAGAGCCTTACAGAGCCCTGGTGAAGTGCATGGGCTTCAGATTCCCATGTTCCTGGGCTCAGGAACATGCAAGTGTCCAAGCCCCAGGTGATGCTGAATGAGTAAGAAATTCACCAGGGACTTTCTTAGATACTTTCCAAGACAGTGGCTCTTTGGTACTGTCTGGGGATTGAACTCCCCACCACCCCAGTTCTAAGATCACATATCCCGTTGTCCAACATTTTACATTTAAAAAATACTGTCATATGATTCTTCTTGTTTAATCCTTCTAACCCTAACCCTTTGAGGCTGGCCAGAGTTAGGAAATAGTATCCCCATTTTACAGATGAGGACACTGAGGTCTGAGAGGTAAATTTCTGACCTAGGATCACACAGTCCTCCTGCCTGACTCAATCCAGTGTTCTTTCTACTATATATCTCATAAATAAGGTGGGGTGGGGAACAGAGAGATGGGGAGAGAGGGGGTTATTACTACAGTGCTCCTGGCACTAAGTTAGGTGCTTTTGTGTGCTATCACCACAACCAGGTGAGATGGTATTATGCCCATGTTACACACGAGGAAACAAATTCAGGGAAGCTGAATGATTTGCCCAATGTGATGATAATAACAAATGGCAAAGCAAAATTCAAACCCAGGTTTTGAATCTCCACAGCAGTAGGCAGAGACCTACTTTCTAGAAACAGAGTTTATTGGGGTCCCAGTCTGGTGAGTGACAACAAATTAGCAGGATGTGACAATGCATGGTTCAGGCTCCGACTCCTAAAAGCAGCTCTCAGATGGGAGGCTAGAGCTGCTTGAGGCTGGGCAGCATCGGGAATGTGAGCTAGTCTCTCAAAGGAACCACCTGGAAAGAAATGAACCACTTATGCTATTCCAGTAGGTTTGTTTTTTAAAAAACATATACGTTTTGAGGTCAAATAAAATGAGACTGTCAGTCTGGAGGGATGAAAGGCTGGCCGGAATTACGGCTCCAGAATGTCTTGCTATCTCAGGCCATGGTCTTTGGGTTCTGCCCCAAAATACTTATTTCGACTGGAGACCTTCACCTCTTCTGCGCTCTGGGGAAAATTCATGTTACTGGTTTTGGGAAACAGGAAGAATCTGAGGTCTGCAGCACAGCTGTCACCAACCCCTGGGACACCTTTTCCATCAACCAAGCTCTGGCCCACCTGTTTACAGCATCTAATGCTTCACAGAGAAATGAACAAAAACAGCTTCTTCTCAATAGTTGGCCTGAGACTTCTGACGTGGTCCGTCCCAGTCACCCGCAGATAGGAAGCGGAAGCTGAGAGCCTGCACCGGGGCAGGGGCTGAAGGCCTCTTCCTTTCTGTTCCCAGCGCTTGTTTCCCAACATCTGCCTCTTAACAGTTTGTCTCTGTCTTCCCTGTGAGATACGAGCCATGTCAGACCAGGACCCAGGGCTGGTTTTTCTCTGAAATCTCCAGCATCGAATCCAATACTTGGAGCTCTGTAGGAGTTCCACAATGGCCCGTTGAATAAAGCAATGAATGAATGAATGGTACGTCCTGTCCTGTGACTGCTTCCCTGTACCAGGGGCCTGGCTGGTGATGACGACTGTGATGATAATGATAAGGAGGGAGAGGCAAAGTTGTCGTTCAAGGTTACAGCAAAGTTCTGGGCAGGGAGAACAGACGCTGACCTTCCCAGCCTCAAAGACTGCAGTAGCTTTTCCCAGTTGTCCTACACCCTTTTGAAGCCCCCCAAATGCATTTTCTTCCCCAGATCAAGTTACTGCAGAGGCAAACCAATTCTCTGGTTAAGTAAAATGAACGTGAGCAGATTATCTATTGATTGTCATCCTCCCATGTTTTACAGATAAAGACCCCCTACCTGGACTCTGCATGGAGCACTGATAGGCCAACTGGCTATGTGATGGGAGGTCCAGAGGCCAGAGCTTTGAATGGGCTGATTTTAGCGCTTCAGGAATCTCTGCTACTTGTGATGGCTTTCTACGTTGGCATTTCCGCTCCCTGGGTTTTAAAGAATGAGAAATCTGTGGCTGATCACATATTCAGCAACCAAATGCACTTATTCGAAGACCTAAATTGCAGAAATAACTCGCGTGATTAGTTGAATGAATATGAGTCAGATCATCAGGCTCCATCTACGGATAAATCAGGAAGAGATAACTGGGCCCA
Organism: Lipotes vexillifer; assembly: GCF_000442215.2. Lineage (NCBI taxonomy): Eukaryota > Metazoa > Chordata > Mammalia > Artiodactyla > Lipotidae > Lipotes > Lipotes vexillifer. Next base: position 2,021,047 of record NW_006786690.1, read on the forward strand.
GTGGAGGGCAAGCCCTCCCCATCAGTTTCTTCTGCTGGGCCAAGACACACTTTCCCTGCGAGGTGGCCAAGGTGGGAATCCTTGAGCCTCTGCTCCTCAGAGATGCTCTCTGCCTTGTTCTGCTTATGTACCAGGCCCAGCCACACCCCAAGCCCCAGCTCCAAGGCAGAGCTTCAAGTTCCGAGGCAGCTGGACCTCTGATTATTCCCAAAGGGCAGATCCTCTGACGATGAGCCAGTCCCAGTGAGGGACCTGAGAAGAGGGCCCTGGCCTCACCCCGGGCCCAGAAGCCTGTCCTCCTAGTGCTCACTGGTGAGTTCCTGCAAAACAGGCCTTGCCTTCTAGGCTCTGGCCTTGGATTTGCCCAGTCCAGCAGCATTCTCATCAAGCAAATCTCCATATCCCTTGCGCATGCCCGAATCTCCCAGAGTGGCCTCCAAGGATTCCCCCAGCCAGAGCCCGGTTCCCACATGGAACCTGCTCCAGGAGGAGCACAGAGCCTCTAAGCACAGCGCATGCTCAGCCCGGCCATACCTCAGCCCAGCCTGCAGGCCGGCCAACCCTGCTGAGCTGTGCAGAGACCTCACAGCTTCCCTAAAGTGGGCCTCCAGTCACCTCATCTTCCTTGCTCTGGATGGCTCCCAAGAAGCTACCTCCCAGGGACAGAGAACCACATCTACGTCATAGTGGCATGACACAGACACCACCAATTCTTCCTTTCCTGTTCCTATTATGCAATTGTGGGTGTGACAGGACTCCGAGAGGCCAGGCCTCAAGTATGGCAGTCACAGAGTAAAGAGCTGGAGGAGACAAAGTAGGGAACAGGTGCCTTTAAACCATTCAGTGGAAGGCTATACAGACTTAAACTTTTCCATGAAAAGGGAAAGGATCAAAGAGCTTGGGTTCCAATCCTGGCTCTGCAGTTTGCCAGCTGTGTGACCCTGGCCAAAGTACATAACCACTCTGGGCCTCAGTGTCCTCATCTGTAAAATGTAGATATTTCTGTATAGAATTATTTGTAGGATTCAATAAATAACATATTTAAAGCACTCAGTAGAGTGGCATGTGGTAAATAGTTGAACATGTTAGCTAGTCCTGTACTAAAAACTTATCCTAAGAAAACATTAGGACAAGTATGCAAAGATTAGGAAACTGAACTAGAAAGATTCTAGAATGGCCAAAAAAAAAATCAGAAATAACCTAAATGTAAAGTAATAGGATAAGAAAAAAATATACAAAATGTGTGTATATATAATGTGTGTGAACATACACATTATATATATATATATATATAACGTGTGTGAACATACATATTATATATATATATATATATATATATATATACGTGTGTATATGTATATATATACACATATAGTCTGTCCATACGATAGACTACGACGTAGCCATTAAATACGACAATATAGTTGTTTAGTGTTTAACAGCTTGAAAAGGTGATCACAAAATGCTGTTAAGTGAAAAAGCAGGTCACAAGACAGTATTTATCATATGATTCCATTTATTTAAAAATACGTATTTATCTCTATTCATTTATATGGGGACATAACTGGAGAGACACACAAAACTATGGGTCACCTCTGAGTGATGGAACTTCGGGAGCCTTTCTTTCTGGTTCTTATTTGGAGTTTCTAATTTCCCTACCTAACTACATTTATTATTTATTTATTTATTTAAAGGAAAAAAGAGATGGAGTAATTTTAAGGGTAGAAAAGGATTTTCATACTCAGATAATTCCAACACAGATAAAAGGATTTGTTCAAACTTCATTACTCTCCAACTGAGAAGAGGCATGAAGAATGGCAGCCTTAAGAGAGAAAATCCCACGTTTCAAGGTTTAGTGTCTGAGAAGAGTAGCTTAAAAATGAGAGTGTCTCCGGCCATCCTTACACGTCCTTCCCCATCGCTCCGTCCCTTGGGACACCAACCTTGAAAGTCAGCAACAAACCAGACACAGAATATGCCTCCCTCGCCAGGAACACAAAATCAGAGTATCAGAATGACAACGAATTTCTATTTTACCTTGCAAAGAGACGCTTCCCGCTGAGATGGGAAAATCTGGGGCACAAATCAGCTCTCTGGAAGGAGACATTTTCACAGGATCAGCTGGAGGTCGGGGAAAACTGCGAAGTCTAAACATTCGTGTCATAACTTTGTCAGCTGTGTTGAAGTTGACAAGATGCTTACCCAGCACCTCAAGTCATACGCCAAATTGAAGTGGTTAAATGCGTAAGCTATAATAACCACTGAGATTCTTTAGCAAGCCCGTGCCCAGCAGCCTGCCGGCCTCTGCTCTCCACACTGGGGGGCTGCACAGTGCCACTGCCCACGATTGGGTCTCAGGACAGGAGCAACTGGTTTGCTCACCTGCCCATTTCCAGCATCTGGATTGCGGCCTGGTGCTGGCACTGGATGTAAGGGTCACTCAGAAGCTGTGCCTACCTTGAGGAAGCAGGTTATACTACAGAGCGTGTTCTTCAAAGAGAAAAACACAAATCCAACTTATTTCACAAAGGGAACATCCGGGGTTGGAGGCAAGAAGGAAGATAAAGGGGATGGATGGAGAGAGGCTGTCCTGCTACTCAGCCCTGGGAGACAGACAGGGGCCAAGGTCTCCTAGTGTCCTGGCTGGTTCCGACCATCAGAGAAGGGAGTGGAGATGTGCCGAAGGGGCAAGGAGCCGGGTCAGTGTGCCAGGCAGGGGTCTGCGGGGGGCTGGGCAGTGGGAAGAACTGCAGTGGGGGAAGATGGGGCCCCACCAGTGCCCAAGGAGATGGACTCTTTGTGATGATAAAGCTCCTTTGAGGTTTGTCTTATCAAAAGCAGCCAAAATCCTCTCCCTGGCTCCACAGGAATGTGGGGCTGACATACATCCACACCCCCAGCCCCTTCTCAACCACACTTTAGAAACAGTTCAAAGTTACACCGAGAATATCCTGTTACCTGGGGGTAGGATTAGTTCCCAAGTACCATGTGGCCAGAAGGCACCCCGTTTTCACAACTGCTTTGCCTACCATTTGCAAATGCCATGCTCACTGAACATCTGCTGGATGAAACCCCTAGATGTGCTGGACCCACTCACACCATATGGCTGCTCTCCAGGCCACCACAGCCTTCCTGCTG
>NW_006786690.1:2024396-2026441 GCF_000442215.2 Lipotes vexillifer
TGCTGAACTGGGGGCTGGCCTGCCACATCCAATAAAGCGAGACCCCCCACCCAGGTGACAGACTCAGCATTCACAGTGGCGCAGGGGGCTCGGCCTTGCCAATGGCGCCACCTGGGCTAATGGGTCCGCAGGAGGGGGACTGATCACTTCAGGAACAATGTCCTTTAGGCCCAGGAAGGTCCTGTGGTTCCTAACCCGGCTCCTGTATCAGAACCATTGGTGGAGATTCTACTCTTAACACAGGTCCCTGGGCCAGCTCCAGACCCACTGAATCAGAATTTCTGGGGATAGAGCCCAGAAGTCTATGTTTGCAAAAGCCTACGGGTAATTCTGATGCTTTTCCCTGGTTAAGAGCTACAAGTTGGCCCACACTACTCATTTCATAGACAGCAAGACTGCCAGGGAGCGGGGAGAAAGTGTGTTGTCCAAGGTCGCACAGACAATCACTGGCAGAGCAGGGAGAGGACCCAACCCTCCTGCTTCCCTGGGCAGCTCTGGCCATATTAATGGTAAAGATGATGATGATGATAACAGCAGCTACCGTTTACTGGTCCTGCTCTGAGCCCTTCACACGTATTAACTAATGGAATGCTCACAACCACCACTCTATGAGGTACACGCTATTATTCTTGTTTTTTCTAGGAGAGAAAACTGTGGCACAGAGAGGTTAATTTAATCACCCAAGGTCACACAGCCAGAAAATGGTGACCAGGCAGCCTGGTGCCAAACCTGTGCTCCTAACCAGTTGGTGTAACTGCCTTAAATCACCAGGATCCTTTCTCAGGTTTTGCTTCCTCCCCAGCCATTGTGTTGAGCTTCAGGCTCTGGGATGTTTTGGGGGCTGGTCTCTGTGGAGCTGCCCAGCTTTGCACCCTGAAGGGGGAGGCAGAGTCACATCCCCCACCCTGGGAATGTGGGGGAGCCCAGAGAGGCTGTCTCGCTCGCCAAGGGATTTGCTTCTGCACTTACATCTGGGGCTGGGTGTGCCTCATGTCCCAGGTATTCAAGGCCCTTCAGATGAAGCCACGTCCCCAGTGGAAAGAAGGACCCCGCTGTGGATTTGGGCAAGAACGGGAGAGGCGCTTTCCCCAGTGCAGCCCCTGTGTGACATCTTCTCAGACAGTGGCGAGTGTCGTGCAATAGCCTCGCCCGAGGTGTTGGGGATTTTGTCCTCCTTGGTTTGGGGAAGACAAGTAACTGCTTTGGCTGCACTTTTACAGCCTAATGCGGGGAAGAGGGATGCAATGGACCAGGGCCGAGCCGTGTCAACAGAACGTCACAACCTCCTTTTAATCAATAAACACACACAGACCCTTCCTTGCCCTTCACTGTTACCTCTGGACACCCCAAAGGGCCCTCTGGGCCTGATGACATGCTGGTGTCACACAAGGCAGGTGACGCAGGGACTCCTGGCCTGTGGGGGGTTCACAGTCCCTGGGGCAGAGGAAACAGGACATGGGGTCTTCAGAGGCAGACAAGCCTGCGTTGGAACCGCCGCTCTGCCTCTTTGCAGGCTTGGGCTAGTTATTCCTCTCAGAGCCTCAGTTTCCTCATCACACTGACACCACTTCAAAGAGGCACCGTAAGGGAGAACGAAACTCCCAAGAAGGTGCCTGTGCTGCAGGTGGGCACCCGCGGCAAGGCCCTGCTGGCCCAGCTGCAACAAGAGACAGAAAACCCAAGTTGTTGGTAGGGTTACTGCCAGCTTTCCCGACAACAACGAGAAGGAAGGGGATCCTTCCTGTCGAGTCAGCAGTTGCAGGCTTTCGGAACCCTCACCTGGTGAGGAAGACAAGGATGCAGGGCTGCTTATGACTTTCATGGGCCCTACCTTTGTAAAAAATATGAAAAACGCTCTTATACAATTGCATTGGTATAAAGAAGCTGGATTCATTATTTTATATTTGTTATTATATTCATATTTTTCTTCTGATTTTAAAAGAAATTAAAATTAAAATACTTTTGTGAGGGAATTCCCTGGCCATCCAGTGGTTATGACTCGGCGCTTTCACTGCCGGGGGTGGGGTGGGGTGGGGTGGGGTGGG